>NC_141877.1:453516784-453819815 GCF_056163025.1 Triticum urartu
GGGCTGGATGAACAGGACCCCGTGGAGGGCTGGATGAACAGGACCACCCCGTGGAGGGCAGGATGAACAGTAGATGGTGGAGGGTAGGATGAACAGTAGCCCGTGGAGGGGTGGTTGAACAGGAGCCCATGGAGAGGGCTGGTTGAACAGTAGCCGGTGGAGTAGCGCGCGGTGGAGGCTGGATGAACAGGAGCCCGTGGATGAACAGTCGCAGGTGGAGGCTGGAGGAGGTCGACGGTGGATGAACAGTAGCTCGTGGAGGCTGGAGGGGGTCGACGGTGGAGATGAATAGTATCCCGTGGAGTCCCGTTTTGCGGTACGCCACACCCCTCCCGATGAACAGGACCCCCGTTTCGACCGTAGCGCTCCAACACAAGTATGTTTCCTCCGTTTTGAGGTACGCCACACCCCTCCCGATGAACAGGACCCCCATTTCGACAGTAGGAGGTCCGTTTCCTCTGTTTTGCGGTACGCCAGACCCCTCCCGATGAACAGGATCCCGTTTCGAATGTGGCCGGTCGAACACAAGGCCGTTTCCTCCGTTCTGCGGTACGCCAGGCCTCGTTTCCATCGCGTGTTCTGTCCAAGCCCTCCCGATGAACACGACGCATTCCATTGCCTCCCCATGAACACGACGCATTCCGTTGCCTCCCCATGAGCACGACGACGACGATGTTTCTCCGTTTCGACCCAGCCATGTACACGAGCCCTGGCAGTACGTATGCGTGAGTAGGCGTTCGAGACCCTGCCCGTATGTACACATGCGTGGCCGTATTTCCTTTCTTGCACCCTGGCCGCTGTACGTACATGTACATGCTACGTGCGCGCCTCTACTACGACACGTGCGCGCCTCTACATCCACCAATATATATGTACGTACACGTTCGCAACCAAAATGACAATGCTACGTACGCTTCGACCAGGTGGGTCCTGACTGTCAGGCACTTCCTTGCGTGCGAAGATGTAGCTCGTGGGTCCCAGCAGTCATGGCAAACATTTTTTCGCGAAATATGGTTGCCCGTCCGGTGGGTCCCCGCTGTCAGGTGGAGGAATAATTATTTTGCACGTAATAAGGAGGCACTTCCTTGCTACGGCCGTGGACCCGGCTGTTAGCCTCTTCACGTACAGTCCACGTCCGATGGAAGCCGTTCCTTGACCACGTTGACCACACCGCGCCGAGAGCACCAGGGCGGTGGATGACGGAGAGGCCTAGGAAGGGGACGACGCGGAGCCGGGGAAGACGCGGCAGTGGATGCCCATGCGTAGAGGAGTCCGAGGGTTCACTGGTTCGCTGCGGTGTGAGGATGCCATCGCCGCAGAATAACAGGGGTGTGGGTGAGTAGAGGGATGGCCTGGCCAGTGGTGGGAGTAGTAGGGGGCGGTGAGGCCTCCGCCGCATCGCAGCCGGCCACGGGAGGCAGGAGCACGAGGCACGACCGGCACTGGTTCGGGCGGCTGGAGCAAGAAGACCAGAGGTTGAAGAAGCACTACGGCCATTGGATGGACATCATACAGTCACTGGAGCTAGAATCGTGCATATTGACTAAGTTGACAAAGCCCTTTGTCCCCGTCAACTTAGTAGGCCCACAAGTCAGCCTCCCACCAAGGTGGGTCCCAGCTAGCAGGGGGTATTCATTTTTTTGTGCGTAATAAGGAGGCACTTCCGGTGGGTCCGAGCTGACAGCAGGGGGAACGTTTTTTTCGCCAAATACGGTGGCCCGTTGGGTGGGTCCCAGAAGTCAGGGGCAAACGTTTTTTTCGCGATATACTGGTGGGCGTCCGGTGGGTCCCTGCAGTCAGGTGGAGGAATAATTATTTTCCGCGTAATAAGGAGGCACTTCCTTGCGTCTGCCATGGACCCAGCTGTCAGCCTCTCCATGTACAGTATTCTTCCGATGGAATTCGGTCATTGACCACATTGACCACACCACGCCGACAGCACCACGGTGGTGGACGATGGCGAGGCCTAGGAAGTGGACGACGCGGAGCCGGGGAAGACGCGGTAGTGGATGCCCACGCGGAGAGGAGTACGAGGGTTCACTGGTTCGGTTGCGCTACCGTCGCCGCAGAATAACAGGGGGTGTGGGTGAGTGGAGTGGAGCGATGGCCTGGCCAGTGTTGGGAGTAGTATGGGGGCGGTGAGGCCTCCACGGCAGCACAGCCGGCCACGGGAGGCAGGAGCAGGCGGCACGACTGGCGCTACTTTGGGCAGCTGGAGCAAGAAGACCAAAGGTTGAAGAAGCACTGCGGCCGTTGGATGGACATCGTACGGTCAGTCGAGCTAGAATCGTGCATATTGACTAAGTTGACAAAGCCCTCCATCCCCGTAAACTTAGTAGGCCCACTATACTGGGTCCCAGCTAGCAGGGGAGTATTCATTTTTTATGCGTAATAAGGAGGCACTTCCTTGTGTGCGAAGATATAGCTGGTGGGTCCGAGCTGTCAGCGGCGGTAACGTTTTTTTCATGAAATACAGAGGCCGTTTTGGTGGGTCCCAGATGTCAGGTGGAGGAAATCATTATTTTGCGCGTAATAAGGAGGCATTTCCTTGCATGCGGCCGTGGTCCCAGCTATCAGCCTCTCCACGTACAGTCCACTTGAGATGCATGTCGGTCGTTGACCACGCTGACCACGCCACGCCGAGAGCACCAGGGCGGTGGACGATGGCGAGGCCTAGGAAGGGAACGACACGGAGGCAGGGAAGACTCGGCCGTTGTTTTTGTTTCCCACGCGGAGGGGAGTACGACTGTACGAGGGTTTACTGGTTCGTCTGCCGTCGCCAGAGAATAACAGCAGGTGTGGGTGAGTAGAGGGATGGCTAGGCCAGCGATGGGAGTACGGTGGGGCGGTGAGGCCTGCGCGGCAGCACAACCGGCCGCAGGGAGGAGGGAGCATGCAGTCCCGCCGGCGCTTGTTTGAGCGGCTGGAGCAGGAAGAGCAGATATTGAAGAATCACGACGGCCGTTGGATGGACATCCAACAGTATACAGGCCATCTGTGGAAAGCCTCAAATCTGTGGAAAACAGCATACAGCCCATCTACCATTATTTCAAATAACTTACAACCCATTTGCAAATTCTTATGTGTTTTTTTGGAGCCCATATTCTTTATGTTAGCATTACAGCCCATATTGTGGCCACGGTTAAAAATTTATACAAAATTTTGCATATGTCTGTGCGGTCTGAACTGTTTTTAATCCCGAAATTTCGAGTCACATTCAGACTGATTTTAAAAATAAATGTATATCAATATAAAATCCAATAAATTGTCCACGCATAAAAATCAATGCAATTTAAAATCTCAAAATGAAAAAAAGATATTTGAAAATAATTGCCGGTTTGATGTGTTTTAAAAATGTACAGCCCATTTCTCATTACTGATAGGCCATTTTCTCGGCCAGCCGAATGAAGCTCTCCTCGTCTTGAAAGATTTGCAGCCCAACAGGCCTGATAAAGCGACTTACTTGACAAATCACAAAAGAACTGGGCTAGCCATTTTCAGAAAGAAAGAAAAACTACTGGGCTGGTCTATGGTAAACATAAAAGAAAAGGTTGTCTAGACACGCCAGAGTGTCCCGCACAGCCCAGTTGACACCCTGCTTCCGTCTCAAAAACAAATTAGATAAATGCCACTCCAATTATGGCGATTCATTAAAATGCCACTTCAATTTCCAAACTTTGAAAAATGCCACTGCAATTTTTGCAAACTTTGAAAAATGCCACTGCAGTTTGCAAACTTTGAAAAACGCCACTCCAGACTTCAAAAAATGCCACTAGAAATAGCATGAAATGGCATTTTTCAAAGTTTGGAAATTGAAGTGGCATTTCTCGGATACACCAAATTTGGAGTGGCATTTATCAAATTAACCCAAAACAAAAATAACTGGGCGAGCTGTTGGGTCCCTGGTGTCAGCCGCTCATTGTGCAATTCTCTCGTTTATTGACTACGTTGACAATGGCATGGGACCCAGATGTCAGAAATCCACTAGGAGGAGCCATTTTTTATTGGCTTGAAATAAGGAGGCACTTGCTTGCGTACTGCCATGACCTTGGCGGGTCCCTGCTGTCATCGTCTCCACGTACAATCATCTCCTGATTGTGTACGCGTCAACTTGCTAGGCCCACAAGTCAGCCTCTAAACCGTGGAGGACAAATACAACCCATTTAAAAAAATAACAGCCCATTCCATATGTTCAAACGGAAAGTTCAACATTCAGAGCAAAGTAACAAGTCTGATCCACATATAGAGTACTGAACTTCCACGTTGACAACCATCATAGCCAAGTTAACTATCTACTCCCACTAACACTCTAGTAGCGTACAAGTACTAACTTACTCTTAGCTAACTAGACGATGCCGGCCGCCATCTGCTGTCCATGCTAAATGCTGTGTAGGATCGAAAGTATGTCTAGAGGGGGGGTGATTAGACTACTTGACCAAATAAAAACTTAACCTTTTCCCAATTTTAGTTCTTGGTAGATTTTAGCTATTGTAGGACAAGTCAAGCAATCATCACACAATTCAAGCAAGCATGCAAAGAATGTAAAGGGAAGGGTTTGGAGAATTCAAACGCAATTGGAGACACGGATGTTTTTCCCGTGGTTCGGATAGGTGGTGCTATTCTACATCCACGTTGACGGAGACTTCAACCCACAAAGGGTAACGGTTGCGCAAGTCCACGGAGGGCTCCACCCACAAAGGGTAACGGTTGCGCGAGTCCACGAAGGGCTCCACCCACGAAGGGTCCACGAAGAAGCAACCACCCACAAAGGGTCCACGAAGTAGCAACCTTGTCTATCCCACCATGGCCATCGCCCACGAAGGACTTGCCTCACTAGCGGTAGATCTTCACGAAGTAGGTGATCTCCTTGCCCTTACAAACTCCTTGGTTCAACTCCACAATCTTGTCGGAGGCTCCCAAGTGACAACTAGCCAATCTAGGAGACACCACTCTCCAAGAAGTAACAAATGGTGTGTAGGTAATGAACTCCTTGCTCTTGTGCTTCAAATGATAGTCTCCCCAACACTCAACTCTCTCTCATAGGATTTGGATTTGGTGGAAAGAAGATTTGAGTGGAAAGCAACTTGGGGAAGGCTAGAGATCAAGATTCACATGGTAGGAATGGAATATCTTGGTCTCAACACATGAGTAGGTGGTTCTCTCTCAGAACATAAGGGTTGGAATTGTGTATGTGTTCTGATGGCTCTCTCTTTGAATGAAGAGGTGGTGGAGGGGTATATATAGCCTCCACACAAAATCCAACCATTACACGCAGTTTTCCAATCTCGGTGGGACCGAATCAACAAACTCGGTCGGACCGAAAAGGTAAACCTAGTGACCGTTAGAGATTTTCGGTGGGACTGACATGCAACTCGGTAGGACCGATATGGTTAGGGTTTGGGAATAACGTAATATCGGTGAGACCGATTACACAAACTCGGTGAGACCGATTTTGGTAATAAGCTAACCAGAGAGTTGGTCAGGCAAACTCGATGGGACCGATTTGCTCTTTCGGTGAGACCGAAAAGTTACAAAAAGGAAACACTGAATTTACATTGCAATCTCGGTGGGACTGATTCGCTCTTTCGGTGAGACCGAAAAGTTATGAAAGGGAAACAGAGAGTTTGCAATCCCATCTCGGTGAGACCGAGATCCCTATCGGTAGAACCGAAATGCTAGGGTTTGGCAGTGGCTTATGACAAGTGAAACTCGATGGTGACGGATAGAAAGAATCGGTATGACCGAGTTTGGCTTAGGGTTTAGGTCATAAGTGGATATGGGAAAGTAGTTGAGGATTTTGGAGCATATCACTAAGCACATGAAGCAAGAGGCTCATTAAGCAACACCTCATCCCTCCTTGATAGTATTGGCTTTTCCTAAGGACTCAATGTGATCTTGGATCACTAAAATATAAAATGAAGAGTCTTGAGCTTTTGAGCTTGAGCCAATCCTTTGTCCTTAGCATTTTGAGGATTCCACTTTCACATCCATGCCATGCCAATCATTGAGCTTTCCTGAAATAATCATCTTGGAATAGCATTAGCTCAATGAGCTATATGTTGTTATGAATTACCAAAACCACCTAGGGATAGTTGCACTTTCAATCTCCCCCTTTTTGGTAATTGATGACAACATATAGATCAAAGCTTCGACAAATGATAATAAGCATGAAATGTATCGTCGCTTTGAGAAGTATGTGACAAGTAAGAGCTCCCCCTAAATTTGTGCATATTTAAAATTTGCTTTGGACTGCAAATGCACAAGGAGTTAGAGTCATGGGTTACTCTTCCATGTCACATACATCTTGGTGGAGCGCTTAAAATGATAAGAATGAAATACATGCACTCATCACCAAGAATAGTGAATGATCACATAAGATAGATAAGATAATAGCATTAAGCAAGCATTAAGTGTAGCTTATGATCAAACACATGATCATCAATGTCTCATAGATAACGGCATAGTATCTCAAGCACTCAAAAGCAAACAAAGTTCGAAAGACCACCAAATAAAGCAAGAGAGAAAAAAAGCAACACTCTCTCTCTCGAAGCCTATGATCTATACATTTTCTCCCCCTTTGGCAACAAGTTACCAAAAAGTTCCTAGAAAATGCATAGTGCTAGATCGACGCTCAGGCTTGATCTTCAGGTGGTGGTGGAGTCCGGATCACTCCAAGGACGAAGGCTTCCGTAGACGCTGAAGTAGACGCTGGAGTTGGAGCTGAAGTAGACGCTGGAGCAGGTTGGGCTGGTGCTATGGCTGGAGCTGAGGCAGTTGCTCTTGTGTCAGGAACTGGCACTGTAGACGACCTCGGACCTCTTGGCACTCTGGCAAAGGCATCAGTTGTAGTCCTGCCTCTCCTCTCCTGCATGTCATCCTGGAGCTGCTCCACTGCAGTCTGAATCTCTGTCACCTTGACATCCAAGTCATAGAACTTTTGTTCCATGATTCTCTCTAGGCTTGCCTGGTTCTGAGTTAGGGTTGCTAGTCCTTTCTCAATCCGCAGGGTGGATGCAATTAGGTAACCAAGCTTCTCTTGTTTGGTTTTCAAGAAATACTCAGATGCCTCCTCTTGAGTTGGCATCTTGGCAGCTTTCTCCTTCCTTGCCTTCTCCTTCTTTGCTTGTGCTTGGGCAGACGATGGTTCATTTTCAGTCATCACAACTTGATTGTCCTCAAAATCTGGACGGATGGGCAGGTGTTCCTTGTCCAATAAGTATATGCCCGTGCCCATCTTTGAGTTAATGAGCTCCTGAATTTGAGGGGCATATCCACAGCTCCTCTTCTGGTCTACTGTAGTCCTCTTGATAGTCTCTACTATGAGGCTCATGACCTTGAATTTCTGAGGTACATCAAACACATGAAGCAAATTGATTGCATGGCCTCTGATCATCTTGTGATCACCTGACTTGGGCAATAAGGTGTGCCTCAAAGTCCAATTGATGGTTGGCAGCCCTGACAGAAGATAGTGCACTGAGCCAAATTTGAAAGTTTCAAGAGCTTCATTTGGAATTTCCTTGTACATATTGGACATTGAGTTATGATCCATCTTCTTCTTGGCATAGATATCCAAGTCATCTGCTTGCTCCTCTGGGGCATTGATGAGCTGTGCCCATTCAGCAACTGTAGATTGGTACCTTGTACCCTCAGACATCCATGTGATCCTCTCATCTGGATAAAAATGTGCTGTGGAGTAGAACTGCATTATAAGCTCCTCATTCCACTTTGTGAGCTTCTGCCCAACAAAGTCAGCTACTCCACAAGCTATGAAGCTGTCATACACTCCAGGGTAGTGTTCCTCATTTTCCTTCATGTAGGTCCAGTCGAACCATTTCATGTCACAAACAATGGGCTTCTTGTCCAACAAAACTGTCTCATAGAAGTCCTGCTGTTCCTTAGTGTGGAACCTGTAGTCAACAGCAGTCCTTCTCCTTGAAGCATATGGGTCTGCTTCTCTCCACTTCCTGAGCCCTGAGTCTCTCCTGAGCTTCATATCCTCAGCCACGGGATGAGCATCGTTGTGGTCTGGGATCTTGGGCTTGAGTTTTCTGAGTACTTGCTCTTCATCATCTTCTTCTGCAGCTTCAGGCACTGAGGCCTTGTTCTTCTCAGTTGCAGGTATGCTCCTCGTGTTTCTCTTTGGTGCAGACTTGGACTTGGAGGCAGCTTTGGGTGCTTCTTTGGGCTTAGATGTGGCAGCCCCTGTCTTGATAGCATCACCCATAAGCTTAGGTGCCTTAGGTGCTGGTGCAGCAACCTCTTCTTCCTCTTCCTCTTCCATGATGGAAGCCTTTCCAAGCACTCTGGCTACGGTCTTCTTGACCCTTTCCTTCCTTTTCTTTCCTTCAGCAGCAACTGGCTCTTTGGGTGCAGGCTTTTCAGTTGAAGCCCTGGCCTTTGACATAGGCTGCCTGCCTGCTGGCCTTTTGATCTTTAACCCTGGCTTTGTGCCCTGTGCTGGCTCAACTCTCTTTGATGTGGCTTCCTCTTCTGCCACATAATCTTCATCCTCAGAATCTGAAGTTCTCTTCTTCCTCTGTCTGGTGGCAGCTTTTGGCAGATTGCTTGGGGTACTCCTGCTGCCATCATCTGAAGAACTTGAGGGACTAGTGCCCTCACTCATCTGCACTTGCTCTTCTGACATGTTCTGGCTATCACTTTGGTCTGACATGATGAACAAGCTGACTGCTGACCCTGTGAACAGTTTATAGATGAGGTAGAGTGGATGAGCATCACAAAATGCAGAGATTTTTGCAAAAGAATGATCCAAAAACTTAGTTTTAGTTTCCCACTGAAATCATCTCGGATCTACCGATTTTCAAACTCGGTGATACCGAAGCAGTTTTGGAACCTAAACTAGTGAACTCGGTTGGACCGAGTCACAGTTTGGTGGCACCGAGATTGCTAGGGTTTCACAAAGTTCCAAAATCGGTCACACCGATAAGTAATTCTCGGTCAGACCGAGTCTCACTTGTGCAATGGCATAAGCCAAATCGGTGGGACCGAGTTTTTCAACTCGGTGGGTCCGAGATGGTTTCGGCGGAAACCTAAACCTAGAATTTTTGTATCAAACCTAATCTACGAGTTCATTGACTGGATAGAAGTTTATCAAATGTGGCTAGAATCAATATGATCACAATGTGCTAGGAATCGGATTGGGGAATAGCACAAAGATCGAGTCCATACCCTAGTTCGGCAGAGACTCGCTACGGCGGCAACGGCGGGGTAGAATTCCCGTTGACGGCGACGGAGACCAGCGACTGGAGGCGGCTGGCGGCGAGAAGACGATCCGGAGACCACGTTGGCAGAGCAGGCTATCGCGCGGGCGAAGGGGTTCGGAGAAATTTCCAAATTTTGCCCGTGACTATATATAGCCCGACCCTGTCGGTGTGACCGAGTGGAACAACTCGGTGGCACCGAGATTCATAACTGCGAGCAGTTACTGAAACTCGGTGTGACCGAAAAGTATAGATAGCTAGAGGAGGTTCTTAGGCATTCTTGTCCATCCACTTGGCAAAAGGAAATAAAACCGAACAATCAAAACAACAAGTGGATGTCCTCGAATGAGTAAAATATGCAACCAGCATGCTCACAAAATAAGATGGCAAATGAAATATGTGACAAGACATGCACAACCAATTCTAGCATCTATCAAGCAATTTGCGATGACAAGGTCATCTATATATGAGTATATTGACTTAGGAGTCAAGTGAGAACACTTGATCATAGGTCATACTCATCGTTTAAGCTCAAGTGGGGTTACCACTTTTACATAAAGCATTGTTGTGTTCACATATTTAGAGTTGCTTTAGCTCAAGTCTTAGAGTAAAGCTCCCCCTAGATGTGATATCCCCCCTTAGAGGGATGAACTAACCTCGGGTTTTGTCGATGATGACTTCATGTAGATGTTGAAGATGTGGATGCTCAATGTTGATGTAGATCACTTGGAGCTATCCATTTGAGTGAATTGCACTTTCAATACCTACATGGGTTAGTCCCACAAGGAACAAACAAGGATATCCATAGACATAGAGTGATGCACACACAAGATGATGTCCATGAAAACTTTTAGGTTACCTTGTCCCTTGTCTTACCAACAAGAGGGTTTGTGACTCCTTGAACTAGTGCAAGATGTGGAAGTTGATTGCACTTGTTCTTGCCAAAATGATAGGAGTGAAGTATGTTGGCGGAGTCACCCTCAAGAACTCTCTAGTTCTTCTTCTTTTGGATCCACACCATCTTGATGGGAATCCTTGGAGTTGTAGTCGTACTTGATGAAGTGGAACTTGAAGTAGTCTTGGGAATCCACTTGACTAAGGTCTTAGGAGCTTCTTCAAATGCATCAATTTCCTCTTGAAGCTTGTCCTTGCCTTTTTGCTTGTAGTCTTGTGGTGGAAGATCATCTTGAGCTTGTGTCCCCTTGAAAGAAGTATCATACTTCTCTTGTTGAGGAACAAACTTTGTCTTGGGGTATTGATCTTCTTCCCACTCAACTCCATTGGCATTGAACTGTCGTTCAAAACCAACACCTTGATTCTTCCGGTGCATTCCTTGCTTGCGCACAATTTCCTCGAATTGCTTACTCCCGGCAAGGCTTTTGTACACTCCTTTCTCTATAATTCCCTTCAATAAGCTATTTTCTTGCTCAAGTGTAACTTGGCTAAGAGAATCATTAGTGGAATCAAGAGAACTACTAGAAGCAACAATATTGGATTTAGCATGATCATTGTTACTGCTAGAGGAAGAATCTTTCTCGTTCTTGTTACTAGACTTGACTTGAGGCATGTAAGTGGATAAGAGTAAACGCTTGGCAATGTAAGAAGAACTTTTCTTGCGGAGATCATCATTGATTGCTTTTAAGAACTCATGCTCTTGCTCAAGATTGAGCTTTTCAAAGCGTAATTTCTCATGAGCTCTTAAAAGTTCTCGATGATCTTCGAAGATAGTTTCATGAGCTAACTTAAGAGTGTTTAGTTCTTTAGTTAGAGCCTCAATCTTCTCCTTATCATTGTCATTCATTTTATCTTGATTAGCATGATTAATTGACGTTTCATCATAGTATTCATCACTAGAGTTGTCAACAAGCAAATCATCACCTAACAAGTCATCTTCATCACTATTGAAATCAACATACTCGGGGTGTGTTACCTTAGGACCTTTGGCCATGAAGCATCTTCCAATTCCTTCATTTGGTGAGTCAAATATGTCGTAGAAGTTGGTTGACACAAGTGCTAGACCGGCAAAACCTTCATCTTGAGTATCTTTGGAGTCGGAGTGATAACTTCTCTCGGAGTGGCTGTCGGAGTCGGAGCCGGATACCCATTCACCAACATGAGCTTGATGTCTTCGTTTTGTGTAGCTTCTTGATGATTTTTCCTTCCTTTCCGAATCCTTGCTTCTCCGTGAGTATCTTCGTTCATAACGATCATCTCTACTCCTTCTCTCTCTTGGTGGTGATTCTTTGCTTCTTCTTTTTGGAGAATCTTCTCTTCTCTTGTAGGGAGCCGTACACTCATTGGAATAGTGTCCGGGTCTTCCACAACTGTAGCAGTTTCGCTCTCGACTAGAAGATCTTTCGTCATTGTAGGACCTTGACTTGAAGCTTCTATCTTTGCTTCTACTCTTGTAGAACTTGTTGAAGTTCTTTACCATTAAGCTCAATTCTTCATTGAAGTTTTGTTTCTCACTTGATGATGTAGGGGCTTCACATGAGGCTTTGTAGGCACCACTTGATTTGTTGTGAAGCTCCTCTTTATCCTTAAGTGACATCTCATGAGCAACAATTCTTCCAATCACCTCCGTTGGCTTGAGATCTTTGTAATTGGGCATCATTTGGATCAATGTGCACACGGTATCATATTTTCCATCCAAGGCTCTTAGAATCCTCTTGATGATGAATCTATTGGTCATCTCTTCACTTCCTAAGCCGGCAATCTCATTTGTGATGAGAGCAAGCCTAGAGTACATTTCAGCGACACCTTCACCATCCTTCATTTTGAACTTGTCAAGTTGACTTTGAAGCACATCCAACTTGGATTCCTTGACGGAGTCGGTACCTTCGTGCATATCAATCAAAGTGTCCCAAATTTCCTTTGCATTCTCAAGACGGCTGATTTTGTTGAATTCTTCGGGGCACAATCCGTTGAAGAGAATATCACAAGCTTGAGCATTGTATTGCAACATCTTCAACTCATCCGCGGTAGCTTCACGGTTTGGTTCTTTCCCATCAAAGAAGTCACCTTGCAAACCAACACACACAATAGCCCAAACGGCAGGGTTATGTCCAAGAATATGCATTTTCATTTTATGCTTCCAACTAGCAAAATTAGTACCATCAAAGTAAGGACCTCTACGGTGATAATTTCCCTCACTAGACGCCATACTCTCCTAGGTTGTGAAACCAAGGCTATGACCACCAAAAGCTATGGAGATCAAAGCAAATGGAGACCAAAGCTCTGATACCACTTGTAGGATCGAAAGTATGTCTAGAGGGGGGGTGATTAGACTACTTGACCAAATAAAAACTTAACCTTTTTCCAATTTTAGTTCTTGGCAGATTTTAGCTATTGTAGGACAAGTCAAGCAATCATCACACAATTCAAGCAAGCATGCAAAGAGTATATTGGCAGCGGAAAGTAAAGCATGCAACTTGCAAGAATGTAAAGTGAAGGGTTTGGAGAATTCAAGCGCAATTGGAGACACGGATGTCTTTCCCGTGGTTCGGATAGGTGGTGCTATCCTACATCCACGTTGATGGAGACTTCAACCCACAAAGGGTAACGGTTGCGTGAGTCCACGGAGGGCTCCACCCACAAAGGGTAACGGTTGCGCGAGTCCACGAAGGGCTCCACCCACGAAGGGTCCACGAAGAAGCAACCACCCACAAAGGGTCCACGAAGTAGCAACCTTGTCTATCCCACCATGGCCATCGCCCACGAAGGACTTGCCTCACTAGCGGTAGATCTTCACGAAGTAGGCGATCTCCTTGCCCTTACAAACTCCTTGGTTCTACTCCACAATCTTGTCGAAGGCTCCCAAGTGACACCTAGCCAATCTAGGAGACACCACTCTCCAAGAAGTAACAAATGGTGTGTAGGTAATGAACTCCTTGCTCTTGTGCTTCAAATGATAGTCTCCCCAACACTCAACTCTCTCTCATAGGATTTGGATTTGGTGGAAAGAAGATTTGAGTGGAAAGCAACTTGGGGAAGGCTAGAGATCAAGATTCATATGGTAGGAATGGAATATCTTGGTCTCAACACATGAGTAGGTGGTTCTCTCTCAGAACATAAGGGTTGGAATTGTGTATGTGTTCTGATGGCTCTCTCTTCGAATGAAGAGGTGGTGGAGGGGTATATATAGCCTCCACACAAAATCCAACTGTTACACACAAATTTCCAATCTCGGTGGGACCGAATCAACAAACTCGGTCGGACCGAAAAGGTAAACCTAGTGACCGTTAGAGATTTTCGTGGGACTGACATGCAACTCGGTAGGACCGATATGGTTAGGGTTTGGGCATAACGTAATCTCGGTGAGACCGATTAAACAAACTTGGTGAGACCGATTTTGGTAATAAGCTAACAAGAGAGTTGGTCAGGCAAACTCGGTGGGACCGATTTGCTCTTTCGGTGAGACCGAAAAGTTACAAAAAGGAAACACTGAATTTACATTGCAATCTCGGTGGGACCGATTCGCTCTTTTGGTGAGACCGAAAAGTTACGAAAGGGAAACAAAGAGTTTGCAATCCCATCTCGGTGAGACCGAGATCCCTATCGGTAGAACCGAAATGCTAGGGTTTGGCGGTGGCTTATGACAAGTGAAACTCGGTGGCGCCGGATAGAAAGAATCGGTATGACCGAGTTTGGCTTAGGGTTTAGGTCATAAGTGGATATGGGAAAGTAGTTGAGGGTTTTGGAGCATATCACTAAGCACATGAAGCAAGAGGCTCATTAAGCAACACCTCATCCCTCCTTGATAGTATTGGCTTTTCCTAAGGACTCAATGTGATCTTGGATCAGTAAAATATAAAATGAAGAGTCTTGAGCTTTTGAGCTTGAGCCAATCCTTTGTCCTTAGCATTTTGAGGATTCCACTTTCACATCCATGCCATGCCAATCATTGAGCTTTCCTGAAATAATCATCTTGGAATAGCATTAGCTCAATGAGCTATATGTTGTTATGAATTACCAAAACCACCTAGGGATAGTTGCACTTTCATGCCGGAACCGGCGTCCTCCGCCTCTCCTCGGACTTGCCAGAGGTGCGATAGGGCACGTTGCTCGCACGCGTTGGCCCTTTCCATGCCGGTGTGGTCCATCGAAGGTTCGGCTTCCAAGCGGGAAACCCACTTGACGAGCTGGTAGTAAAAATCGGCATCGTGAACGCGTGCGTGCCCGACAGCCTCCAGGGCTATTTGCCGGGCGCTGGCCTCCACGTAGTCGGCCCAGTTGCGGGCGCTCTGCTCGCGAATCAGAGCGTCGGTGCGCTGCTGCTCCATGTCCCGCTGCCGGCGCAAATCGGTGATACACTGCTGCTCCGCCAGGCGGTCGCGCTCCAACAACTCCTGCTCCTCCGCCATGCGGTCGCGCTCCAACAACTCCTCGATCTCTGCATTACCATCTAAAGACAGATAGAATGCCTCCTCCCTCCGTCTGCCTTCCGGTGAAAACCCGAACACTAGTTCCGGCGGTGACCGCCTCCGGCGTCGCCTACCGCGGACGGGCGGGGCATGGCGGACGTGGCGAGCGACGTCGGGCCAGTGGGGGCTTATGAGGATATGGCGAGTTCGGTCACGGTGGCACCTGAGAAGGCCAGGAAACAGTATTTATAGGCGGAAGGTAGCGCGACGGTCATCAGAATTCAATGCATAATGACTTAGCGCGCCAGCTTGCCGTGGAAAACTAGAGAAACTGAAATTATGACTGTGTCGTCCTGTCCCGTCTGGGTCGCACACCGGCATGGCGGTCAAATGGGTGCACTCGAATCATCTCCCTCCTTTTCAATAATGATTCCACGGATTTAAAGCGTATCTTTTTTCGCATCAGTTAGCTGCCTTAATTACGGCCGGCTGCATGCAGGCACTCAGAATCGCTCCCAGGCAGTACGCGAAGCAGCATGCAACGAGTCGCAGCTGAGGGCACGCATGCAGCCACTTAAATCGCTGGAATTAATTAGGCTTAAACTTCTGCATGCCGTTAATTATTGCCATGCCTTGGTCTTGCTGCTTTGCTCACGGGACTAATAAATACCAGACGGAGGGAGTACCTTGGTTGGTGAGAGGTTTGAATTAAGCCCCGCAAACCGGAAAGGAGGTACTAGTACGTGCGTGATCCGCTATTTATTCATGTACGATCGAGTAGGTCGTTTCTTGAATTGAGCCCTGCAAACCGGAAAGGAGGTAGTACGTGCATGATCCGCTATTTATCCGTGTAGGATCGATAGTGTAGCTTGTCAGTTTCTTCAGAGGTAGGCATTTTTATCCGTGTAGGATCGATAGTGTAGCCTGTTAGTTTCTTCAGAGGTGGGCATTTTTATTCAAAAAACTGCCACTTCGCATCTTGCGTCGCAAATAAAACTGCCAGGAGCGCATTTGTAGGCTAGCTAGTGATCGATCAGTAACTTGTAAACACTGAGCGAACAGAAATAAGTAACTGTTAATGCATCTCAATGATTCATAGATCATATACAAATATGTAGCTCCAAAAGCAAAGATCAACCACTTTGGATCTTGCGTTGCAACTAAAACTAACTAGTACGATTCCCATACATAAGATCAACATGTTAATGCATCTCAATGATTCACAGATCATATACAAATATGTAGCTCCAAAAGCAAAGATCTAGAAAAAACATCTGTTCTTCCTACTAACATGGATGCTTCTCTTGGCCAACATTCAGTACAGACTAAAAGACAAATTTGTTTGTGAAGTCTACAATTCCTCTTGCAAACGTAAGTGGTTTCACCAACAGCTGGAACCATGAGAATGAACCACACATGATGGAGGAACATCCACTACAATATGATTTGGTCTTCTCTCGATCACACGGCGAGACTATTTTTGGAATACAAACTTTAACTTAGGCAAAATGATGCCCATTGTATAATCAGACCAAAGCAATGAAGCACCTAGTGTTGGCCAATAAATAGTACAGTACTACTTTTCTGCAGTCCATGAAGTGACTATCCAATCTTTTTGTGTCTATTTTCAAATGGCACTGCATGGAGTGACTATACTATTCTCTTGTGCAGTTCAACCAAAATTGCGGGCACTTTGTTTGTTTGCCAAATAGCAACAGGCAGACATCTCTGTCTGCACAAATATCAAGCAGCTAGTAAACATATACCACACCTTGTATTTTCGGTTTAAACATGTCTCTTTCGCTTAGCATCTGTCATGTTCTGCACTGGACTATCTGATACAGTTATGTTTTGCCCTGGACAATTTCATACTGAATTGATTTGCTGGTTCAGAGCAGAAATATAGCGCCTATTCTTCATCAGACCAAGGATATCCATGTTCGCAGTGATGGAAGAGGTGAAATCGATACAACCAAAATTGAGCATCCAATCATTGAAACCTGTCCTGCACCTCCAATGTAGGTCCACCCTGCCAATAAATTCACATGCAAACCACTAGTATTACTATCTAATGACAGTACAAAAAGAGTAGCAAGATAGTAGCAAACCATGTACCTTCATAATGAACAGCTCATAGTGCCACCAATTGGATATAAAAGTTTGGAAAAAAAACATGCTCCTAATGTTGAACCAGTTGGAATTTTTGTGCAGTTCCACTAAAATCGAGAATCCCTGTTTGCATAGATATTGAAAGTGTTATTACTCTAAAAGTGGCACTAGTTGAAGCATAGACTCACAAATATAAGCATTCCAATTTCTTAATGGGAAAAGGTATCAAGACTGTTTCTAACCACTTGTTTGAAGGAATAAAGAAAGCAACAACGGCTGATGTCAGGAAGGCATACATAGTTTTTTCTGGAAAAGTGAGCCATTCCTGACCTTTCCTCTTCTTTTAAGCAAATTTTGTGCAGTTCTACTAAAATAAAATTCCATCACCGCCTTGACAATTCAGTGACACTGTACAAAAGGAAATGACTTAACATTATATCATGATGTCAGGTATGTAGTCGACAGGCATTAGAGACAAACATACAGACCTCCTCAAGAGAACAGCTGGAGGAGGAGGTGCCCACTCTTGACCTTTCCTCTTGTCTTCATAATTGTCTGTGCAGTTTAACCAAAATAAAATGACATTAGCGCCCTGGCATTTTGGTCACACTGCACACAAAAATTAACTTATCTCATGAAAGTGAGGTATGTAATCTATAAGCATTAACAGTTTAAAAATCTGAAGGTAGTAACAAGTTTCATCGTTGGTATACTGGTTGTGCAACAGCATTAGAATGCCTTAGCTAAAAAATCTTTAATACATCCACAATCAACAGCTAACCCTGAAATAATCCAGTGACATTAAATGGCATTGCTTAAATTTATGGGTAGCATTAGACTGAGAGCGGCATTAGTTAAATGTGGCATCACTTTAGCAGTAGCATTGCTTGACTTGACTGCTGGCGTTATACTAACAGCAAAAAAAGTGGCAATAAGAGCATGGGAGGCCCATTCGGACAGTGGGCGCACCAGTACGATGTACCTCCACGGACGCAGAGTGGTGAGGGAGGTATGGTTGCCCAGAGCAACAAATATCCAGGCAGCATATGTGGATTACGTCCCATTTTTCTTCTCTTTAGCCACCTTTTTCCTATGCGAGGACAACAAACCGATCGACCTGGTCATTCTCTATTGCGTTGTCATGCCTTTCTACCATTCTTCAACCAAGAGACACGAGACTCGTTCCTTAGCTACTGATTTTCCCCTTTTCAACCTAGATGCGGGTTCGATGCCTACTCTCTTGGACAGTACAGTCTCCCTTCCTTTCCTTATTCAACCCAGACATGGATTAGTCTGCATGAAGTAGGGTTTCCTTTAATAGTGCAAATTATGTTTTTCGTCTGCGTGGCCAGCAGAGCAGAGGATAGCAAATTGGGAAGATGGTGGAGTGGAAAAAGATCCACATGCAATGACGTGGCAGATGGGGCAAAAGAGGTAGCATACCTGAGGGTCGGCGGGAAGTGGCTTCGCTCGTGGTTGTCGTCCTCCGCACACACTACGGCAACAAGCTTGGGGATGGAGGCCATCCCGCGCAGGCGCTAGGTCTGAGAGGACGGCCTTGTCGTTAGTGCTTTCGAAGCACTTTCACTTGTGAACCGAAGTCGTCTTGCCGAACTCCTTCCTTTCTCATTTCAGTCCTCGCCTTTTTCATCTTCCGTAGGGGTGACCTCGCTCGCCGACGACGAGTGCATCAACGCTGCACGTCCTTTTCTTCCCCGGTGGATCTGTGACCACCGGTGAGGAGGGAGAGAGGGGTCGTCTTTTTTAGATCTAGAGAGAGGGTGGTAGTGTGAGAAGCAAGTGGGCAGCCCTTAGCAAGAAAGCGCTCAAGCTCCAGCCTATATATCTTTTTTATACTACTAGTACTGGAGGTGGAGTAGTGGTAGAGTAGTTTATATTTTCTCTGCATACAGTACCTGTTAGTCGTGCTTCAAAACTGATTGGCACACCATTAAAAAAATAAAGGTTGATAACTAATGCGGCACCTCGGACCAACGCGGCCAGATCGCATTTTGCACGAGAAATTACACACCATGTTTCGTTGACATGTGGTCCCGTTCCAACATATCAGTGAGACGACGGCGAGTAGTAGGAGTATTTCCGAACGGACGTGTAGGCCGGGGCGCCTCTTCATGAACCGTGGCAAACTCGCAACCGTCCACCGACTCTTTGCCTTTCCCTCTCGATTTGGAACTACTGTCGCACGATCTTCCTCTCCCTCCTCCATTTTCCTTCAGCCCTTCACTCTTTCTTCTGCCATTGTTCGATCGTCTTCTCCATGGAGGGAACAGGCCGGAAACGACCCCGTTATTCTTGCCCCGATCTAAAAGATGACGTGGTGGAGGAACTCATTGATCGGTGCGACGTCATCACCTCGTCTAGCATGGCATGTTCGTTCAAGCCCATTCTCGACTCAACTAATAACATCATTACAAAGAACCCAAGAGTCAAGGAGAGGTTTGATCCCCCCCTATCTTCTTCGTCGTGACCCTGATGACTGGCGCCGGCACGATGGAGGCCTCGCCCTGTGCCAGTTGATGCCGCTTGATAATGATACGTATGATGTTAAGATGCCATCGCTTGAGGGCAAGGCTTGGGCGGGCGCAAATGGTGATTGGGTTGTTTACATGGGGTCAAACTGCGAGTGGGAACTTGTGAATGTGTACACTCGTGACCGGGTTCCACTTCCAAAAATCTCAGCAGACTGCCCAGAGGTTGAGCACACCGGTATTGTACGCACATTCAAATACGATCATGGTGACTGTCTTCTACGGAAGATAGCAATTTGTCGAGTTCCCAACCGCTCTTGGAATTACAACAACTATCAAGTTGCTGCTATCTTCGACAAGCTTGTTGTCGTCCTTTGTGGTTCGACTCGATGGACATTGCTCAAAAATCAGTTTCTGTACACAGATGAGTACTGTGATGCAATTCAATACGAGGGCCTTGTGTTTGCTGCCACCACTAGTGGCACTGTTTTTGCATGGGATCCTCATAGTTTCGGTACGTTTGTCTTCCACCGTAATTGTAATTGTTCCATCCACATGCATGCGGGTTCGGAAGTTTCCCTTTACTAATTAACCTTCTTCTTGTGTTTCCAAGGTCCTGTGAACATCCCACCACCTATACTTGAAAAATTTTATAACCAAGGGGGAGATGACGATGGTGATGATCACGAGCATGAGGACGAGTAGTGCCCATATACTCGGTGGCGCCTGGCAACTAATTCCGATGGATCACCTCTTCTTGTGTGTATACAACCCACTCATGATGTTACTGCTAAGGAAGCAGGTGTAGTCTCCCATGGTCGCACTCTCCGGACCTATTCCAACACCCGTTGCATGGTATTCGGGATGGATACTAGTGTGCTAGCGCCAACTCCTTCTCCCTGGTACAGAATTGATAGTCTTGGAGAAAACTCTCTCTTCCTTGGACAAAACTATCTGATGATGGTGAAAGGCGATCCAACTGTTGTTGACACAACGTTAACAGTACCATTTATGAGAAGCAACTGTGTCTATACCTCGGACATTTGGGTGGTTCCCTACCATGGTACTGATATAGTAGGCCGCTTCAGCCTAGATGATCAGTCCTGCGTTGGTTTCCAGATCGAAAATCGATGGCCCGTCCTAGAGAATCACTTGTGGTTCAAAGCAAGCGTTTCCAACGCCGAGGAATGGTTGAGTTGAAGTTCATTTCATTGCTTGTTATTTGTTGTGTGGTGAAAACTTTAGTATTTATAATGTATCCTCATTGTCGATGTGGGTTGAAGACCTGTTGTATGTAATAAAATGATATGCGTGTGATAAACTTACTAAATTTATGAATGGCTTTCGAGTCGCTTCTCTAAATTTGTACTAGCTTCACATGCTTTGCGCGTCGGGCGGGTGTTTTTACTGTAGCCATATGTTAATGTGTTCGTTGTACGTAACCAACACCTCAAATCCTCGATACTAGTATACTATATAGTAGTAGGAGTAAGTAGTAGGAGTAGTAGGGTGGCATGGGCCAGAACAAGCATTCACATCCAGGAGTACGGCACACGCCACCACCATGACATCCATCTGACACCATATTATTTCTTGGAGTCCGTGCTAGAGCAATCTCTTCAACCTCGTCGTTTCTCTAACTTCAGCCATTGCACGGCGGGCGAGGTGGGGGTTTGCCGATAGTTGGTTTCCTTAACTGCGGTCCCACTTGTAAGGCCAACTCCAACGCACGACCCCAAACGCACCTCCGTTTTGCACGAACTCCAACGATAATTTTGACTAGAAAAGCAAGACTAAAGAAAACAAGAACCACAAGAATACATTTTACTACTCCTGTAAGTTGGATTAGTGCCTTCTCGATGCATTCATTGTTGATCTGCGGAGGCTCGATCTTGCGTCTGTGCTAGCTAAAAGTGATAGAACATCTACTAAATTGCGCTCTATCAATATATGGATGTACTCTTCTTCCCAATACAAAAACTAGCATCCATTCTACTCCCTCCGTTGCACAATACATGCCTTCTATTTGTCAAAATATATATGTATCTAGACATGTCTTAGTATATAGGTACATCCATTTTTGGACAAATGGAAGTCAAGTATTTTGGAACGGAGGGAGTACACAATAAAAATTTTAAGTTAGCACAACTAGTCTAATCCGAGAGCAGAACCGAAGATTTGGTCGGGTTCTTCCTCCTTTTGACAACACATGGGACATCCAGCATTCAGGTCGTGTCATGAAAGAAAATATAGTGGTAGTTGAAGCCACGAGATGTGCATCTTGGGTTAAACTGTAAATAGAATCTTACTACTCTTGAGTAACTCCAAAAGCGGCCACCGAAGATCTTTATTGGATTTGTTTTTCATCACCAGCACGTCGAGGTGAAAGATGTGCATGTTCAGTGGGTCCTCTTGCGTTTTCACTGACATGTGGGGCCGCATGTGAGTAAACAGACGATGGGCTCCACGCGTCCGCTGGCTAGCTGAGAAAAGAGATAGAGGAGGGCTGAGCACGGACTGTAGGAAATGTGTTCTACGTACCTCGATATAGGCTCGATATAGTGGGGTGGCATGGGCCATAACTAGCATTCACGTCTAGCAGTACGGCACACGCCACCCACACGAGTCCCATCCGACACCAATTTTCTTGGAGTCCGTGCTACAGGCATCTATTCTCCCTCCTGTTTTCTCAGCCATCGCCCGGTGGGCGGGGTGGGGGTTTGCCAATAGTCGGTTTGCTCAACTGCGGTCCCACTTGTAAGTGAAAATGCAACACCGCACGCATTCCCGCTTGAGCGGCGTGCCGGACCAACCATGTGGGGGTGCGACGCGAACACGGCAGGCTTTTCCTTTTGAACTCGTAACTTGTAAAATTTGGTTCTGCTCCATGGCGCGACCGATAGATAGAAAATAACGATTTTGCTTAGAGTAATGAGAAGTTTGGTTCTGGCGCCGTTCATGCATGGAGTACGTACGAAAATTATGAAGTTGATGCGAAAGGTAAGATAATTACTGCAGTATCATATACTACTACATGGATTTGACGGAAAGATAAAAATACATACGGATCCATCAACGTTCAACGACATCCTCACGCCCTAGTGCGCCGGGTCACCAACCGACGTGTGAGGAGCAGCGGCGTTGGCGGCGAGCTCAACGTGCTTCTGAACAGTGTCGTCCAAGGTTGCCCTGCGCTCCAAGAAGGCCAGCGTCCTATCGTCCTCCTCTTGCATGTAGTAGTCCTTGTGGAAGATTTGCGTGTAGACGTGGGTGATTATGTCGATGGTGTCTTGCTGCGCCAGGCGCTGCACGGCGAGCGCGACCTCGAGGTGGACATTCTCTGGCACGGCGGCGGGCAGTCGCAGGGCCACCAGTGCGTCGAAGAGGTTGTTACCATAGTGGACATTGAGGGTGGTGGGCATCGCAGAGCCTGGGCGCGTCGACTGGAGGCTTACGTCAAAGTCGTCCGCAAGCTTCTTGACGACGGTGAACTTGTCGAGGAAACCGACGAGGACCTCGTCGAACAAGGAGACGAAGCTGTCGTCCACGCGGCCCCTCGCCCTGGCGGCCTCAAGCAATACTACCTGGAGATGTTCCTCGGTGCCGGGCCGCAGGCCGGCGTCATGGACCGTCTGGCACAGCCGGATGATGCTCGCGCTCATCGCCTCCATGGGTCTAGCATAGCTTCTAGTCAACTGATCTTGCGATTCGAGTGATCACTCAGCCCTTGGCTAGCGTGTGTAGGTGCGTAGGATTTCGTACTACTCCTCGACCCTCTACTGCACCTGCCTTTGGTTGTATGATAGGTGGGCCAGCCACCCCCTGGGGCCACGTGTCATTCACCCAAAGGCAGTTGTCGTAAGTCAATGAAGCTACGTCCCCCTTCGTGCCGGTGCAGTATAGTCATCTCACCGGGCCTCTAGTTGGGGCCAAATGAGAGAAGTTTGATGTTTACTGGTTTATTGGTCCCCTTTGCATTTTGCGCCAAGTTTTGACCTTTGATTTAACTAATAACATGTTAATGCATGTAAACAAAAATGTTGAAGATCCGATGCCATTTGATGGAAACCCACACCCCTTGCCTGGCAATCTGCACTTTAACAACCACAACTGGGTTCTGCCAGAGTTTCCTGAGATTGGGTGGAATGACATGCCTCCACCTGTGGATGACAATGCTAATGAACAGCATGATGCCGCCCCTGACAATGCGGCTGTTCCTGAGGAACCTGTTGAAGTTCAGTCTCAAGAGTCTATGGTGTTGCAAGTGTCTGATGATTCAGTGAATAATGTCAATGACCCGAATGATGCTCATAATGCTGATATTGCTCCCTTTCTTCATGTGGCTCATCCAGCTCAGCAAGTTCTTCATATTGGTCGAGTGTTAACGGTTTTTGGCCCAATCCTGCCCCCTCAGATGCAGTGGACCCGTACTTTTTGTAAGTACATGCAGCAGTTTGATTCAGCAGTCATCCCACGGCCCTTGCAGATGCCTTTGTTCAACTTCATCAAGCAATCCTGGAGTCACAACCTTTCTATTGGGAGTGTGGATCTCAGTTCGTTGCCACCGCCGACTGTTCCTGAGCCTTTCTGTCAGCTTTCACCAGTCAAGCGCCCTATTGCTCGGGCACTCTGCTTCGATGAGCCTGCTGAGTTGTCTGAACATGTCACTGAGAAGTTTCAGTTCTCTGCTATGCCTGTAATCAACAATAAGAGATCTCACAAATCTTCTTTTGTTGGGCCAATTCTCCTGGAGTCACAAGTTCGATGTAGTGCACGGCTGCGCACCCTGCGTGATGGTTTTTGTCAGGTACCCCCAGGAACAGACACCCCGCAATCTATCAAGCGTACCAAGAAGCGCAAAACTAGTGCCTGGCCTACTCAGTCTACACCCACTCCTGACGAGACGGTTGTGCCTCCTCCAACTGCAATTGCTGACCTGCAACGCATTGGTGCACGCCTGCAGATTGCCCCTGAGAAGATCACGGCGGAGAAGCTTGTAGCTGATCCTTCTGAAGCCACTACCTCCAAGGATGCGGATGATGAATGAAGTCTGTCACATCAAGGGTTGCTGGCGAACCCCTTTAATCGCCACTTATCTTTACTTGCTTTACTTGCTGATAAACTTTATGATGCTGCTCGATGGATGTTGTAGGTCATTGTGTGATCTACTTTTGCTTTACTATCCATTAGTTTGTAATGAATCAGACAAACTTTAGAGACTGGAAAATATTGTTTTGGAATGAGCGTGGTCTTAACTCTGAAGCGTGGCAACTTGCAGTTAAACAGAAGATAGACGAAAGTGGGTGCTCTATAGTCTGTTTGCAAGAAACTAAATGCATGCATATTGATCAGTGTTTTCTTAGAAGGTTTTGTCCTAGATGCTTTGATAATTTCGTGTATATACCATCAGCTGGGGCTTCTGGTGGAATCCTGGTTATTTGGAATTCAGCTTTCTTCAGTGGCAAATTAATTCAAGCGTGCTCCTATGGCATCATTGTGGAATTTACATCTGCACACACTTCTGAAGTTTGGACTTTAGTGTCAGTTTATGGTCCTTGTCAGAACCCAGCAAGAGATGAATTTGTTCAATGGTTATATAACCTCAACATTCAAATGGATGATAATTGGCTGCTCCTTGGTGATTTTAATTTCATGCGATCCTTGGACAACCGTAACCTACCAGGGGGTGATGTTAATGATATTTTCCTTTTTAATTGAAATCATTGGCCATCTAGGTTTGGTTTAACTACCAATTAAAGGTCGGTAGTTTACCTGGTCTAATATGCAAACATGTCCTCTCCTTGAACAGATTGACTGGTTTTTTACCATAGTATCTTGGACTTCTGATCACCCTAACACCATGGTCTTGCCCCTGGCGCGGACTACATCTGACCATGTACCTTGTGTGGTTTCTGTTGCCACTTCTATACCGAAAGCCAAGGTCTTTCGTTTTGAAAACTATTGGGTAAATCTGCCCGGTTTTGTTGAATGTGTTTCTAAAGTTTGGAACAGGCCAGTTCAGAGGTCCTCTGTCGCTGCTACAATCTCGGCCAAGTTTAAAGCTCTACGGTATGCTCTTAAGAGGTGGCATGTTAGCCTTTCGAAGGTTAAAACCCTAATTGCTGACTGCAACAAGGTGATCCTGCACTTTGACGGCTTGGAGGAACTTCGGATGCTCAGTTGGCCAGAGATGAACTTTCGTAAAATCGTTAAACTACATCTTCAGGATATTCTTCGTTTGCAATTTATATACTGGAAGCAGCGCTGCACCATCAGATTCATCAAAGTGGGCGAGGAGAACACGAAGTTTTTCCACGCCATGGCTACTGAGTGCTACCGAAGGAATACCATCACCTCCATTAGAAATGCTGCAGGTGAGGTGGTGACTGATCACCACCAGTTAGCTTCCATGTTTTGGTCGGATTTCAAGCAACGTATGGGCCAAGCCAAGGGTATTCGCATGACCTTTGACCTTGACAACCTGCTGTCTAGAGTTGAGGGACTTGATGGGTTAACCAGGCCTTTCTCTGATGATGAAGTGGAGGAGGTCATTAAACTTTTACCATCGGACCGCCCCCCTGGCCCGGATGGATTTACTGGTCTTTTTCTCATGAAATGTTGGAGTGTTCTTAAGCCAGATTTTCTGAAACTAGTTACTGAGTTCTATGAGGGAAAATGCAGCCTGGAGTGTTTAAACACGTCTCTCATTAACCTCATTCCTAAGAAGTTAAGCCCGGAGTTTGTTGGTGACTTTCGGCCAATCTCTTTAACTAATACATGTTTAAAATTCTTGACAAAGCTCCTGGCGAATCGGTTGCAGAAAGTAATCCTCAAATGCATCCACCATAACCAATATGGTTTCCTCAAGTGTCGCTCTATCCAGGACTGTCTTGCATGGTGTTTTGAATATATACACCAGTGCAAAGCTTCAAAGAGGCCCATTGTTCTATTGAAACTGGATTTCACAAAAGCGTTTGACACGATTGAGCATGATGCCATCCTCACAATTCTTAAACACAAGGGCTTTGATGATCGTTGGAATGGCTGGGTGAGTAACCTCCTATCGTCTGGTTCTTCTGTGGTATTGTTAAATGGAGTTCCTGGCCAACATTTTTAGTGTAAATGTGGTGTTCGGCAAGGTGATCCTCTATCGCCTCTTCTCTTTGTCATTGTGGTGGATCTTCTGCAATCTGTGGTAAATGATATGTGCGCCCGTAATATCCTCAGCTTGCCAATCCCAACGAGATCTAATGACTATCCGATCGTCCAATATGCGGATGATACTCTCATAGTTTTGCCAGCAGTTGACAGCCAACTGATTGCTCTCAAGGATATGCTACACAACTTTGCTGCATCCACGGGTCTGTGCGTCAACTTTAGTAAATCCTCTCTCATCCCAATGAACATGTCTGAGGAAGAAGGTGCTCGTATTGCTGCTTTACTTGGATGCTCTGTTGGATCAATGCCATTTACTTACCTTGGTCTGCCCATGGGTACTTCTAGGCCGACCATTTATGATCTACTGCCTCTTGTTGATCGCATTGAGAGAAGACTGTCGGCTACGTCATGTCTCCTCAACCAAGGCAGTCGGCTTCAACTTCTGCAATCTGCCCTCACGTCCATGCCCATTTACTTTCTCTGCTCCTTATCGATACCACAGGGTATCCTAAAGTAGATTGAAAGGATTGAACAGAAGTGTCTGTGGAGGGGGAATTCTGAAGCACCAAGACAATCTCTAGCTGCATGGGAACTGGTATGCAGACCAAAAAAGTATGGAGGGCTAGGAGTCACTCATTTGGGCGTGCAAAATGAAGCTCTTCTGCTCAAGCATCTGTTCAAGTTCTTCAACAAGAAAGATGTTCCATGGGTGAATCTCATTTGGGATTCCTACTATCATTCCTCACCTCCACAAGTTACTCAACTCTGTGGCTCCTTCTGGTGGCGCGATGTGCTCAAGTTGTATGAAAAGTTTGTTTTGCTGGCCACAACACAAGTACATGCTGGAGATACTGTGGTTTTTTGGCTTGATCGTTGGCAAATTGACAACAGAATGATTGCTCTTAAGGGTCGATTCCCTAGACTTCATTCATTTGCCATTGATGACACAATAACAGTCAAAGACTTTTTTCTTATCAGACGGCTGTAGAAGGTTTTCACCTACCTTTCTCTTCGGAGGCACATTTGGAACTAACACAACTACAGAACTTTTTATAGCCCATAAGACTTCAGTCAGAGGAGAATGATGTTTGGAAATGGCCATCCAAATCTGGAGAATATCAATCTAAACTCTATTATGAGTTCACCTTCTCCCATTTGAGGATTGACCCTATGTTCAGGTATATTTGGAATAGTTCCTGTACCCTCAAGATCAAGGTTTTTGGATGGCTTTTATTGACGGATCGCCTCAACAAACAAGACATGATGCAGAGAAGACACTGGAATATCCAGGATGATACTTGTGTGCTATGCCAATCTTCACTTCATGAAGATAGAGTCCACCTTTTTTCTCTTGTAACTTTAGTCAAAGAGTTTGGAATTATCTTGGGATTTCCTGGTCAGCGACACCCACTCAATCTACTTACATAATGGCTGCGGATTCTAGGAGAGATTTCAACAAACCTTTCTTTTCTGAGGTGGTCTTTACTGCCACTTGGAACATTTGGACGCAGAGAAATGGCAAGATCTTCAGAAATGAGAATCCAAGTTTTAGAGCTTGGAGGAGGAATTTTGTGCATGATATCTCCTTACTAGCTCATAGAATCAAATGTAAATATAGAGAGAGTTTAATAGCTTGGATAGCCTCCCTTCCCTAGCTCTCTTTGTAAGTATGATAGCTCCCCTTTGTTTTTTCCTTTGCTCCTTTTTGTATAGAGAACCTCTTGTTTTGTTTTGAATAAAGAGTTGTGAGGCGGTTGCCTTGCAGTACATAGTCAAAAAAATGTTGTGTAAGTCAACTTACGAAAACCAAATAATCCCAAAATACTTAGGCACGATGCATTAACTCCCTCCTTGTTTCTTATTTCGTGACATATCAACCAATGAGAGATGTGGGCCATGCATGCTTTCAATGACTTGAGACTACCAAACATAACATGCAGTGTTTAGTTCATTGCATGTAATCCTATTAGTACTCTAGTTAGGAGTAGCAAAAAAACATTAAGTTCTCTCGCCGATAGGAATAAAACACCATGTATTTATTTACAGAGGGAGTAGTACATTTTTGGTGACATGCATTACTAGATATTGCTAGTCAAATACTAAAATCCAGATGGATGTGGTAGTACTCCTAAATCCAGACGGTGGTGCTACTAGTACTAGTAGTAGTATTACCAATGTAGTAGCAGGAGTACTAGCATTTTACTACCCGTTGGTCAAATTATTACGTGTTGCTCCTCACAGTGAAGTGACAAGACCCTGCGCCGGAGATGACACCTGAGTATAGGCGCCGTGTTCGGCATACCATAGTCAGCCTCACCTGTCGGCGTTCTAGGAACGGGGGTCCCCAGACTTGCCTGCTTGCGGCCTGCGGCGTGGCTCAAAAGGGGGCACAGCGCGGCCCATCTTCACCAACACAAACCCAAGACTCTCGCGAGGGGCCAAGCCTCGCGGGGCGGATGACGCGGAGCTTCCTCAGGAACGGCCTCGTCAGGCTGGCTCACGAGGAGGCGGAGAGATCAAGGCGGGGTACCTCATGAGGTGCCCATGACGCAAGCCACGACGACCAAGGGCGCCAGGCGGGTGCCAGCCCGCGCAGTGTCCTCCTTTCCTCTTTGGTGCAAAGGGGGCAAGCGCAGCCGCAGAGTACCGAGGCATCAGGCAAAGGTTGCCATTTCGGTGCAACGAGACCAAGACCAGGAGGACTACGAGACGGAGGTCACCGTGGAGCCCAAGACGGCGTCATCACCAGAGCTTTGCGCAGGCGAAGACTACTTTTGTCAGGATAGCTAGTACTAGTTGTCCTCCTTCAAATTAGCCTGCCATTGTTGGCTCCCTTCCCGCTCGATATTTGGGAAGAGGACCAGGGCCCCTATAAATAGGACCGGCCCGCTAGACAAGAGAGAGGACAGACGGAGAAAGAGAGTGAGAGAGAGGATCGAGGACAAAAAGAAAGAAAGAGAGAGAGAAGGGCGACTGAGCTCCTCCCAGCAGTTCATCGCCCCAGCCAAGAACAGACCCTCGCGAGGCTGTTCTTCCTTGTATTGTTCATCATCATCAGCCCAAGAGGCAATCCACCACACCACACACTGGAGTAGGGTATTACATCACAACGGTGGCCCGAACCAGTATAAACCATGTGTCTCTTGTGTTGTTCTTTCCTTAGTTTAGATCCTAGCAAGGCGGAGGGGTGCAGGTAGGTAGGAGATGAAAGCTCCGCGCGCAGCCCAGTGTTCGAACCTCAAGGGTCTACCGGAACCCGAAATCCGACATTTGGCGCGCCAGGTAGGGGTGCGCCGGGATTCGTCTTCCACCACCCCGTTCTCCTCCGACCATCACGCCCATGTCTGACGCTCGTCGGGCCCGCGCCGAGCACCGGGCCGCGCTCGCTTCCCACGTCGCCCAGACGGCCCCTGTTGGCGGGCGCCCTCGCCGTTCCCCGTCACCTGCCATCAACGCCGCCACCGGCCCGGCGGGGGACGAGCGGCAAGCATCGTCCCAGCATCCGTCCGTGCGGCAAGACGGCCGCACCGCAACTCCCTCGCTCACCCCAGCTGGTTCTTCGTCCCGCGCGCTCCGCGTGCCCATGAAGGCTCGAGCTGCACTCATCGCGGCGAACGAGCTACTGCGCTACCGCCCCGTCGACGACGTCTACGAAGACTCGTCCGCGCCGCTGGGGGCTCTCCTGCGCCGTCCGTTCCGCTGCACCGCACCCCGCCCAGCGCAGGCAATGAAGCTCCGGCGGCGCCCCGACCGCCTCCTCCTCAGGAAGGCGCCATGGATGCAAGGCGCGTGGCCCCTGGGCAGAACCCGCTCCGGCAGGCGCCAGCGCAGCAAGAACATAGCTGTCAAGAAGTCCCTCGCATGCGAGAAGCTGCCCGGGTGCTCCCTGCTCCAGCACGTCGTGACCATGCTCCTGCTCCCGCGCGTCAAGACCCCGCGCTGCACCCAGCTGCAGCGCGTGGCGACATGCAAGACCAAGCTCCCCGTCATCCAAGGCCTCCCGTGGCCACAGCAGGCTGCCGCGCCTTCACCGCCGTGCTACGCAGCGTCGCGTGGCCCGGCAAGTTCAAGCCAGACTTGCCTCCTCGCTACGACGGCACGGCTGACCCTGCGGAGTTCCTCCAGCTCTACGAGCTGGGCATCAAAGCTGCCAACGGAGACGAGAAGGTCATGGCGAACTGGTTCCCCATGGCACTCAAGGACGGGGCCCGCACCTGGCTCCTGAACCTAGCTCCAGGCACAATCTCCTCCTGGGACGAGATGCGCACCCGCTTCATCGCCAACTTCCAAGGCACTCGCGACCGGCCACCCGCCGTAAGCGACATGCGCCGCATCAAGCAACAGCCCGGGAAGACCCTGCAGAAGTACATCCAGCGCTTCAACAACTCGCGCCTCAAGATTCCCAAGGTGACCGAGGAGGCCATCATCTCGGCCTTCTCCGACAGCGTGCACGACGTCAAGATGAAGGAGGAGCTGGCGATGCATGAAGACCTGTGCACCTCCTTGGAGCTGTTCAACCAGGCAACCAAGTGCGCCAGGGCCGAGGAAGGGCGTCTCTCCCTCCTCGAGCTGCCTGCCGTAGACCTAGAAGAGAAGAAGCCCAAGACCAAGGATGTGAAGCGCAAGGGGGCTACCGTGCTCGCGGCAGAACCAGACACCAAGCGAGGCAGAGATCAGCCCGAACCTTCCAAGGGCGGCCGGTACTGCGTGTACCACGACCTCCACACCCACAACACCAACGAATGTCAATAGCTCCGAGCCGTGCGAGAAGGAAGGATCGGCCGTCGCCCTGACCGCAGTGACCGGGGCTACGATCGAGGAGGAGGAAGGAACGCAGGACGCTGGGAAGACCGTGGCCCACGCCAAGGGTGGCGCAACCAACCTCGCGAGGATCGCTGGCAAGACCCGCCTCGCGAGGGAGGCTGGAGGGATCAGCCTCGCGAGGGGGACTGGAGGGATCAGCCTTGCAAAGATCGCCCGCAAGGCAACGCAGGCCTCCCACCGCTGCCGCCGCAGCCAAGAAGAAACGAAGACCGCCACCAGGACGAGGGGGCTAGGGGCTTCTAGGAGCCGCGCGCGATCGCCTGCATCTTGGGCGGGGCACAAGCCCCAGCCTCTCAGCGCATCTTCAAGCAGTTCGCCTGAGAAGTGAACGCAGTCCTCCTCAGGCTCGAAGCCACGCGCCCTCTCAGGTGGTCGGCGTGCGCCATCACGTTCAGCTCGGCAGATCATCTCAAGTGTGCGGCTACAGCCGGAGTCCTCCCGATGTTTGTTCCCCAATCATCAGCAACATGGTGGTCACCAAGACCCTCATCGATGGCGGGGCAGGGCTCAACGTCCTGTCCGTGGAAACATTCAACAACCTCCAAGTGCCCTACAGCCAGCTTCAGCCAACCAAGCCTTTCTCCGGTATCACCGACGGCTCCACGGTCCCGATTGGGCAGGTCCGCCTCCCTGTCACCTTCGGGGCACGCGACAACTACCGCACCGAGCTCATCGACTTCGACGTCGCTCACATTCGCCTGCCGTACAACGCCATCCTTGGGTACCCAGCGCTGGCCAAGTTCATGGCCGTAACTCACCACAGCTACAACGTCCTCAAGATGCCAGGAAGTGGCGGAGTCATCACGGTACCCTGTGAAGAGAAGGACGCGGTGTGTTCCCTGGAACGAGCCTTTCAGGCCGCGTCACTGGAAGACCCAGATCGTGGAAGCAGGAGGCCTCCCGAGACCGCCCCTAAGAAGAAGAAGACATCGTCCGGCCCAACCACTCAGGAGGCAGGCCCCTCTGGGCCCGCGCCTGCCCAGGGGGAACCTCCTTCCATCGCATAGGAAAGCGCGCCCAGCGCCCTCCTCAGGCAGGGCTCGGGGGCTCTCCCCTGGAGGGCCACCGACCTAGCTAGGGTCATGAGGGAGGCGCTTGGGCACCACATGGAGGCGTGCTTCGAAGCACGTTTCCCTCAAGAAGGAGCAAGGCAAGGAGATCCAGACCCTCAGGAGTTCATCAGCAAGGCCATTCAGGAGCTACAGGAGTCAAGAGTCATGAAAGGCGGCCGCCGCCTACCAGCAGTGGCTCCCCATCCAGGCGAGGATGGTGGGATGCGCATCTGCATCGACATACCAGGGCTCAACCGAGTCGCCTCTCTGGAGCGCCTCTGGCCCTCGCGAGCGGGGCGCTGCGGAGGCCCACCCCACAACTACGTTCGCATGCCTTACGGCCTGCCGAGCGCGGCTGACGCGTACCAGCGCCTCATGAGGGGCATCATGGAGGCACGAGAGGCCAGGCGTTCCGCTGCCCTGGCAGGGATGGAGATGGCCCGCGAGGAGCCGCCAGCGCCTCCGGAGCCTCTCGAGGCCCCTGGGCCTGGGGGGCTCGTGAGGATCGGCTCCCGCAGCCCACCGAGCCTGCTACATCAACGCTCCCTCGTCCTCAACATCGTCAGGTGACACCTTTCTAGTTCTACTTCCAGCTGGGAGAGCCCCCCCAGGGCTGCATTATTCCCAGGCCGCGTGGGTCCGTCCCTGCGGCGTGTATCCCTTTTTTTTATTCCATGGTGTTAGCTTACCTTGTTGGGGGCGCCCCTCAGGCTGCATGATCCCCAAGTCGCTCGGGCCTGACCCAGTGATGTCCGCATTCCCAGCATCTATTTGAACGAATCCACTCCTTCGCGGCTAATGTGTTTTACCTAGTTGCCTGCTCAGCTGACGCCAACTAACGGAGCTGCTCCCGAACGGCACGACGCTTGCGCATGGGTCCGTCCCTGCAATGCCGACAAACCTAGATGGCTGAGCTCTGGCCGCGGCAACCCCGCACAGCGTCACCTTGTCAAGCCTTCAGTGCCTCACTACCCCTCGGAAGCAACCAACGGCTGACTGTCAATTGTCATGGCAACCCTTTGTTTTTTCTATGGTGGACCTGCAGGACCTCCTAAAGGAGCTGCGTCAAGCAAGGCCCATGCGGTGTCTCTTTCGCCCTCGTCCGCGCGAACCGCTTGCACGTTAAAGGGGGGTTCCTGAGCATCGCGACTCAGGGCTCCTATCAGCTCTCCAGCCCTCACCCTCTGGCCTTGACCACGGCATCGCGACCTGGCATACCAGCGACGGCTAAGACCCGCTCAAGGGCCGGGACCCGAGGACGTAGAGTAGAAAGGGGAACAAAGGCGAGAGGGGAGAGACACGCGGGGACCTCGCCGAGCAACCTCGCGCCTGCCGAAGCACGGACCCGGTGACACACCAGAGAGCGGCCCCTGATCCTCGAGATAAGTCATCACCCAGAAGCGCCAGCTACCGTGGCACCATCCCCGCACCTAATGCCATCCCGTGTTAGCGATGCCACTCTCCTTTCTCACCAAACGACGGCTGCTTGGGCGCCAAAGGGGACCTCCTAGCATCGCGTCTCAGGGGATCTTACCGGACTCCGGGTCGCTCACCTCCTGGCCTTGACCACGGCATCGCGACCTGGCATACCAGCGACGGCTGAAGCCGCCTTGGGACTGGGACCTGTCGGCGCAGAGCACCAAGCCCTCGTGAGGTTCGAAAGGGAGGACTGAGCTAAGACAGAATGAGCAACTCGCACAATTCTACGACAGGGGTTATATTAACAAAACAGGATCACAGGCACCTTACAAGCCCCCACGGGACGCGTTTTTGATTCCTCGCAGGGAACAGATCCTAAAGGGACACAAACTACGCGCGTCCCAGCAAAAGACGCCATCATCAATAGTGGGCCGTCAAGCACCGACGCCAACCCCATCCAGATCAGGGTCGGCGGCGGCCTGACGAGCCCGCCCTGCTCCAGGAGCAGCGCCGGCTCGGGGGCTCATAGCTATCGTCACTCGTCTCCGGAGTCGCGAAGAGCTCGCCGGAGTCGCTGGAACCTCCGACGCCTCCACCACCTGAGGAGCCGCCAAGGGAGCGGTTGGCGGGCCCAGTCCTCGTCGCGGCAGGGTCCTGGCCACCTTCCCTTGGGCAGCACTCCAGCCGGCGCCCACTCGCATCGAAGACCTTGAAGAGCATCACCGAAGCACCGTCATAATCCAAGTGGACCGCGAAGACGCCCCTTACCCTGCAAACCCGGGCGATCTCTCTCCAGCCCCGAGTCATGTAGACCTCGCCCGGGACAACGACCGCGACCTCTGCCTCGGTCGTGAGGGTGCTGCAGCCGGCATGCTGCAGCCAGAGCTCCAGGGGCTCCCCCTGCAGGATGATGGAGGCGAAGAAGGGAGGAAGGCGGATCCAAGACTGAAGAGGAATGGCGACGTGAAGCACGAACTCTCGGGAGGAGCCCTCGGTGTGGACCCCAGGGGGACGACCCACACCTTCGTGACCCGCCGGCGCCGACGGCGGCGCCGCCCATGGCGGTCAGCATCAGCTCCTTCAGGGCCCTCGACGTGGGCGTACAATGGAAGCGGGAACCCCGGCGGTGCCCGCTCGCACAAAGGCCTCGACACCACCTGAAGGGCCCCCTCGTCCGAGACACGGGGGCGAGTCGTTTCTTCGGCGGGAGTGGGTCTGGTTCCTCTCGGGGAGCCTTTCCCTTCTCTGCCGTCGAGAACCGGTGGATCGGAGCCATCGCAGCAAGACGGAGCAAGGATCGGGAAGAAGGAGAAGCAAGGAGGGATGGACTGGAAGGGTGCACGTTGTTCCTGTTGGGGAACGTAGTAATTTCAAAAATTTCCTACGCACACGCAAGATCATGGTGATGCATAGCAACGAGAGGGGAGAGTGTTGTCTACGTACGCACGCAGACCGACTGCGGAAGCGTTGACACAACATAGAGGAAGTAGTCGTATGTCTTCCCGATCCGACCGATCCAAGCACCGTTACTCCGGCACCTCCGAGTTCTTAGCACACGTACAGCTTGATGACGATCCCCGGGCTCCGATCCAGCAAAGCTTCGGGGATGAGTTCCGTCAGCACGACGGCGTGGTGACGATCTTGATGTTCTACCGTCGCAGGGCTTCGCCTAAGCACCGCTACAATATGATCGAGGTGGAATATGGTGGCAGGGGGCACCGCACACGGCTAAGGAACGATCTCAAGGATCAACTTGTGTGTCTATGGGGTGCCCCCTGCCCCCGTATATAAAGGAGTGGAGGAGGGGAGGGCCGGCCCTCTCTATGGCGCGCCCTAGGGGAGTCCTACTCCCACCGGGAGTAGGATTCCCCCTTTCCTAGTCCAACTAGGAGTCCTTCCATGTATTAGGAGTAGGAGTCAAGGCAAGGGGAAAGAGGAGAGAAGGAAGGAGGGGGCGCAGCCCTTCCCCCTAGTCCAATTCGGACTAGGCCTTGGGGGGGCGCCCAACCTCTCCTATCTCTTTCCCCTAAAGCCCAATAAGGCCCATATACTCCCCGGCGAATTCGCGTAACTCTCCGGTACTCCGAAAAATACTCGGATCACTCGGAACCTTTCCGATGTCCGAATATAGTCGTCCAACATATCAATTTTTACGTCTCGACCATTTCGAGACTCCTCGTCATGTCCCCGATCTCATCTGGGACTCCGAACTCCTTCGGTACATCAAAACTCATAAACTCATAATATAACTGTCATCGAAACCTTAAGCGTGCGGACCCTACGGTTCGAGAACAATGTAGACATGACCGAGACACGTCTCCGGTCAATAACCAATAGTGGGACCTGGATGCCCATATTGGCTCCTACATATTCTACGAAGATCTTTATCGGTCAAACCGCATAACAACATACGTTGTTCCCTTTGTCATCGGTATGTTACTTGCCCGAGATTCGATCGTCGGTATCCAATACCTAGTTCAATCTCGTTACCGGCAAGTCTCTTTACTCGTTCCGTAATACATCATCTCGCAACTAACTCATTAGTTGCAATGCTTGCAAGGCTTATGTGGTGTGCATTACCGAGAGGGCCCAGAGATACCTCTCCGACAATCGGAGTGACAAATCCTAATCTCGAAATACGCCAACCCAACATCTACCTTTGGAGACACCTGTAATGCTCCTTTATAATCACCCAGTTACGTTGTGACGTTTGGTAGCACCCAAAGTGTTCCTCCGGCAAATGGGAGTTGCATAATCTCATAGTCATAGGAACATGTATAAGTCATGAAGAAAGCAATAGCAACATACTAAACGATCAGGTGCTAAGCTAATGGAATGGGTCATGTCAATCAGATCATTCAACTAATGATGTGACCTCGTTAATCAAATAACAACTCTTTGTCTATGGTTAGGAAACATAACCATCTTTGATTAACGAGCTAGTCAAGTAGAGGCATACTAGTGACACTCTGTTTGTCTATGTATTCACACATGTATTATGTTTCCGGTTAATACAATTCTAGCATGAATAATAAACATTTATCATGAAATAAGGAAATAAATAATAACTTTATTATTGCCTCTAGGGCATATTTCCTTCAGTCTCCCACTTGCACTAGAGTCAATAATCTAGATCACATCACCATGTGATTAACATCGATAGTTCACATCATCATGTGATTAACACCCATAGTTCACATCGCCATGTGACCAACACCCAAAGGGTTTACTAGATTCAGTAATCTAGTTCACATCGCTATGTGATTAACACCCAAGGAGTACTAAGGTGTGATCATGTTTTGCTTGTGAGAGAATCTTAGTCAACGGGTCTGCCACATTCAGATCCGCATGTATTTTGCAAATTTCTATGTCAACAATGCTCTGCATGGAGCTACTCTAGCTAATTGCTCCCACTTTCAATATGTATCTAGACCGAGACTTAGAGTCATCTAGATTAGTGTCAAAACTTGCATCGGCGTAACCCTTTACGGCGAACCTTTTTTTTCACTTCCATAATCGAGAAACATATCCTTATTCCACTAAGGATAATTTTGACCGCTGTTCAGTGATCTACTCCTAGATCACTATCGTACTCCCTTGCCAAACTCAATGGTAGGGCATACAATAGATCTGGTATACAGCATGGCATACTTTATAGAACCTATGACTGAGGCATAGGGAATGACTTTCATTCTCTTTCTATCTTCTGCCGTGGTCGGGCTTTGAGTCTTACTCAACTTCACACCTTGTAATACAGGCAAGAACTCTTTCTTTGACTGCTCCATTTTGAACTACTTCAAAATCTTGTCAAGGTATGTACTCATTGAAAAAACTTATCAAGCGTCTTGATCTATCTCTATAGATCTTGAAGCTCAATATGTAAGCAGCTTCACCGAGGTCTTTCTTTGAAAAAATCCTTTCAAACACTCCTTTATGCTTTGCAGAATAATTCTACATTATTTCCGATCAACAATATGTCATTCACATATACTTATCAGAAATGTTGTAGTGCTCCCACTCACTTTCTTGTAAATACAGGCTTCACCGCAAGTCTGTATAAAACTATATGCTTTGATCAACTTATCAAAGCGTATATTCCAACTTCGAGATTCTTGCACCAGTCCATAGATGGATCGCTGGAGCTTGCATATTTAGTTAACACCTTTAGGATCGACAAAACCTTCTAGTTGCATCGTATACAACTCTTCTTTAGTAAATCCATTAAGGAATGCAGTTTTTTTATCCATTTGCCAGATTTCATAAAATGCGGCAATTGCTAACATGATTTGGACAGACTTAAGCATAGATACGAGTGAGAAAATCTCATCGCAGTCAACACCTTGAACTTGTCGAAAACCTTTTGCGACAATTCTAGCTTTGTAGATAGTAACACTACTATCAGCGTCTGTATTCCTCTTGAAGATCCATTTATTTTCTATGGCTTGCCGATCATCGGGCAAGTCAACCAAAGTCCATACTTTGTTCTCATACATGGATCATATCTCAGATTTCATGGCCTCAAACCATTTCGCGGAATCTGGGCTCATCATCGCTTCCTCATAGTTCGCAAGTTCGTCATGGTCTAGTAACATGACTTCCAGAACAGGATTACCGTACCACTCTGGTGCGGATCTCACTCTAGTTTACCTACGAGATTTGGTAGTAACTTGATCTGAAGTTACATGATCATCATCATTAGCTTCCTCACTAATTGGTGTAGTAGTCACAGGAACAGATTTCTGTGATGAACTACTTTCCAATAAGGGAGCAGGTACAGTTACCTCATCAAGTTCTACTTTCCTCCCACTCACTTCTTTCGAGAGAAACTCCTTCTCCAGAAGTTTCCGAATTTAGCAACAAAATTCTTGCCTTCGGATCTGTGATAGAAGGTGTACCCAACAATCTCCTTTGGGTATCCTATGAAGACATATTTCTCTGATTTGGGTATGAGCTTATCAGGTTGAAACTTTTTCACATAAGCATTGCAACCTCAAACTTTAAGAAATGACAGCTTAGGTTTCTTGCTAAACCATAGTTCATACGGTGTCATCTCAACGGATTTAGATGGTGCCCTATTTAACGTGAATGCAGCTGTCTCTAATGCATAACCCCAAAACGATAGTGGTAGATCGGTAAGATACATCATAGATTGCACTATATCCAATAAAGTATGGCTATGACGTTCGGACACACCATTACATTGTGGTGTTCCAGGTGGCATGAGTAGTGAAACTATTTCACATTGTTTTTAACTGAAGGCCAAACTCATAACTCAAATACTCTTCTCTACGATCAGATCGTAGAAACTTTATTTTCTTGTTACGATGATTTTTCACTTCACTCTGAAATTCTTTGAACTTTTCAAATGTTTCAGACTTATGTTTCATCAAGTAGATATACTCATATCTGCTCAAATCATCTGTGAAGATCAGAAAATAATGATACTTGCTGCGAGCCTCAATATTCATTGGACCATATACATCAGTATGTATGATTTCCAACAAATCCGTTGCTCACTCCATTGTTCCGAAGAACAGAGTCTTAGTCATCTTGCCCATGAGGCATGGTTCGCAAGCATCAACTGATTCATAATCAAGTGATTCCAAAAGCCCATCAGCATGGAGTTTCTTCATGCGCTTTACACCAATATGACCTAAACGGCAGTGCCACAAATAAGTTGCACTATCATTATTAACTTTGCATCTTTTGGTTTCAATATTATGATTATGTGTATCACTACGATCGAGATCCAACGAACTATTTTCATTGGGTGTGTAACCATATAAGGTTTTATTCATGTAAATAGAACAACAATTTATTCTCTTACTTAAATGAATAACCGTATTACAATAAACATGATCAAATCATATTCATGCTCAATGCAAACACCAAATAACACTTATTCAGGTTCAACCCTAATCCCGAAAGTATAGGGAGTGTGCGATGATGATCATATCAATCTTGGAACCACTTCCAACACACATCGTCACTTCACCCTTAACTAGTCTCTGTTTATTCTGCAACTCCCTTTTCGAGTTACTAATCTTAGCAACTGAACTAGTATCAAATACTGAGGGGTTGCTATAAACACTAGTAAAGTACACGTCAATAACATGTATATCAAATATACTTATGTTCACTTTGCCATCCTTCTTATCTGCCAATCACTTGGGCTAGTTCCGCTTCCAGTGACCAGTCCCTTTGCAGTAGAAACACTTAGTCTCAGGCTTAGGACCAGACTTGGGCTTCTTCACTTGAGCAGCAACTTGCTTGTTGTTCTTCTTGAAGTTCCCCTTCTTCCCTCTGCCCTTTTCTTGAAACTAGTGGTCTTGTCTACCATCAACACTTGATGTTTTTCTCGATTTCTACCTTCGTCAATTTCCGCATTACGAAGAGCTTGGGAATTGTTTCCGTTATCCCTTGCATATCATAGTTCATCACGAAGTTCTATTAACTTGGTGATGGTGACTAGAGAATTCTGTCAATCACTATCTTATCTGGAAGATTAACTCCCACTTGATTCAAGCGATTGTAGTACTCAGACAATCTGAGCACATGCTCACTAGTTGAGCGATTCTCCTCCATCTTTTAGCTATAGAACTTGTTGGAGACTTCATATCTCTCAACTCGGGTATTTGCTTGAAATATTAACTTCAACTCCTGGAACATCTCATATGCTCCATGACGTTCAAAACGTCTTTGAAGGCCCGATTCTAAGCCATTAAGCATGGTGCACTAAACTATCAAGTAGTCATCATATTGAGCTAGCCAAACGTTCATAACGTCTGCATCTGCTCCTGCAATAGGTCTGTCACCTAGTGGTGCATCAAGGACATAATTCTTCTGTGCAGCAATGAGGATAAACCTCAGATCACGGATCCAATCCACATCTTTGATACTAACATCTTTCAACACAATTTTCTCTAGGAACATATCAAAATAAACACAGGGAAGCAACAACGCGAGCTATTGATCTACAACATGATTTGCAAAATACTACCAGGACTAAGTTCATGATAAATTTAAGTTCAATTTAATCATATTACTTAAGAACTCCCACTTAGATAGACATCCCTCTAATCCTCTAAGTGATCACGTGATCCAAATCAACTAATCCATGTCCGATCATCACGTGAGATGGAGTAGTTTCATTGGTGAACATCACTATGTTGATCATATCTACTATATGATTCACGCTCGACCTTTCGGTCTCCGTGTTCCGAGGCCATATCTGCATATGCTAGGCTCGTCAAGTTTAACCTGAGTATTCCGCGTGTGCAAAACTGGCTTGCACCCGTTGTAGATGGACGTAGAGCTTATCACACCCGATCATCACGTGGTGTCTGGGCACAACGAACTTTGGCAACGGTGCATACTCAGGGAGAACACTTCTTGATAATTTAGTGAGAGATCATCTTATAATGCTACCGTCAATCAAAGCAAGATAAGATGTATAAAAGATAAACATCATATGCAATCAAAATATGTGACATGATATGGCCATCATCATCTTGCGCCTTTGATTTACATCTCCAAAGTACTGTTATGATCTCTATCGTCACCGGCATGACACCATGATCTCCATCATCTTGATCTATATCAATGTGTCGTCACGTGGTCGTCTCGCCAACAATTGCTCTTGCAACTATTGCTATCGCATAGCAATAAAGTAAAGTAGTTATTGGGCGCTTGCATCTTATGCAATAGAGACAACCATAAGGATTTTTCCAGTTGCCGATAACTTCAACAAAACATGATCATCTCATACAACAACTTATATCTCATCACGTCTTGACCATATCACATCACAACATGCCCTGCAAAAACAAGTTAGACGTCCTCTACTTTGTTGTTGCAAGTTTTACGTGGCTGCTACGGGCTTAAGCAAGAACCAATCTTACCTACGCATCAAAACCACAACGATAGTTTGTCAAATAGACTCCGTTTTTTTAACCTTCGCAAGGACCGGGCGTAGCCACACTCGGTTCAACTAAAGTTGGAGAAACTGTCACCCGCTAGCCACCTTTATGCAAAGCACGTCGGGAGAACCGGTCTCGCGTAAGCGTACGCGTAATGTCGGTCCGGGCCGCTTCATCCAACAATACCGCCGAACCAAAGTATGACATGCTGGTAGGCAGTATGACTTATATCGCCCACAACTCACTTGTGTTCTACTCGTGCATATAACATCAACACATAAAACCTAGGCTCGGATGCCACTGTTGGGGAACGTAGTAATTTCAAAAATTTCCTACGCACACGCAAGATCATGGTGATGCATAGCAACGAGAGGGGAGAGTGTTGTCTACGTACCCATGCAGACCGACTGCGGAAGTGTTGACACAACATAGAGGAAGTAGTCGTACGTCTTCCCGATCCGACCGATCCAAGCACCGTTACTCCGGCACCTCCGAGTTCTTAGCACACGTACAGCTTGATGACGATCCCCGGGCTCCGATCCAGCAAAGCTTCGGGGATGAGTTCCGTCAGCACGACGGCGTGGTGACGATCTTGATGTTCTACCGTCGCAGGGCTTCGCCTAAGCACCGCTACAATATGATCGAGGTGGAATATGGTGGCAGGGGGCACCGCACACGGCTAAGGAACGATCTCAAGGATCAACTTGTGTGTCTATGGGGTGCCCCCTGCCCCCGTATATAAAGGAGTGGAGGAGGGGAGGGCCGGCCCTCTCTATGGCGCGCCCTAGGGGAGTCCTACTCCCACCGGGAGTAGGATTCCCCCTTTCCTAGTCCAACTAGGAGTCCTTCCATGTATTAGGAGTAGGAGTCAAGGCAAGGGGAAAGAGGAGAGAAGGAAGGAGGGGGCGCAGCCCTTCCCCCTAGTCCAATTCGGACTAGGCCTTGGGGGGGCGCCCAACCTCTCCTATCTCTTTCCCCTAAAGCCCAATAAGGCCCATATACTCCCCGGCGAATTCGCGTAACTCTCCGGTACTCCGAAAAATACTCGGATCACTCGGAACCTTTCCGATGTCCGAATATAGTCGTCCAATATATCAATTTTTACGTCTCGACCATTTCGAGACTCCTCATCATGTCCCCGATCTCATCTGGGACTCCGAACTCCTTCGGTACATCAAAACTCATAAACTCATAATATAACTGTCATCGAAACCTTAAGCGTGCGGACCCTACGGTTCGAGAACAATGTAGACATGACCGAGACACGTCTCCGGTCAATAACCAATAGTGGGACCTGGATGCCCATATTGGCTCCTACATATTCTACGAAGATCTTTATCGGTCAGACCGCATAACAACATACGTTGTTCCCTTTGTCATCGGTATGTTACTTGCCCGAGATTCGATCGTCGGTATCCAATACCTAGTTCAATCTCGTTATCGGCAAGTCTCTTTACTCGTTCCGTAATACATCATCTCGCAACTAACTCATTAGTTGCAATGCTTGCAAGGCTTATGTGATGTGCATTACCGAGAGGGCCCAGAGATACCTCTCCGACAATCGGAGTGACAAATCCTAATCTCGAAATACGCCAACCCAACATCTACCTTTGGAGACACCTGTAATGCTCCTTTATAATGACCCAGTTACGTTGTGACGTTTGGTAGCACCCAAAGTGTTCCTCCGGCAAATGGGAGTTGCATAATCTCATAGTCATAGGAACATGTATAAGTCATGAAGAAAGCAATAGCAACATACTAAACGATCGGGTGCTAAGCTAATGGAATGGGTCATGTCAATCAGATCATTCAACTAATGATGTGACCTTGTTAATCAAATAACAACTCTTTGTCTATGGTTAGGAAACATAACCATCTTTGATTAACGAGCTAGTCAAGTAGAGGCATACTAGTGACACTCTGTTTGTCTATGTATTCACACATGTATTATGTTTCCGGTTAATACAATTCTAGCATGAATAATAAACATTTATCATGAAATAAGGAAATAAATAATAACTTTATTATTGCCTCTAGGGCATATTTCCTTCAGTTCCGTACTTATGGCCGGCGGAGGCAACCGCCGACCTCCACGATCGCAGGTAATCATGACCCACTTTGCATGCAGGGACTTGTCCAATCCGTGCAGTTGCCAAGGCGCCATGGGGAAGTGGAGGCGCCCACGTCCAATCAACCGCCACGCGGCGCCCAAGGCCGCAGACTGTTAGGGCCCGTGGTGTTTCGCTCTTGCCCTTCCGCCTCCCTGCACGGCCAAGTCCGGGCGCGCCTTGGGCCTGGGGGCTACTGTCGGCGTTCTGGGAACGGGGGTCCCCAGACTTGCCTGCCTGCGGCCTGCAACGTGGCTCAAAAGGGGGCCCAGCGCGGCCCATCTTCACCAACACAAACCCAAGACCCTCGCGAGGGGCCAAGCCTCGCGGGGCGGACGACGCGGAGCTTCCTCAGGCACGGCCTCGTCAGGCTGGCTCATGAGGAGGCGGAGAGATCAAGGCGGGGTACCTCACGAGGTGCCCATGACGCAAGCCATGACGACCAAGGGCGCCAGGCGGGTGCCAGCCCGCGCAGTGTCCTCCTTCCTTCTTTGGTGCAAAGGGGGCAAGCGCAGCTGCGGAGTACCGAGGCATCAGGAAAAGGTTGCCATTTTGGTGCAACGAGACCAAGACCAGGAGGACTACGAGACGGAGGTCACCGTGGAGCCCAAGACGGCGTCATCACCAGAGCTTTGCGCAGGCGAAGACTACTTTTGTCAGGATAGCTAGTACTAGTTGTCCCCCTTCAAATTAGCCCGCCATTGTTGGCTCCCTTCCCGCTCGATATTTGGGAAGAGGACCAAGGCCCCTATAAATAGGACCGGCCACCCGCTAGACAAGAGAGAGGACGGACGGAGAAAGAGAGGGAGAGAGAGGACCAAGGACAAACAGAAAGAGAGAGAGAGAGAGAGAGAGAGAGAGAAAGAGAGAGAGAGAGAGAGAGAGAGAGAGAGAAAGAGAGAGAAGGGCGACTGAGCTCCTCCCAGCAGTTCATCGCCCTAGCCAAGAACAGACCCTCGCGAGGCTGTTCTTCCTTGTATTGTTCATCATCATCAGCCCAAGAGGCAATCCACCACACCACACACTGGAGTAGGGTATTACACCACAACGGTGGCCCGAACCAGTATAAACCCTGTGTCTCTTGTGTTGTTCTTTCCTTAGTTTAGATCCTAGCAAGGCGGAGGGGTGCAGGTAGGTAGGAGACGAAAGCTCCACGCGCACCCCAGTGTTCGAACCTCAAGGGTCTGCCGAAACCCGAAATCCGACATCACCGTCTACAGTCACTATCATCATGGCTGTAGAGCTAGCCTTCTTACAACTAGCCCTGTTCGACATAATTTCTTGTGCGTAGATGCCCGTACATTGCACGGAACACCAAGATTGGGGGTGGACGGCTCTGGCAGCGGCCATCGCGCTAGATTTTTCCACGGCCTTCTACTCCTAGATGTGGTGGGGAGGAGATGAGGCTGATTGTGAGAGACAAGGAGTTGTTTGTAAATAGGGAACAAGTGCGGGAATCTTTTTGCAAAAATGGAGAAGCTTGGTTTGTATGCGTCAGATCTAGATCCGACGGCTATTGGTGAAAGATGGGAGGCACAACATTGTCACCAACTCAGGACCTGTTTGATTCGCAGGATTTTGAAAACGCGGGAATAGGACATGGCAATATTACAAGTTTCAAACTGATATTACAAATGTTAGGAGTAATGCTGCACCTACGAAGAGGGAATTACTAGGAAGTTTACGTAAGAACTTTCGTTACTTTAGGTGGATGCAGCATTATCGTACAAACTAAAATCCACCGCCCTGACAAGTCACTAATGGGCAAATAAGTTTTCGAGTCTCTGGCCACTTGATGTTTCAAAAACAAATTCATCTTCTGCGGAGACTTTGTCATTTAGGCTTAGACTCTTGCGGTGATCAGCACGCCATTCATTGTTGCGCCGGAGAACGCCAAACCTCATTACCTTGAGCACACTTGCCTCTAGAACAAAGAACCTGGCCAATTTAATCTCAGATGTTCTGCCTCGGTAGTCGATCAAATCAATTTCAGTAAGATGGAGATCAAGGCATTCGATGAGATTGTTATAGTGTAGCACATTTTTCACTTTCGGGTCTTTTTTTATCTGCAAAAGAAGAGAACATATTAGAGCAGCTGGCTGCATAAGATTGCCATGTCATCAAGAGGTACCAATATCATTCGCTCATACGATAGGGTTGGCTAGCTAGTGATATTTTTTCACTCTCTCTCTCTCTCTTTCTGTTTCCTCTCATTTAACTAGGAGCACGTGAAGAGCTTGGGCATTTGTTGCCTTCCACTATGTGGCCGATGCCATATTTCGCAAAAGTATGCCACATAACACGCATCGATGTCAAATCAAAAGATTTTGGCACCGCTCTCGCGATGTGAGAGAGTTGGCACCGCTGTGCACACAGACCCACATGTATAAACAAATCAATCAAACCAACTACACCAGCCTCTCACTATCCCAAACAAGTGTTTTTATTGCCTTAGTCCTCTCTCTCTCCCACGCAATGTTTTTTCATTGCGTGAGTTAATTTGGCACCAGAGCAAAGTAGGTGATCCAGATTGGGACACCAGGTGAGCAATGGAGGGGCATCGATGCCAAATGCATCACAAGTGAATTTGGCACATGTTTTGGCCTACATAGCCCACTTTTGTAATACTACCTTGTATTTAGTATAAAATTTTGACCATAGATTTACCTAAGAAAATGCCAATGCATGTCACTAAAAATTACACCATTTGAAATTATGTTCAAATACAAATCCAACGATATAGTTCTTAGTGACATGCATTAACATTTTGTCAGTTAAATCTATGGTCAAATTTTGATACTACAAAATTGGAAGAGTAAACCAGGACGGAGGTAGTACTTGCTCTTAGGGTAACCATAGAGTTACTGGAGTAGTCTAAGTTACTTTCCACTATGACTAGCCTAGGCTACTATAGTAATACAGCATTAAAACGATGCAGGTGATCACGTGAGAAAAAATACTAAAAACATTTCTTTCGGTGCAGTGCGTAGATGCAGTTTTCAACACTACACTTGTCATCGTAATTTGGTTTCAACTTACTAGCGTGCGGGGTGCTACCCCGAGTGGCTTCAACTTTGTTTACTTCACCGTGTGTCAGATGGGCCTCTAGTTTACTTATTTTCACCCACTGCCACATGGGCCAGCACACGAAGATACAGAACATGAGCTGACAAGGCAGCATGTGGATTGGTTGACCGGTCAACTAAACAATATACGGAGCTATACGCTGACATAGTGAGCGTATAATCCGTCGGTATAGAGAGTTCGAGTGAGAGGGGAGGCCCGTGAGAGATAGCAGAGAGAGAAAGAGCTACTCCCTCCGTTCGATAATGTAGTTCCAACATTTTTTTAAGTCAAACTTTTGAAACTTTGACCAAGTTTTTAAAGAAATTACTTATATCTACAATACCAAAGATAAATGATAGTATGAAGTAAGTACATGTTGTGATGAATCTAATGATCATTCCAGATGTAAATGTTTTTCTCCACATATACCTGGTCAAACGTTTCTGAGGTTTGACGTTTCAAAACATCCATATGCTTATGGACGTGACAGAGTCCCTAACAAGAGAGAGAGAGAGAGAGAGAGAGTGAAAAAAGTGTGTGTGCGTGTGTGAAAGAGACATGGACAACACATGATAAAAGTAGAGAAAAAGCGTGCGTGTCTTATGCAAACGTATCACACATGCATCTTCGACAATGGAGGCAAGGTGAGGAGATAGTGTGTGGTTGTTTGGAACCGAGAGAGCAAGACCCCTAGCACGTGGCCAAGAGGGGTCTGACAAACAAGGGAGAGAGGTCGAGAGAGACATACGGAGAAAATGCAGACATGGGGAGGAGAGAGTGTATGTTTGTCATAGAGAGATCCCCTGGAGATCGTGATGGGACTACATGGGTGGGAGATCGAGTGACAAGGTGTGTGCGCGATAGAAGATGCCCCGAGAGATATCAAGATAGACGTATGGATGGAAGGAGACAATACGTGTGTTCCTGATGGCTAGTAAGAGATAATCATACTTAGGAGGGGGGAGTGCTTGCGCCTATGATGGATTGAGGGATTATGGTACTTAGGGGGTGCCTGTCACATGGAGAGAGAACAAGGGCGGAGAGTGTTGGATGGGTCTATATGTATAGCGCGAGTGGGACATGTGTATGTGTGAACCAGGGAGATATAAGGCCGGTTTGGCTTGCGTCCTGAGCATCTTTTGCCTGGCCTGGGGTTGTGGCTGGATTTCATGCACGCTTGTTTGGTTGCTACCCTGTGAAAAAGAAAGCCCGCCTGGCCTGGGTTCCCTTGCACTTTAATTAGCCTGGCTGAACTCCAGACACTGCAAGTAGCCTGGCCCAGGCGACCGATTTCGAACGCCTGGTCGTGCCTGGTCGTGTGGCCACGAGGCTAACAGCAACGTGGATGGATATTAGCATTAAATAATTGATGCATGGATTGATTGATGGGACGTTGATGCTTTGCCTGGCCCAGGCATGAACCAAACGCTTCAGCACCACACAAGCCTAGCCAGGCAGAAATATTTTACATCTCATGTCCACACCAGGCAGTACCGGCCATCAAGGCATGAGGGTCAGGTCACGAACCAAACTAACCAATAAAGTTTGAGAAAGATTGAGGAGCCCCGATAAGGCTGAGTGGTGCGTTAGATAGCTGAGAGGGGAAAGAGATATTCCATCTGCTCGATAATGCAGTGCATGTAAATTTTTTAGAAGTCAAACTTTGGAAACTTTGATCAGGTTTACGCAAATGTTATTTATATCTACAATACCAAATATACATCATACAAAACTACATCTCATGGTGAATCTAATGGTATATGTTTGCCGTACTAGATGTAATTCTTTTTCTCCACGTACATGGTCAAACTTTGTGATGTTTGACTTTTCAATAAATCTATATGCTATGGACCAAGGAGAGTGCCTCAGTCGAGACAGATCAAGTGCGTGTGAAGGAGAATGAGTAAGTGTGCAAAAAGAGTATGTGTGTGAAAGAGAAAGTGACAACAAACTATAAATTAGAGAGAGTGTGTGTTTTTTCGTTTCTTATGCGAACATATCACGCATGCATCTCTGAGATGGAAAAGCGAGGCAAGGAGATACACGAAGATAGCTAGTGTGTGATTGTTTGCAACGGAGAGAGACACCCCTGTAGCACATGTCCAATAGAGGTGTGGACAACAAGTAACAAAGGTCGAGAGGGACACATGGATGGCATGGACGCATGGGGAGGGAGAGAGGGTGTGTTTGTGATAGAGAGATCCCGTCGAGATCGTGAGGGGACTATATGGGTGGGAGATCGAGGGAGTGTGTGCGCGATAGAAAGATGCCCCGAGAGAAATCGAGATAGACCATGCACATGTTTGTGATGGAGACTAAGATTAGCTAGTCATATACATATAGGGGGGACGGCGTGTGCCTACAATTGAGTGAGAGACCATCATACTTGGCTAGATGGGCATGAGATTGTGTGTGTGTGCGCGTGTGAGATGGAGAGAGAACGAGGGGGGAGATAGAGTTTTAGATGGGCCTATCGAGTGCGAGTGAGATATGCATGTGTATGTGTGACCCAGGTGGATGGAGAGTTTGAGAGAGGGGGGGAAGAGCTCCGAGACGACATAGTGGTGCGTGAGAGAGTTACAGGCAAAGAGCCAAGGAATCTGTGTGCGTACGATGAGTGCACCCAAGATATCTAGCTTGGACTAGCTATAGTATCATACATAGTGTGCGAGAGAGACCTATAGATGGTGTATATATGCATGCAAGCTAGAAAGACCCCCGCCCCCACACACACACACAAAGAGAGAGAGAGAAGGAGAGAAGGAGAGAAAGGGAGAGGGACGAACAAGGTTTTTGTGTCGGATGCGTGCGACGGAATTGAAGATTGTCGGCGAGAGAGAGAGAGAGAGAGAGAGAGAGAGAGAACAGGAGTCCGGGAGAGGGGGAGGTCGCGTTTTATGCATCAAAGACTGATATAAACCATGTTTTGATATAAACCTGCATTCAAATATTTAAATTGGAGAACATGTTGTCTGCAATCCAAACATGAATGGATATATGCGTATATCAAACAAGTTCATTAATTTGACTTTCAACATGTTCATGGAGTACTATAATACTGTACAACATGCTACTCGATTGAGGTGTTCAATTTTGGATTTAGTTCACTATTTTGACCTACTGAATGAGCTATTTCATTGAATCGAGATATTTCATTTTGGGTTTGATTCGCGTTTTTGAGTGGGTCAACTATTTGTCATATAGTAAATCGCTAGCAACGAGCATGTAAAAACACATTACTCCCGAGCATCATCTCTCCATCTACAAAAGAAGTGGCAAGCTAATATTTCAAAATTTGATCCGAATCGACTTGGTAAGGTAGACGTGGATGCTCGTTCTCCCAAAATTTGAACAAACCGTTAAACATCCTCTTTGCTCGGTGGAATTTGCCCGAGCAAATAAATGGGAGATGCGAAATTACCGTCCTATGTGGGACACGCATCAATTGGCCCGTTGTACATCGAGGGTAGGTTCGTAACTTCATCCAAGCGCGCCTTCTCCTCGGCCGAAATGACATGTGCCGAATAATTCATAAACCATGGTCGGAAAAATACGCTCTCCTCGCCCGAAATAGCTCGCGCCCACTATTTCAAAACACGCTCTCCTCGCCTGAAATCACTCGCGCCCACTATAGTTCAAAACACGCCCTCCTCGCCCGAAATCGCTCCCGCTCAGAGAAGCAAAGTTACTCTACTATCCCTGACCCTTAGTACACAGACCCAAGCCGAGAAGCCTATAGGCAAGGGTAGAACTATAACTCCCCCTCACATTTCAGACAAATGCGTCTGTAAGACATGGTTCCACTCCCCTCCCAATTTCCCCCGCCCGCCCGCCCCCATTCATACCTCGTGGGCGCCAAATCACCATCTCCCCGGGAAGCTCCCTTCTCCCGAGCCACGAAACCTCAGCCCCACCTCCATGGCGCCCCCCACCTCACCAATTTCACAGCCGCCCTCCTCCCTAATGCCGGAGACGCTGTCCATTTGCCGTCGTGCACTGGGCCGTGTGCCTCTTACTCCGTGTTGCTGGTGCTGCCTTGACGACGGCCGCGTGAACCGTACCGGAGCCGATTCACCCCCGCCGTTGTTCATGGCGCCGGAGCGGCTCCAACTTTGGATCCGTCCAGAGTCCTGGCGCTGCTTCGGCGTAGCCGTCGACCATCGCGACATCGCTCTTTCCCTGTCGCCGGTCGCCACCGCAACCGCGCCGGCCTCACCGACTCGGCAGCTGGACCTGCCTACTTCACCATGCCGCCAGATAGGTCGCACCCTCATCTCAAATCACTTTATTTAGGCGTCAGTTGTCTGAATTTTTATTCTGGGCCAATCGATTTGCAATGGGAAGCAGCACCCCTCGAGGCGGCGAAGCTCCTAGGCTGTCGGTTGGCTGGTGTCTAACGTAAGGGTGCGGGGCCACAAGTTCACCACGGAAGCAGCGCTTAGATGGCTATATTTTAGAGTTGCGTGGGTTGAAGGTACTGCCGCCGCTGGATCTGGATGACGGGGAGTCTTTGTGGATTGGCCTGGGGGCGGCGCAACCACGGCAGTGCCGTGCGGCGGGGAGCGGGGTTTTGGCCGGGGCCACGGACGGCGGAGGCAGGCTGCTCTTCTGTTGGTCACTGGCTCTTCGGGGAAGATTCCGAACAGTGTCAGCCGGGAGGCACAAGACGGCCAGCCATCCGGCATAGATCGGACAGTACCAAAATAAAATAAAATCGTGTGACCCCAATTTAGTCTTTAGTCAACAGACGTGTGACCACTCTCGTACCTTGTTGTTGATCTCTTAGTGTATTTCTTCAGATCAAAGAGATATGTCGTTCTTAACATTATGCGTTATCTGCATCTTCAAACACACCGTCTTCCGACTCACCGCAGCTGCTCCAACAAGGGAAGCATACACCAAAAGGGAGTTATAGTCCCCACTCAATAGTTCCATGCATCGAATGCGCGTGCCCGACATGCACAGCCACAACAACTGCAGGGCCATCGACAAGTCAGCACATGATGCTCACTCCTATGGATGGTAGCCAGATAGGTTGTACCCTCATCTTACTTGTGTGCAACATTTATGGCTTTGTTATTCATCTAAGCATGGAAAATAGATCATCACATTTCACTGTATATTCATGCTGATCTCTTGCGGGTCTTGTTCAGGAGTTAACATTGTTCCATAGTTCAGCTAAGATACTTGTTCTTTAGGTAACACGGTTCCATAGTTATCATCCATCAGCCAATGCCCCACAGGCTGGTGATTATAGTATTATACCACTTCTAGTATTTCCTATGTTGTTCTTTAATACTTTTGTGTGCCATCTAGTTAATCTCGAGTATAAATGATACATATTATGTAGCTTTCATCTGTGTTCTCCCTTTAGTTTATGAGACCTGTTGCTGCTAATTAACCCCAGTCCTACTATTTATGTCATCTCCTACAGGCACTCATTACATAAATCTAACTACTAGTTGTCTTCCATGCATGTCAGATATAATTGCACACACTGATATATCCACAAGAACCTCACGGAGCAATGTAAAGGCCAATAAACTTGATGTCAATGATACCCAATATGATGGAACATGTAAAGGCAGTTCTTCAGAAGACTTGCAGAAAGATGATGAATCCACTTCACCCCACGAGGTCCTTGCTCTAACTTGGCCTGTGATATGGGTACAACATGCATATAATGTCCTGGGGTGTATCTACTCTGTTGCAATGCCATGTGCTTAGCATGCTGATCATGCATGTAAATATGTCATGCCTTCCTGTTTTTCAGTACATATTCCACTCATGATAACATGTTTTCAAATTCAAGTACTGTCATTCTACTCTATCGCAATGCCATCTGCTTAATTTGGACATCATGCTTCTGAATATATTATGCATTGTTATTCATCAATATGTACTTCATTTGTCTACCATACCATGTTTTTTACATTGAAGTGTTGTTCTAGTGCTCTGTTGCAATGCCATCTTATTTTCCCAATCATACACGTGTATGTTGCCTTAGTTATTTATGTACGTATTCCGCTAGCATACAGTTTTACATTCAACTAGTGTTTTTTTGTTGTGTTGTCCTGTCGTATCCCTAGCTCTTACACCATACTCCCTCCGTCCGGATTACATGTTGCCGAAATGGATTAAAAAGGATGTATCTAGAACTGAAATACGCCTAGACCCATCCATTTTTTTCCGGATGAAGGGAATACATGTCAATATGTCATGCCTTTCTATTCTTCAGTACCTATTCCATCTCTCTGTTGTCACGTGTTTTATAATTAAAGCACCATTCTTCTATACAAGGCATGCAAGGGGAAGAGGACTATGTTAGAATCTGAAGGGTTACAAACAAGGCCTTTGCAAAAGATCCAAATGCCAGGAGATAATAAACCAACTCTAGTTTTTTTAGATATTGCTCCAGCACAGAGAAACCCAACTCCTACTGATAATAAGTAGATTCCAGTGGCCAAAGAACTAGTCCGCTCCAGTCCAGCAAAAATATGTCAACTCAATTCTAAGAAGCGTGTGCGTATCCTTGCATCATGAAATTTTATATGCTGATCATATTTTCTACATGTTTCTTACCCATCTCTCTTTTAGAAAATAAGCTTAACAGATAGAAGATTTTCTGCAATGGTATCGTTTATGAGGAAAGATTCTTGCAGGAATTCTCTGTGCTCCAATGTAGATGTAAGTACCTGTTGTATATCACTATATTTTTACATCCGCATGTATTTTGTTAATCGGCGTGAATCCAACCTTTATCTGATCTAAATTTAGTTGTAGCAAAATGTATGATTAAAGGCCACAATGTTGATTTTTGCAAGGAAAACTGCCTAGTAGTTTTGCATCCTGAGTTGCATGAGTGTACTATCTCATATCAGTGGGTTCGAATACTTTGGTTCTGCAGTGGGTTTTTCAGTGTGTTTTTTACTGTGTTGTCCTGTCGTATCCCTAGCTCTTACATCATACTCCCTCCGTCCGGATTAAATGTCGCAGAAATGGATAAAACTGGATGTATCTAGAACTGAAATACGCCTAGACCCATCCATTTATTTCCGGATGGAGTGAATACATGTCAATATGTCATGCCTTTCTATTCTTCAGTACCTATTCCATCTCTGTTGTAGCATATTTTATAACTGAATCACCATTCTTCTATATAAGGCATGCAAGGGGAAGACGACTATGTTAGAATCTGAAGGGTTACAAACCAGGTCTTTGCAAAAGATCCAAACGCCAGGAGATAATAAACCAACTCCATTTTTCATAGATACTGCTCCAGCACAGAGAAACCCAACTCCCACTGATAATAAGCAGATTCCAGTGGCCAAAGAACTAGTCCGCTCCAGTCCAGCAAAAGAATGTCAACTCCATTCTAAGAAGCGTGTGTGTATCCTCGCATCATGAAATTTTATAGCATTCTGATCATATTTTCTACATGTTTCTTACATGTCTCTCTTTTAGAAAATAAGTTTAAATGATACAAGACTTCCTCCATTGGGATCGTATTCGAGGAAAATATCTTGCGGGAATTCTATGTGCTCCAGTGCTGATGTAAGTACCTGTTGTATATCACTATATTTTTACATCAGCATGTATTTTGTTAATCGGCGTGAATCTAACCTTTATCTGATCTAAAATTAGTTGTATCAAAATGTTAAAGGCGCCAATGTTGATTTTTGTAAGGAAAACTGCCTGGTAGTTTTGCATACTGAGCTGCATGAATGTGCTATCTCATATCACGCACATTACTGAATTGTAGTGCTTCTCTGGTTTCCCATTCATTCATTGTGTCAATGTTGCTTTCGTATTACCTTACCTGGCTGATGATAGTTGTGCCATATTGTGTTAATTTGGTGTAGGCTAGTTTCCCAAACGTTCGTTGTGTCAATGTTGCTTTCCTATTATCTGACTTGGCCAATGATAGCAATGCTAGTGTGTTAATTTTGTGCAGGCTGCTGAAGATAAGAAGACAAACTCTGGAAACAGCAAGGCAACCCCATTGTTTCTTTCCAGTAAATCTAGGCCAGGTAATATGGCAATAACTCATGATTAATCTGTTTGGTTCCCGTCCTAATTTATGTTATGATGCAGTGGTCAAGACACTCTCCACTATCAATAATACAAGCCTGCCAAAATCGCCATCTGAATCTGTTCAGTATCCTCTGTCTCGAATGCAACGGAATAAATGTATGTTTGTGAACCAATTAATGGCTGAAGCAATGATGGAAATGGTGGATGAATTAGAGGTGCAGAGTCGTGCGACACAATAACTGATCAATGTTTTCAGAGACAGTGTGGCAAAGTAGCAAGAACTTGCCCACATGCTTATGGGCGTCATCTGTGCTGAGGTTGCAGATTGTGACGTTGTAGATGGTTAGGTTCTGCTCATTTATTTGCACTGGAATCAATCTTTGATTGCCCAGTGGATTTATTTCCTGTAATATATTCTGGATGTGCAACGTTATTCCCTGTATGTCGTACCTTTGCTCGTCGTAATGGGCTCAAATTATCTAATTTGGCCTAAAGACATGAACGAACTTTAGTGGGCCCATTAAGTTAATGGGTCGTTACTAGGCCGAAAGTTAATGGTCGGCCCTCTTACCTCCCTGGTCATTAACAGGCCGACATCGAAGCGGGCAACAGGTGGCCCTAATTTATTTCACGAGCCGTTAACAGGCCGTTACTAAGTTTGGGCTACATATGGCCCAACTATACTGTAGGCCTTTAGCAGGCCGAAAGAGACAGCGGGCTTGTATTGGACCATGAAGAGCATGGGCTGCTAAGAGGCCGAAAGTCAGGTCGTATTGTAAACGGCCCAACTGTGTTGTGGACCTTTAGTAGGCCGAAAGAGAAACCGGGATGGTATTGGACCATGAAGGGCATGGGCCGTTAAGAGGCCAAAACTAAGGTCCGACTACAAATGGCCCAAGTCATTTATGGTCCGTTAATAGGCCGAAAGGCACACAGGGCCGGGAATTGGCCCAACACTTAATAGGGTTGCTAAAAGGCCAAAACTCAGGTCCGACTACAATTGGCCCAGTTGATTTATGGGTCGTCAACAGGCTGAAAGTGACACCGGGTCAGAAATTTGCCCAACACTTAAATGGGCCACTAAAAGGTCGAAACTCAGGTCCGACTACAAATGGCCCATCAGATTTATGGGCCGTCAACAGGCTGAAAGACACACCAGGCCGGAAATTATCCCAACATTTAAATGGGTCGCTAAAAGGCCGAAAGATGTACATCCTGAAAATTGGCTCATCCATTAAATGGGCCGTTAACAGGCCGAAATCTCATCGGGCCGATATTGAGCCCAAATATATAGCGGGCTGTTAACGGGCTCGAACTGACGATGGGCTGCAATGGTGTCAAATCTTTAACGGGCCGAATTGGCACATCTCGTATGGGCCGTGGGCTTAAATGGACCTGACACAAGTAGGCCTTATATGGGCCGGCCTACTAATTTTTACTGGGCCGGCCTTTTTCATCGGAATGGGCCACTGTTGGGCTGTGCCACGTGTCGACCTATCATAGGCGACTCATGTCTAATGAGTGGATGACATTTGTCCCAACGATGAGCCGACACGTGTTTCCTCTAGCCAATGATGATTTTACACGTGGAAAATCCCCATTGGTCAGGGCTGTTAACGGGTTATCAGATCCAAAACCCGACCCGATAGCTTAACGGTGTTCCGTTATGGTGGATGCCACGTGTCGGTCACCCTTGACGAAAGCACTTCTGTGACGCGCGATTTATCGTCATGGAAGTGGACACTTCCGTGATGATAATTTTGGTAATGTCATGGAACACTTCTATGACAGCACAGGTATGACTATCTTGATTCTGTCATAAATTTGTCATGGATGTACATGCATGACAAAAAACGCGACCTACTATGACAAACACGTATCGTCACGGAAGTGTATTTTTTTGTAGTGCCCGAAACAGCATCATTGTGGATGATCGGACGAGCCATCGAATCCTTTGTCGATGACACAGAGGAACTCTCAATGAAAACACCAATGTCGGTGTCAAACCCGACAGATCTCGGGTAGGGGGTCCTGAACTGTGCGTCTAAGGATCGAAGGTAACAGGAGGCAGGGGACACGATGTTTACCCAGGTTCGGGCCCTCTTGATGGAGGTAAAACCCTGCATCCTGCTTGATTGACTTTGATGAGTATAGGGGTTACAAGAGTTGATCTACCACGAGATCGTAATGGCTAAACCCTAGATGTCTAGCCTGTATGATTATGACTGCCTCTACGGACTAAACCCTCTGGTTTATATAGATACCGAAGGGGGCTAGGGTTTGTACAGAGTCGGTTTACAGAGAAAGGAATCTTCATATCCGAACGCCAAGCTTGCCTTCCATGCCAAGGAGAGTCCCATCCGGACACGGGGGGAAGCCTTCTGTCTTGTATCTTCACGGCCCACCAGTCCGGCCCACGTCACATAGCCCGGACACCCAGGGACTGATACGTCTCCAACGTATCTATAATTTTTGATTGCTCCATGCTATTATATTATTTGTTTTGGATGTTAATTGGCTTTATTTTACACTTTTATATCATTTTTGGGACTAACGTATTAACTGGAGGCCCAACCCAAATTGTTGTTTTTTGCCTATTTCAGTGTTTCGCAGGAAAGGAATATCAAATGAAGTCCAAACGGAATGAAACCTTCGGGAACGTGATTTTCTCAACAAACGTGATCCAGGAGACTTGGAGTGGGTGTCAAGAAACAATCGAGGAGGCCATGAGGTAGGGGGGACGCCCTCCACCCTCGTGGGTCCCTCATTGCTTCACCGACCTACTTCTTCCTCCTATATAAGTCCATGTACCCCGCAAACATCCAGGGGCACCATGAAAACCTAGTTCCACCGCTGCAACCTTCTGTACCCAAGAGATCCCATCTTGGGGCCTTTTTCGGAGCTCCGCCGAAGGGGGCATTGATCATGGAGGACCTCTACATCAACTCCATGGCCTATCCGGTGATGTCTGAGTAGTTTACTTCAGACCTTCGGGTCCATAGCTAGTAGCTAGATGGCTTCTTCTCTCTCTTTGGATCTCAATACAACGTTCTCCTCGATTCTCTTGGAGATCTATTCGATGTAATCTTATTTTGCGGTGTGTTTGTTGAGATCTGATGAATTGTGGGTTTATGATCCAGATTATCTATGAACAATATTTGATTCTTCTCTGAATTCTTTTATGTATGATTGGTTTATCTTTGCAAGTCTCTTCGAATTATCAGTTTGGTTTGGCCTACTAGATTGACCTTTCTTGCAATGGGAGAAGTGCTTAGCTTTGGTTTCAATCTTGCGGTGCTCGATCCCAGTGACAGTAGGGGAGACGACACGTATTGTATTGTTACCATCGAGGATAAAAAGATGGGGTTTATATCATATTGCATGAGTTTATCCCTCTACATCATGTCATCTTGCTTAAGGCATTACTCTGTTCTTATGAACTTAATACTCTAGATGCATGCTGGATAGCGGTCGACGTGTGGAGTAATAGTAGTAGATGCAGGCAGGAGTCGGTCTACTTGTCACGGACGTGATGCCTATATACATGATCATGCCTAGATATTCTCATAATTATTCACGTTTCTATCAATTGCTCGACAGTAATTTGTTCACCCACCGTAATACTTATGCTATCTTGAGAGAAGCCACTAGTGGAACCTATGGCCCCGGGTCTATTTTCCATCATACAAGTTTCCAGTCTATTTTATTTTTCAATCTTTACTTTCAATCTATATCATAAAAATACCAAAAATATTTATCTTATTATTATTATCTCTATCAGATCTCACTCTTGCAAGTGGCTGTGAAGGGATTGACAACCCCTTTATCGCGTTGGTTGTGAGGTTCTTATTTGTTTGTGTAGGTACGAGGTGACTCGCGCGTGGTCTCCTACTGGATTGATACCTTGGTTCTCAAAAACCGAGGGAAATACTTACGTTGCTTTACTACATCACCCTTTCCTCTTCAAGGGAAAACCAACGCAGTGCTCAAAACGTAGCAAGAAGGATTTCTGGCGCCGTTGCCGGGGAGATCTACGCCAAGTCAAGACATACCAAGTACCCATCACAACTCTAAACCTTTGCATTACATGATTTGCCATTTGCCTCTCGTTTTCCTCTCCCCCACTTCACCTTTGCTGTTTTATTCGCCCTCTCTTTCCGTTCGCCTCTTTTTCCTTCCTGCCTTCTATGTGCTCATTATTTTTGCAATCTGATGCCATCATGTCTGAAACTGGGGAGGTTATCGTTGGTAAGTATAGTAATATGGAAAACTTTGATGCTATTGATGATCCTCTTGAAAACCCTACTATTTTGCACACTAAAAAAGTTTCGTATTGGTAGCGGTAATATTATTGGGAAGGGAGTTATCTAAGATTTCTTTACTTGTGTCGGTGCTTTGCCCACCATGAGTGGATCTATCCTTCATAAAAATAGTAGTCTCGCAGATGCTATATCTTTGCTCATAGTTGAACTTGAAAGACAATTTTTACATATGCATCCTTCCATACAAATGATTTTCCTAGAATTTTCTAATATTGAGCATTCTTCTGTTAAGTGAGTTGCTACCATCTTTTTAGCTCATGAGTTCAGATTTATAATAAAAGAAGCCAATGAAATTTTTGCGCATTATAGGGTGGATGTTGGTCGTCCTCCCATAGAAGCGATCCTTTTCTATCAAGAAGACATTATGTGTTTACAATCGTTAGAGCATGTTTCTTTTGATGAAAACCTTAGAAAAAAGGTTCCTACCGATGCTCTTGTTAATAGGATCTCTGAACTTAATGATAATTTTGCCATCCAGAACAATGGGCTGTGTTTTTCCCTTGAACAAAGGCTCGTGACTTTTTGCCAAAAGAATGCTTATAATGATGAATTGATTGTGCAATATGAGGGGCCAAAGGAGGAACCAATACCTCCCGAGCTTGATCTTGGGGACTTTTGTCCCATTAAATTTAGCCCTTTTGATTAATTTTTCTTGCCATAAAGAAAACTTGTTGCTGAACGTAGGGAGTATGAGATGAGTTTTCGCGATTTACCTTATCATTATCATGGCAATACCTAGATCTATCTTCGCTTTTATGCCTAGCTAGGGGCGTTAAACGATAGCGCTTGTTGGGAGGCAACCCAATTTTTTTTATTCCTTGATTTTTGCTCCTGTTTAGTAATAAATAATTTATCTAGCCTCTGTTTTGGTTGTGTTTTTTGTGTTTAATTAGTGTTTGTGCCAAGTAGAACCGTTGGGAAGACTTGGGGAAAGTCTTTTTGATCTTGCTGTAAAAAACAGAAACTTTAGCGCTCACGAGAATTGCTGCAATTTTTATTTGGAAGGTGATATTTAGTTAATTATTTTTGAAGATTATTAATAGATAAATTCCTAACATCTAAAAATTTATTTTATAATTTTTGGGGTTCCAGAAGTTTGCGTTAGCTACATATTACTACAGACTGTTCTGTTTTTGACAGATTCTGTTTTTCTTGTGTTGTTTGCTTATTTTGATGAATCTATGGCTAGTAAAAGAGTTTATAAACCATAGAGAAGTTGGAATACAGTAGGTTTAACACCAATATAAATCAATAATTATTTCATTACAGTACCTTGAAGTGGTGTTTTTTTTGTTTCGCTAACGGAGCTCATGAGATTTTCTATTTTGAGTTTTGTGTTGTGAAGTTTTCAAGTTTTGGGTAAAGATTTGATGGATTATGGAACAAGGAGTGGCAAGAGCCTAAGCTTGGGGATGCCCATGTCACCCCAAGGTAAAATTCAAGGACACCAAAATGCCTAAGCTTGGGGATGCCCCGGAAGGCATCCCCTCTTTTGTCTTCGTCTATCGGTAACTTTACTTGGAGCTATATTTTTGTTCACCACATGATATGTGTTTTGCTTGGAGTGTCTTGTATGATTTGAGTATTTGATTTTTAGTTTACCACAATCATCCTTGCTGTACACACCTTTTGAGAGAGACTCACATGATTTGAAATTTATTAGAATACTCTATGTGATTCACTTATATCTTTTGAGCCATATAGTTTTTGCTCTAGTGCTTCACTGATATCTTTTAGAGCACGGCGGTGGTTTTATTTTATAGAAATAATTGATCTCTCATGCTTCACTTATATTATTTTGAGAGTCCTTTAGAACAACATGGAAATTTGCTTTTAGGAATAATATAAAAAAATTATAGAAATACATTGAATACTATGAGAAGTTTGATACTTGATAATTGTTTTGAGATATAGAGATGGTGATATTAGAGTCATGCTAGTTGAGTAGTTGTGAATTTGAGAAATACTTGCATTGAAGTTTGTGATTCCCGTAGCATGCACGTATGGTGAACTGTTATGTGATGAAGTCGGAGCATGATTTATTTATTGATTGTCTTCCTTATGAGTGGCGGTCGGGGACGAGCGATGGTCTTTTACTACCAATCTATCCCCCTAGGAGCATGCGCGTAATACTTTGTTTCGATAACTAATAGATTTTTGCAATAAGTATGTGAGTTCTTTATGACTAATGTTGAGTCCATGGATTATATGCACTCTCACCCTTCCACCATTGCTAGCCTCTCTAGTATCGCGCAACTTTCGCCGGTACCATAAACCCACCACTTACCTTCCTCAAAACATCCACTATACCTACCTATTATGGCATTTCCATAGCCATTCCAAGATATATTGCCATGCAAATTTCCACTATTCCATTATTATGACATGCTTCATCATTGTCATATTTCTTGCATGATCATGTAGTTGACATCGTATTTGTGGCAAAGCCACCATTCATAATTTCATACATGTCACTCATGCATCATTGCACATCCCAGTACACTGCCGGAGGCATTCACATAGAGTCATATTTTGTTCTAAGTATTGAGTTGTAATTCTTGAGTTGTAAGTAAATTAAAGTGTGATGATCATCATTATTAGAGCATTGTCCCAGTGAGGAAAGGATGATGGACAGTATGATTCCCCCACAAGTTGGGATGAGACTCCGGACGAAAAAAAAAGAGGCCAAAAAGAAAAAAAGAAATAAGGCCCAAATAAAAAATGAGAGAAAAAGAGAGAAGGGACAATGTTACTATCCTTTTTCCACACTTGTGCTTCAAAGTAGCACCATGATCTTCATGATAGAGAGTCTCCTATGTTATCACTTTTATATACTGGTGGGAATTTTACATTATAGAACTTGGCTTGTATATTCCAATGATGGGCTTCCTCAAAATTGCCCTAGGTCTTCATGAGCAAGCAAGTTGGATGCACACCCACTTAGTTCTTTTGTTGAGCTTTCATACACTTATACATCTAGTGCATCCGTTGCATGGCAATCCCTACTCACTCACATTGATATCTATTGATGGGCATCTCCATAGCCAGTTGATGTGAGACTATCTTCTATTTTTTATCTTCTCCACAACCACCATTCTATTCCACATATAGTGCTATATCCATGGCTCACGCTCATATATTGCGTGAAGATTGAAAAAGTTTGAGAGCATCGAAAGTATGAAACAATTGCTTGGCTTGTCATCAGGGTTGTGCATGATTTAAATATTTTGTGTGGTGAAGATAGAGCATAGCCAGACTATATGATTTTGTAGGGATAACTTTCTTTAGCCATGTTATTTTGAGAATACATGATTGCTTAGTTAGTATACTTGAAGTATTATTTTTTTATGTCAATATTAAACTTTTATCTTGAATCTTTCGGATCTGAACATTCATGCCACAATAAAGAAAAATTAAATTGAGAAATATGTTAGAAAGCATTCCACATCAAAAATTCTTTTTTATCATTTACCTACTCGAGGACGAGCAGGAATTAAGCTTGGGGATGCTTGATACGTCTCCAACGTATCTATAATTTTTGATTGCTCCATGCTATTATATTATCTGTTTTGGATGTTAATGGGCTTTATTTTACACTTTTATATCATTTTTGGGACTAACCTATTAACCGAAGGCCCAACCCAAATTGTTGTTTTTTGCCTATTTCAGTGTTTCATAGAAAAGGAATATCAAGTGAAGTCCAAACGGAATGAAACCTTCGGGAACGTGATTTTCTCAACAAACGTGATCCAGGAGACTTGGAGTGGACGTCAAGAAACAATCAAGGAGGCCACGAGGCAGGGGGCGCGCCTACCCCCCTAGACGCGCCCTCCACCCTTGTCGTGGAATTGTCACGGCAGATGTCCTCTTGCAAGGACTTAATCGTGGAGCCATCGCAACTAGGAAGCTTAAAGGGGTTAATCAGGACAAAGGACACGCGAGGTTTATACTAGTTCAGCCCCTTACGGTGAAGGAAGGCCTACGTCTAGTTAGGTTGGTACTGCTTGAGGTTTCGACCAGGGAGCGAGATACGCTATGCCCGGTTCTCGATTGGTTGTTTCTTGCCCTAAGCCGCCGGCGGGTCATTCCCTTATATACACGGGTTGACGCCTTGCGGCCTACAGAGTCCCGTCCGGCTCATAAACAGTGTCCGGCTCGGTGACTAGTTACCTCTACCTTATGTTACAAGTCATGCCATTACGGCGGTTTGTCTCTATGGGCCTTAAGCTCTATGAACCGCCATCCTCACGCTGGGTCTTGGGCTTCCTTTACGATGAGTCTTCTTTGCATAACCCGGCCCCTCCTGGCCGGCTTACTCAAATAGTTATATCCCCAACATTAGGCCCCAGATTGATTTGGACTGGTTCATGTCAATCTTAAAATACCTTAAGAATCAGTCCTTCTGCCTTCTGTCCGTGAAAAGGTTATAACCCATTGTGACGTCATCTTTTGGATCCGGGTTAACCCACCGTGACATCATCTTTTAATTAAATCCTTATCTTATTTCATCATATCTTCAACGGATCTTTGCCTTAACTGACCATCCCGAAAATCGAGGCGTTGGGGTCGTTGTAAAATGATATTCCGTCTCCTCGTTTCTCGCGCCGTCTTGGTCGGCCCCTCCTTATAAATAGATGCGACCTAGGTCTTTTTCATTTCCTTCAGTCGTCTTCCTCCTCGCACCTCCTTCTTTGCTGCTCAAGCTCCGCCGCCGCCGCCGTCGACCCCCTCGTCTTCACCGACTCAGGCCGCTGCATCACCCTGATTCTGACTAGAAAACGATGGCGACCCTCCGCAGTTCTTCCGCATCTGTGAGTTCCTCTTTTCCCCCTTCTCAGATCTGCATTGAAACCGTCTTGAGTTCGTCGTCGTTCATCGCCGCCCGATGCAAACCTCCATTAGTTCTCACCTCCAATGCCTTGTTTAGATTATAAAAACAACTTAGAACTGCTGCGGAAAATGTTTGTGCTTATCCTGTATGAGAACAGATCTCATTTCCCTTGTTTTGGAAGCCTTCCGCGAGTATATGAACTTCTCTGTACTGTTTTAGGTCTAGAAATATTTTCCTTTCCATAGCATCGTTTGATCCAAAATAATGATTGCAACTTGTGAAACCTGTTTGTTCCACACTTAGCCAAAAAACTGCGTCTGTTGACTCTGTTTCAGCCATAGTAGTCTGTGTAGCTGGTTTAAGATAATACCGGCTGTCAGCACCGCTTGCCTCTGGCGACTTAAGAAAACCTTAATCATCTTTAATACATGCAGTTGTTAAACATTATCACATAGTTACCTGCACGTCATTAGGCCCCTTCTTAAGCCGCCATCTTAAATAACCCAATAACGTTTATTCTCCGGGTTATAATAAACCGGAAAAATTTCCTTTATCTTGTTGTAGGCTTCAATTTACCCAATGGCACCCAAAGCTGTTAAACCTCCGGTTACCTGCAACTGGGTCCCATCCATTGTTACAGAGAGCAAACTATCCGAGTTTGTAAAGTCTGGCCATCTGCCCAAGAAGGATGTCATGTCTTATCGTACTCCTGAACCGTATGAAGAGAAACCTCAACCCAAGGAAGGGGAGGTGATCATTTTTACCGATCACATGAGCCGGGGATTTGCTCCTCCCGGTTCAAAATTCTTTAGAGACGTTCTGCACTTCTTTGACTTAAGACCTCAAGACATCGGGCCCAATTCCGTGTCAAATATCTGCAACTTCCAAGTTTTCTGTGAGGTCTACCTTGGAGAAGAGCCCAGCCTACTTTTGTTCAGGGAATTGTTCTATTTGAACCGGCAGAATGAGCGGGCCAACGGGCCTAGTCTGGAGCTTGGTGGCATATCGATTCAAAGGCGGAGAGACTGCCTGTTCCCTTATGCTGAATTGCCGAGTCATCCAAAGGACTGGAACCAGACATGGTTCTACTGCCAAGATACTTCTCCGGCTGGTGAAAACCCGCTGCCTGGCTTCCGTGCATTGCGCCTTGAACCTACTCACCCACTGCCAGATAAGTTGACTGCTATTGAACGTCTGCCACTCACCCCCAAGATCAAGAAGATTAAAGCTCTTTTAGGGAACGGCTTAGATGGCATTGACCTGGTCCGAGTCTGGGTTGCTTGGAGAATAATTCCGTTAAGTCGCCACCCCGGCTTAATGTGTAATTATTCAGGCAAGAAAGATGACCCTCAGCGTCATAGTCCTGACGACTTACCAGATGACGTAGTTGAAGCTACAACTCAGTCTTTGTTGAAAGAGGGCACAGTGAATAGTAACGCTTTCAGCTTACTACCTTTTTGCCAGAAGAACCCGGCCCCTGCAGTAAGTTTCCAGCCGTCGGGTTATAATTTTTTTTACCATGTTATACTGTATTCTTACGCATAACCCTTTATAACCTTTTACAGGCAAATGATAACTTCTGGAAAATCCAATATGATCATGAGGCGGCCAAGACAGCCAGGGCGGCCAAGAGGGCCGAAAGGAAAACCGCCAAGCCCACCACTTCAAGGAAAAGGAAGCCAAGCGCTTCTGAGTTGTTTCAGCTTGATGATACTGATGATAATGAGGAATAGGTAACTTTTTAATTTCCCTTTCTCCTTTATCACTACTTTACTGATATTAACCTTCTTTCAGGGAGACACGGGCAACAGCCAACCCGTCAAGGAAGAGGTAATTATAATCTCCTCCGACTCCGAACTTCGGCCGCGTCAGAAAATTCGAAGAGTAACCCAGAAAGTAAGATTTTCACACCCTTTGGCCTACCAAGATCCTGACTTTCTTTTGAAGAAACAGCAATTTGAAAACCGGAGGCAGACCCGGACCAGCAAGGATGCAGAGCTATCCTTCGGCTTGCCTGACACAACCCAGAAGCGTCGGACTGAGGTTATCTCCAATTTATACCCTTTTTTACCTTTGGCGGGTCTAATCTGTCAACCTCTCAATTCCTCTGACTCCAATTACTAGGATACCTCTCCTTCATCCGGTGAGTCCATGCAATCAAACATGCCGGCTTTTAAGACTACCCCTGGGTAATATCAATTTATTCACCTTATTTTTTTTCTTTCTTCATGTTTCTTTACTTATTTCTCTGCTTTGCCCACAGCGTGCAGGTTAAGCCCAGGAAGAAAACCAAGAAAGATAAACCGGCCCAAACCCCTGTGGTGACTGAACCGGAATAGGGTATACCTGCTCCCAACTCTTCCACACATCAACCGCCACCTGAACCGGCTCAAGACATTGCAGCACCAACTTCTGACCCGCCTGCTGAAGATACTCTTGATGGTTCTGTTAACCCGGAGGCACCTAGCCCAGTCAAAACGGCTAACCCAGAAGTGGAATTTCTCAAGGCTCAATTTGTTGAGCCGGCCAGGCCCACCGTCCTTGCCAAATGCTCGGCTAAAGAGGAGTTGCTAGAACGCCGTAAGGCCAAGATGGATATCACCGACTATACTCATTTGAGTATTGGAGAGATCGTCTTGGGCTATATCAACCAGGTGCAAAGCAGCCGTGACCTGGAAATTGACATGGTGAAGCAAATACAGCAAAAATCTGAGGTATGACTTATGCTTCCTTACTTTTAATCATACTTACTGTACCAGCCCCCAAGTCTATTGCTTATGAATAAATATGCTGTAGATTTAGAAAAATTGTTAGAGCTGCTTGCCCGGCTTAAAGAAAAATATTTAAACCGGATGTAACACAATACCTTTAACTTGCGATACACATTAGCCCCCAAGTGCCAAGTATCTTTGCTTGCAAAGTATTTGGGACTTAATATCCAGGACCGGCTTAATAATTTAGAAAGCTTCGGTATAAATTAGCCCCCAAGTGTCAAGTATCTTTGCTTGCAAAGTGCTTGGGATTTAATATTATTTACCGTAATCTTGACTACTATCCGGTGCAATGCAGGCCATCATAAGTCAATTTGAATCGGAGATTGTTGACCTGAAGAACCGCGTGGCAGCCCAGGAGATTGAAACTCAAAAGGCTAACTCCAAATGTGAATTCAGCGTCTCTGAACAAGAGAAGATGAAGAAAAATTTTGAGTTGGAGAAGAAAATTTGGGCTGATGAAAAGGCCGCACTGGTGACCCGGGCCGAGACAGCAGAGGCATCGCTTGCGGAAGCAACGGCCGAACTGTCCGACTTAAAGCGCCAGATATCTCGAATGGTCTCATCAATCTTTGGTGAGTGACTTACTCAAACCTTAAACACTGCAAAACTCCTTTAATGACCATTTCAGTTATTTCCTCCGGCTCACCTTATGCTTAATAACGCAGGCCCCAGGAGCACAAATCTCAAGCAGAACATGGTGATCAAGCTGAAGGCGGTTTATACTCTGGTGGAACAGCTCTACACCGGGTCACAACGTGCTCTGGCCGTTGTGGCTTTATCAAATGATGTTCCCTATCTCCTGCAAGATGTGCTGAAGCGGCTTGCTGTGCTACCTCAGCAAATCCAAGAGTTAAGACGAGCATCTGCAAGAGCCGGAGCTATAGCCGCATTGAGCCGAGCCAAGGTGTCGCTTCCAGAGCTAGACCCCGCTGATATTGCTCTTGGGTATCCACATTTGAAGGAAGATGGCACTGTGTTTAATGATAAGGACTTCACCGCCTATGTGAAGGATATACGCCCGGTGGCTACTCTTATTGGGAACGATACTGACCTCACCAAATGTCAGCCGGGTTATGACAAGGAGAATCAGAGAATCCCCACGCCGCATTATGACGATGTCAGTTGATCCCTCCAACCCGTAAGCACACCTTTGCCCCTGAAGTCGACCCAACCGGTTTAATAGATGATGAAGCTGAGTTTGAGGCCTTGAGTGGCATTGACTGGGCCTCATCATCCTTCCAGGACAAAACAGCCGGCGGAGAGGCGGAGAAGGATAACCCGGAGGCTTCAAGTCAACCCAAAGAGTAGATTGCCAGGCGCCACCTGCTTATGTCATTGTAGAAAAACAATGACGCATCATTCAGACTAGGGGAGTCTTGTAACAGAGTAGAAAATACCTTGAGTTTTGCTATGCCTTTGTGCATGCTTATGGCCCTTAATACCTGCATAAGCCGCCGTCACTATGCACTTTGTAGTTTATATGAATCCGTTATGTCCTTTGCAGAAATGTCTTGCATTGCCCTATAATGCTTACGGCTGCTTTTCCGGCTTATATAAGCCAACCGCCGAGGGTAAGTTTAACTCCTGAAAATTGGCACATAAAAGTTCACCTGGTACTTAACAACCTGATGTAACCAATATTAATCCTGGAGGATTGCAATGTATTCCATTGTATTTTCAGAGGGTCGCAAGATATCCAATGTTGATACTTGTAAAATATGATGAACAAAATTCAAGGGTTTCTGATTCGAATACGATCAGTGAACCGTTCCAAAGGGGTTGAGCTAAGATTCGGATACGATCTGTTAGCCCCCAGTGGCTGTGGCGATGCCGATCAAGTGGGTATCGACAGCTATGTTCTCTTTGGTTCGAATACGACCTATGTTTGAACAGGAAGCCCCCAAGTGACCATAAGAGTTGTTTAATGATGCTGATTCGAATACGATCCACGTCAGACCCAAAGGGGTTAAGCTATGATTCAAATATGATCAAGAAGCCCCCAAGTGGGTTTGGCAGTATGCCGATCAAGTGGGTATTGACAGCTATGTTCTCTTTGGTTCGAATACGACCTATGTTTGAACAGGAAGCCCCCAAGTGATCACAGCTAGATTTAGATATGATCATAAGCCGGACCAAAGGAAAGCCGGATTCAGATATGATCCGCTTCTCCTTGGTTATCTCCACCACCTGACAAAGAAAACAAATAAACCTTTTTTGGGAGTGGAAAAAAGGACAGAGGTCCTGCTTTATTGCTTTATGTAATATATATAGTATAAGTATATACACATTAGAGCCGATGGCTCAAGTACAATAAGGCTGAAGATGAGCGATATTCCACGGCCGACGGGTCTCCTCCTCCGACTTACGTGAGTCTTTGTGCTCCCGAACGTCGATAAGGTAATATGATCCGTTGTTCAGATTCTTGCTGACCACAAAGGGTCCTTCCCAAGGAGGGGATAGCTTGTGCATGTCAGATTGATCCTGGATGAGTCGGAGCACTAAGTCGCCTTCCTGAAAGGTTTTGGACCTAACCCGATGGCTGTGGTAGCGGCGCAGGTCTTGCTGGTAAATAGCCGAGCGGGCTATTGCCAAGTCTCGCTCTTCATCCAACAGGTCAAGTGCGTCTTGCCAAGATTTTTCGTTGTCTTCCTCAACATAAGCCGCCACACGGGGTGAATCATGACGGATGTCACTTGGCAGGACCGCCTCTGCTCCATACACCATAAAGAAAGGCGTGTAACCCGTAGATCTGTTAGGTGTAGTATTGATGCTCCAAAGTACAGAAGGTAACTCCTCCACCCAACAACCCGGCGTCCGCTGCAAGGGGACCAAGAGCCGGGGCTTGATACCCCTCAAGATTTCTTGATTAGCTCGTTCTGCTTGACCATTGGATTGAGGGTGAGCCACAGCTGAAACGTCAAGCCGGATATGCTCTTGTTGACAGAACTCTTCCATAGCTCCTTTGGAGAGGTTAGTGCCATTATCAGTTATGATGCTGTGTGGAAAACCAAAGCGAAAGATCACCTTTTTCATAAACTGGACCGCTGTGGCTGCATCACACTTACTAATTGGCTCCGCCTCCACCCACTTTGTGAACTTGTCAACCGCCACCAAGAGGTGCGTCTTTTTATCCTTAGACCTTTTGAAAGGCCCGACCATATCAAGCCCCAGACTGCAAACGGCCAAGTAATTGGAATCATCCTCAATTCTTGAGCCGGCACATGGGCTCGTCATGAGAATTTCTGACATCTGTCACATTTACTGACCAAGTCTTCTGCATCAGCATGAGCCGTCAGCCAATAAAACCCATGACGGAAAGCTTTGGCCACAAGAGATTTTGAGCCGGCGTGATGACCACAATCGCCTTCATGAATCTCACGAAGGATCTCCTGGCCCTCTGTAGGTGACACGCAACGTTGAAACGCTCCAGTGACGCTGCAATGATGTAACTCGTCATTGACAATTTTCATGGACTTGGACCGCCGGACGATTTGTCTTGCCAAGGTCTCATCTTCAGGCAACTCTCCCCTGGTCATGTAAGCCAAATAAGGCACTGTCCAATCCAGGATAACGTGGCGAGCCGCCACCAGCTGTGCCTCCGGGTCTGGTATTGCCAGATCTTCCTCTGTAGGTAACTTAACTGACGGATTATGAAAAACATCAAGAAAGGTGTTAGGCGGCACCGGCTTACGCTGAGATCCCAGCCGGCTTAAGGCATCAGCTGCCTCATTCTTCCTTCGATCAATGTGTTCCACCACATAACCCTTGAAATGTCCAGCCACAGCATCGACTTCACGACGGTAAGCCGCCATAAGGGGATCTTTAGAGTCCCACTTGCCTGACACCTGTTGAGCCACAAGGTCTGAGTCTCCCAAGCATCTTACCCGGCTCAAGTTCATCTCTTTGGCCATCCGGAGACCATGGAGTAGGGCCTCGTACTCAGCTGCATTGTTAGTACAAGGAAACATAAGCCGGAGCACATAACAAAATTTGTCACCTCGAGGGGAAGTTAACACGACTCCAGCCCCCGAGCCTTCCAACTGTCTGGATCCATCAAAGTGAATAGTCCAATAAGTGTTATCAGGATTCTCCTCAGGTGCCTGTAGTTCTGTCCAGTCGTTGATGAAGTCCACCAAAGCTTGAGACTTAATGGCAGTGCGTGGCACGTACTTCAGACCATGAGGCCCGAGCTCGATGGCCCACTTGGCGACTCGTCCTATGGCCTCTCTGTTTTGAATAATGTCTCCCAAGGGGGCAGAACTTACCACAGTGATAGGGTGACCTTGGAAGTATTGCTTCAACTTCCGGCTTGCCATGAACACCCCGTAAACAAGTTTCTGCCAATGAGGATATCTCTGTTTTGACTCGATGAGTACCTCACTGACATAATAAACCGGCCGTTGAACCGGATGTTCCTTACCAGCCTCCTTGCGCTCTACCACAATTGCCACACTGACGACTCATGAATTAGCAGCCACATATAACAGCAAAGGCTCTTTGTCAATGGGAGCTGCAACAACTGGCGGCTCAGATAACTGCCTCTTCAAATCCTCAAAAGCAGTATTAGCAGCATTACTCCAGACAAAGGTGTTTGCCTTCTTCATCAGTTGGTACAGTGGTAGGGCCTTCTCACCTAACCGGCTTATGAACCGGCTTAAAGCGGCAACACGACCCGCCAGTCATTGAACATCATTGATACATGTCGGTTTAGCCAAACAAGTGATTGCCTTAATCTTCTCCAGATTAGCCTCGATGCCCCTGTTTGAGACCAAGAATCCCAAAAGCTTGCCTGCAGGCACACCAAATACACACTTCTCCGGGTTAAGCATCATTTTGTAAACCCGGAGATTGTCGAAGGTTTCTCTGAGATTAGATATCAAGGTTTCCGCCTCTCTGGATTTCACCACTATGTCATCCACATACGCATGAACATTGCGCCCAATCTGATTGTGGAGACAATTCTGTACACACCATTGATAAGTTGCCTGGGCACTCTTGAGCCCAAAAGGCATAGGCACATAGCAAAAGGCTCCAAACGGAGTGATGAAAGCCATCTTCTCCTAGTCCTTAACTGCCATCTTGATCTCATGATAACCAGAGTAATCATCCAAAAAGCTCAAACGCGCACAACCCGCCATAGCATCAATGATTTGATCAATACGGGGGAGAGCGAAAGGATCAGCCGGACAAGCCTTATTTAAGTCCGTGTAATCCACACACATCCGCCAGGTGCCATTTTTCTTGAGCACGAGCACCGGGTTAGCCAACCACTCCGGGTGAAAAACTTCGACAATGAACCCAGCCGCCAAGAGCCGGGCGACCTCTTCTCCTATAGCTTTTCGTCGCTCTTCATTGAATCGCCGCAGAAACTGCCTGACCGGCTTATACTTCGGATCAATATTAAGAGTGTGCTTAGCGAGTCCTCTCGGTACACTCGGCATGTCAGAAGGCTTCCATGCAAAGATGTCCCGGTTCTCACGGATGAACTCGATGAGCGCGCTTTCCTATTTAGGATCCAAGTTGGCACTAATGCTGAATTGCTTAGATGAATCGCCCGGAGTAAAATCAACAAGCTTAGTCTCTGCAGCCGATTTAAACTTCATGGCCGGGTCATGCTCCGTAGTCGGCTTCTTGAGAGAGGTCATGTCCGCCGGGTCAATGTTATCTTGATAAAATTTGAGCTCCTCCGCTGCACAGACAGACTCGGCATAAGCCGCATCGCCTTCTTCGCATTCCAGGGCCACCTTTCGACTTCCATGCACGGTGATGGTACCCTTGTAACCCGGCATCTTGAGCTGTAAATAAACATAACACGGCCGCGCCATGAACTTGGCATAAGCCGGCCGCCCGAACAAAGCGTGATATGGACTCTTGATTTTTACCACCTCAAAAGTTAACTTTTCCGCCCTAGAATCATGCTCATCTCCAAAGGCCACCTCTAGCTCAATCTTACCAACAGGATACGCCGATTTACCAGGCACCACTCCATGGAAGACGGTGTTGGAAGTCTTTAAATTCTTGTCAGTTAAGCCCATGCGCCGAAAGGTCTCGTAATAGAGGATGTTGATGCTGCTACCTCCACCCATGAGCACCTTAGTAAATTTATAGCCACCAACCTGCGGTGCCACTACCAAGGCCAGTTGACTTGGATTATCAACCCGGGGAGGGTGATCCTCCCTGCTCCAGACAATAGGCTGTTCCGACCACCTCAAGTAACGAGGGACTGCCGGCTCAACAGAATTCACCTCCCTCCTATGAACTTTCTGATCACGTTTACACAAACTTGTGGTAAACACGTGATACTGCCCACTATTTAGATGTTTTGGATGGCTCTGATAACCCGACTGCTGTTGCTGCTGACCTCCTTGACCAGACTGCTGTTGACTATAACCACCCTGGCTTCCCTGAAAATCGGATCCTGAACCGCCGCCCGGGCCATGAAAGCCGCTAGCTCCTGAGCCTTGATTGCCATCAAACGTATTAGAATTCTTGAAATCCTTCATGATTGCGCAATCCTTCCATAAATGAGTCGCTGGCCGTTCCCGGGTGCCGTGTTTCGGGCAAGGCTCATTGAGTAGTTGCTCAAGAGACGGACCTGACCCACCAAACCGAGGGGGTGGCTTTCCTTTGCGCTTCTGATTGTTACCCTATGCATTGGTCACAAATTCCGGGTTACTGTCCGCCTTACGCTTATTGCCTCCTTGACTCGCTGGGTTATGTTGCTGACCCTTTCCATTACCGTTCTTCTTTCCCTTCCCTGTCTTTTCCTCATTAGACGCGGGATCTTTGGTACTATCAGAATCGGCATACTTGACTAGAGCCGCCATTAGCGTCCCCATATCGTTGCAATCACGCTTAAGGCGCCCCAGTTTCTGTCTCAGAGGCTCAAAGCGGCAATTCTTCTCCAGCATGAGAACTGTTGAGCCGGCATCCATCTTGTCAGACGAATGTATTATATCTTTGACCCGGCGCACCCAATGAGTTGTAGATTCACCTTCCTCCTGCTTACAATTTGTTAGGTCCACAATTGACATAGACTACTTGCAAGTGTCCTTGAAGTTCTGGATGAAACGGGCTTTTAGCTCCGCCCATGAACTAATGGAATTGGGTGGCAAACTCTTTAACCAAGAACGGGCCGTTCCGTCCAACATCATGGTGAAGTATTTAGCCATCGCTTCATCACTAACCTCCAGCAGCTCCATGGCCATCTCGTAACTTTCAATCCACGCCCCAGGATGTAAATCGGCCGTATAATTCGACACCTTTTGAGGTCCCTTGAAATCCTTGGGCAGACATACATTACGTAGAGCCGGTACCAGACAAGGAACTCCTCCGGTTCTAGTAGCAACACCCGCCTCAACGGAAGTCGTCGGGTAAGCCGGTGAGTCCTGTTGGGCTGCTAGCTGAGCCGCTAGCTGAGCGGCCCGCTCGTCCTCCTGACATATCCGATCCTGAACCGGGTTATACCCGCCGGGCTGGTTCCGGCGCTGTGTGCTACTTGACAAGGCCTCTGACTCCATGTGCCTACTGTAACTCGGGCTCCGGTTTTGACGAGGTGGAGCTAACCAGGGCGGAGGAGTTGAGTGAATCATGTCCCGGCTGTAGGAGTAGGTCTCTTGCTGAGCCAGGGCTGTTTGGACAAGTTCCCTGATCCTCCGGGTTTCCACCGCTGTCGGATCATCACCATCTACTGGGAGAGGCGCCAAACGTGCTAATGCTGCGATTAAGTTCTCCATGGGGTTGGAGAAGTAACCCTGTGGTATTGGTACGTAATGGGGCCGTGCCGTATTGCCGTGAAGAGGCGCCATCACCGGAGGCTGGACTGGGCCTCCCGCTCCGGATGTCATAAACTGATTTGCACCTGGCGGGTTACTTGGGCCGGCCCCGGGTGTAGCAAAGAGATTCCGAGGATCATAAATCTGAGATAAACGGGAGAGTTTTCTAATGTCTCCTCCTCATTACCTCATTAGATGTGTTCAAGCTCAACGTGAGCTGAAAAGCCTCTGCCTGAAGTTGCTGCGCCCGTACGTCCAAAGCCGCCCGCTCTGTGGCTAATCTAGTATCTTCAGCTGCTAAGGTTTCCTTGGCCCGGGCGATCTCATCGCGAACCTATGCCACCTCTGCCTCATGCTCAGATTGGTTCGCAGGGAGGACTGTAGCAGTTAACAAGTATGTTTTTCCATGAGATCCATCAGCACCTGAGCCGGTGAGCGCACAGGGCCTCCTGCCCTGGCTGCTCCTAACCCGAACGTTATCGCCGCTGTGGCCGTAGAATTTTGGCCGGGTTGAGTACCATCCATGAATACTCCTGCCCAGTTTGGCGACTCTGAGGGGTTCGGAATAGTGCTGCCATCGGAACAGCCCCCAAGCACACCATCTTGAACTTGATATAGCGAATCTATTGAGCCGGCGGATGAATCACCGTCAGGGAGGACGGCCGGCTCACCATCACCTTCAGATCCTTCAGAAAGCTCACCTCCATGGATGCAACCCACAAAGGCACGCTTCACGACGGGTTGAGCTCGGGCAGGTTTCGCACGCTGAGCCGTCTCGACGAGATCGGTGCAGCTGTCCGGCTCAGGGCCCGGCTCACCAATCCGGCCGATGAAGACATGAATTCTGCCAAAGGGGACCCGGTACCCATACTCAATTGAGCCAGCGTCGGGGCCCCAGCCTTCGTCGTCGATGTAGATCTTGCCGCGACGACTCTTGGTCATCCGGCCAACTGCGTATCCCTTGAGCCCTTCGAAGCTGCCCTTCAAGAACTCAAATCCACCATGCGCTGGCCCCACGGTGGGCGCCAACTGTCGTGGAATTGTCACGACAGATGTCCTCTTGCAAGGACTTAATCGTGGAGCCATCGCAACTAGGAAGCTTAAAGGGGTTAATCGGGACAAAGGACACGCGAGGTTTATACTAGTTCAGCCCCTTATGGTGAAGGAAGGCCTACGTCTAGTTAGGTTGGTATTGCTTGAGGTTTCGATGACCAGGGAGCGAGATACGCTATGCCCAGTTCTCGATTGGTTGTTTCTTGCCCTAAGCCGTCGGCGGTCGTTCCCTTATATACACAGGTTAACGCCCTGCGGCCTATAGAGTCCCGGCCGGCTCATAAACAGTGTCCGGCTCGGTGACTAGTTACCTCTACCTTATGTTACAAGTCCTGCCATTATGGCGGTTTGTCTCTATGGGCCTTAAGCTCTATGAACCGCCATCCTCACGCTGGGTCTTGGGCTTCCTTTACGATGAGTCTTCTTTGCATAACCCGGCCCCTCCTGGCCAGCTTACTCAAATAGTTATATCCCCAACAACCCTCGTGGGCCCCTTGTTGCTCCACCGACCTACTTCTTGCTCCTATATAAGTCCACGTACCCCGCAAACATCCAGAGGCACAACGAAAACCTAATTCCACCGCCGCAACCTTCTATACCCGAGAGATCCCATCTTGGGGCCTTTTCCGGAGCTCTGCCAGAGGGGGCATTGATCACGGAGGGCATCTACATCAACTCCATGGCCTCTCAGGTGATGTGTGAGTAGTTTACTTCAGACCTTCGGGTCCATATCTAGTAGCTAGATGGCTTCTTCTCTCTCTTTGGATCTCAATACAAAGTTCTCCTCGATTCTCTTGGAGATCTATTCGATGTAATCTTCTTTTGCGTTGTGTTTGTCAAGATCCGATGAATTATGGGTTTATGATCCAGGTTATCTATAAACAATATTTGATTCTTCTCTGAATTCTTATATGTATGATTGGTTTATATTTGCAAGTCTCTTCGAATTATCAGTTTGGTTTGGCCTACTAGATTGATCTTTCTTGCAATGGGAGAAGTGCTTCGCTTTGGTTCAATCTTGCGGTGCTCGATCCCAGTGACAGTAGGGGAAACAACACGTATTGTATTGTTGCCATCGAGGATAAAAAGATGGGGTTTATATCATATTGCATGAGTTTATCCCTCTACATCATGTCATCTTGCTTAAGGCATTACTCTGTTCTTATGAACTTAATAATCTAGATGCATGCTGGATAGCGGTCGATGTGTGGAGTAATAGTAGTAGATGCAGGCAGGAGTCAGTCTACTTGTCATGGACGTGATGCCTATATACATGATCATGCCTAGATATTCTCATAATTATTCGCTTTTCTATCAATTGCTCGACAGTAATTTTTTCACCCACCGTAATACTTATGCTATCTTGAGAGAAGCCACTAGTGAAACCTATGGCCCCCGGGTCTATTTTCCATCATACAAGTTTCCAATTTATTTATTTTGCAATCTTTACTTTCAATCTATATCATAAAAATACCAAAAATATTTATCTTATTATTATTATCTCTATCAGATCTCACTCTTGCAAGTGGTCGTGAAGGGATTGACAACCCCTTTATTGCGTTGGTTGTGAGGTTCTTATTTGTTTGTGTAGGTACGAGGTGACTCGTGCATGGTCTCCTACTGGATTGATACCTTGGTTCTCAAAAACCGAGGGAAATACTTATGCTACTTTACTGCATCACCCTTTCCTGTTCAAGGGAAAACCAACGCAGTGCTCAAGAGGTAGAAGGGACCCCCTAATCCAGGACTCCCTCAGTGATATCTTCCTGTGAGTCCCTGATCTCGATGATGCACATTTGCGTGTATGGTTAGTGTATGATTGAATCAGGGGCGTCACAAGTTGGTATTAGAGCCGACTGCCTGTAGGAATCCCCCTTCCACACTCATTGGCCGAAGTCGAGTCGAGTCACTGAAAAAACTTTTACTAACATGGCTATTAGTCTTACGGGCCCACGTCGCCATTGGGTGATATTAGGATCCTTTATTTCTCATCTATACTTCGGGGCTCTGATCTCTCTTCTATTCGGGTTAAATGATTTTGCTAACTCTAACTCTAGGTTCTCGTAATTACTTCCTCCCAGAGAGCCCCTCGCTCTAGATGATTGCTTAGTGCACCGAAGGATTCTGAAGATACTCTCCGATGTTCTCTCGAGACTTTGTGCCTGTTGCTTTGGCAAATTCCCTACTATCAAAATATCCCTATGGATAAATACATACACCTGTCGTTCATACTTTTATTCCTAGTTGATTTTGTTATTACAAGATACCTCGAAATTCTCCCTATTGTTTAGAGAATACTTTGTGCCTACTGCCTTGCAGTTCTTTGCCACCTGAATACCCCTACGGATAATTTCTCACACTTATCGAGTATCCGCTTGTTCCTAGTTGATTCAGGTAATTCACAAAAGTCTTCAAAATACTATTTGATCTTTCGAAAATCCTCAACAGCCTGTTTGTTCTTGAAATTCTTGCTTGCTTGCATTATGCTTAATCCCATAGTCTCGTAATCTTATTGGCACCCCTTGTCGTTATCATTTTTGAGTCCATTGATTCAATATGTTGTGAATGCTCGCTATCCTCAATCAGATCCTAGAATTCATCCTTCCGGCTCACACGTCATTTTAAAACATGAGCTGGTTCTCGACCAATCAAATCACCGTCGATTGTACCCCTAAGTCTATTCAACTTATCCATCCTTAATCGGAGCGTTGCTTCTGATCATTTGATTTGGAGATCATAATTCCTTTGCATTTGAGTTTGAACTAGTCGGTTGTTTCTATAATCTGATCCCCTTGCATTCCTTCTTCTGGTTGAGTACAGATGCCCGCATCAGCTCCGTTATGGACCGTCAGATCCTTTGTTGAATTTATCATACGACAGTGTCCTTCGTTTACAAAAACCTCGAGGAGTTCTTTCCCTCATACATGATGCCATTGGTAAACTCTATTCTTTGATTTGGCCAACCATGCTCTGCTTTCGAGCTGGTGATATTTACTCGTGAAGCTTGTGGTATATGTTTCTAAGATACCCCAATGGGTTGAACATATGCCTTCCCTAATCCGTGTGAACCCGAGAGTTATCACGAGTCATACTCTTCTGGTATTTTGCCAGATAAAATTTCAACATTACAACTTCTTCGAAAATGAGAAGTGAATGAAAGGTTATGCATTGGAGAAATACGAGACGACCTTGAACTTTGTGTCCATGCCCATGGACACGATGTAGATCTTATCATGGAAGCTTCTCTTAAATTAATTATTCCCTTCGTATAAGTTCATCCTATATCTGGGATCTGTCCTTTTTCAATCGTGGTTTCGATCGTGTTCTCCTTTAAATGCCATTTCTCGTGCAAGTGTAAGCACTTGTCTGCTGCAGAGCAATACCCTAGTCCAACCTCTACTTTGATCTGTCATCGAGTATTACCCCCTGGTATCTCGAGATTATCATGGAACTGTATAGCTTCTTATGAGCTCTTCATCAAGTACTACATTCTCACTGATTCCAGTTTTCCCGGGTTCTAAGTTGTTAAACTCTCAAGGACACCGAGAGTCGGCTCTGCGATTCAACAATTCTTAGCAACCTTCTTTGCTTACGAGTTTGTACCCGATCACGTCATTCCTGGCCTGATTGGCTATATCATTATCATGCTGATTTTATCTGTGCTACCTGGTTCTTAATCCTGGAGCACAACTTTCGATGACGAGATAAGCCAACATCGATTTTCCTCATCATATCATTTCGCCTTGAACAGCAAGCTTGATTTCGAGTTTGTGTCGTACCCACGGTTCCAATAACCTTTCGCTTCATCATTCCTTTGACTTGATGTCGTCGATGATTGATTACATCTTCATGAAATCTCTCGACAAATGCGTCGTGATCATCATCAACCTTATGACCTCTTCTGGGATATCAATCGAATTCATGATGACAAATACCATCCTTGCCCTCGATGATTTTTGTTATCATCGATCACTTTATTGCCTTCCCTCCAACACAAACTTGTTCGTGTTTTGTGTTATACCTTGAGTTCCTTGCTATCCAGCATTTGTTCTTCTTTACCTTAGAATATTACCACCTTTTATGTCAAAAATGTTGTGGGAATTTCACCACCTCTTGAGAATTCTTGATACAAGTGATACTTCTCACCACCACCATTCCTTCTTGGTCCCCGTGTTGTTTATAACCGGAATGCCGACAAATGAACTACGATGTGTGAATTCAAAACTTCTAGCAACCCTATTGCTTGTAAGTTCCAAATGATAGTTTCTTTCTTCATATGTTGATTATTGAATTATCATCCTAACATTGATTGTGCTACTTAGTCCATCTTTTGGATGCACTTTCCAATCAATGTTTAATGGCGCATGTTTCCCTTGGGCATACATCATTATATCATTTGATCCGGAAAATATTATCTCCTTGTTCACATGATTGAGGAGATCCATCTTTTTGGAAATCTTGATGAATTATCACTAAGTCCATCAGCCACCTCCTCATCCTCTTCTTGATTTAACGATGAACTCTTGTTTCAGAACTCGCTTCCATAGTTCAGTTCCCGAGAATCTTACTAGGTCGCCTTGTCAATTTGTGTTGCACCTTTTCTCCTCGAGCATCCCGAGTCTAAGGTATCCTGACACCAATCGGAAATGAATCTCGGTCAGACATGATGGTTGGAACATATTTCCAAGAGTTGTAACGTTGGTCTTATATGACCCGGTAAGGTGATTTCATGCCTAGCGCACCTGGCTGGAGGACTATTTCTATAGTTTCCTTTTTAGCGGGTTTAGCCATTCTTCCATGAGGAAATTATAAGACTTACTCTATGAGTTGCTCCTGATGGATCCATTGTGTATCCCAAAGTCTGAGCTTTGTTTGAAGGTCGTGCCAATGCTATCTGTAAGCATGTCTATGGTACTCCGATTTTCAATAAAAACATTTAAAGCATAATACTAATTTTTCCTTATAATTATCCAAACATCGTTGTATGGGTAATGTCATGAAATTTCTCTCCCCTTACCTAAAGGGTTTTGTATGTTATATCCTGTCATGGATACCATGCTCTGCTTGTCCTTGGGAAGGATATACCCCTGAAATATGTGTTTAAACACATTTTTCTTTCCATTGTTCTGATTAAATCTGATACACACTTTTTTCTTTCCATTGGTTTGTTTAAACCCTTATTGTGATTTATATGATATAAGCAGTAATAATTCCCTGCTTGTGTAAACACCTCGGTGTACAACTCTGTCAGTAAGCCCATGTTACTATTATTGATGGCATTCCGGTAACCATTGATGGACGAGAACTTTGCCTATTGGTCCACCTCGTTTCAACGAGCTAGAAAATGGTTCTCTTCATCCCTCGCCCTTGGTACTAACGATGTTGGCGACATAACTGACAGACTATTTTCTGACATGCCTTACTATCATGACCGTGAAAGATGTCACCACCCTTCCTACTTTAACCCACATTGTGGGCCCATAACCCACAGTTCCACATGATCGAAACCTGACTCTCCTATACACCCCCTGTTCCCAAGGTTGTTCCTCGTGCGTGGCCTCATATGTAATTCATGAGCCACCTTCCGAGAGATCATCAATTCTGGTATCAGACACAATACTTATTCCCGTTGCTTTGAACCCCTTTCACGCCCTGTTTCAAGCATTGAACATTTGCCTGCCCGCTTGAAAATTCCCATGATACCTCCTTACTTTTCTCTCCATATTTTCTTAAGTTTCAATTCGAGAGTTACTTTCTGCCAGCTTCCCCGATGTTATCAAGCAGATAGTCAACCTTGCAGAGGTCCGTTCTCCCGGAATACCCCCCTTATTATTTCGTAAGTACGATAGAGTTCCCGAAGAAAGGATGACAACTTCATCATGAAGACCTGAAACAGACAAATCAAGACATCAATGTAATGGATCGACCTCTTCGAGAAGAGCAATGAAGGATGAGATTTCTTGTAGTGGAGGAGAATTGTGACGCCCGGATAATTAAGCTACAGTAACCCTCGGCTAATGATGCCACGTCACCTTGATTACTATTGCTAATCTCGCAATAGTTCGAAACTGGTTCAAATTCAAATTCAAAACCAAGCAAACAATGGAAGTTTTGAAATATTAAAACTAAAATATTCGGAGTGAGCCAAATAATTTATAAGTAATAATGGTGGAGAAACCACATTTTTATAAAATGTTTCAATGCACTAAAATAATAGAAATGACAGCAAAAACAATTAATTAAATGCCCTTTTAAACTTAATAAGATATTAAACCACTTTATTTAGTTGCCAAGAATTAATGGGGCAGTAGAAAATTTATTAATACTAATTTAGGTGCTAGTTGTAGTTTTTATAAAAAAAAAACTAAATTTTAAAAGAAACTAAGCTGAAAAGGAAAATAAATAAAAACAAAAACAAAAAAAGGATAAAAGAAACCCCACTAGGGCCTCGTCCCAGCTGGCCTCCCACTAGGCCGGCCCAGCCAGCCACTTCCCCCTGTTCACTCCCCCTGTGGCATCGACCAATGCCCGCCGTGGCACCGGCCGGAGCCGTGGCGGCCATCCGCGGCCACTCCAGTGACACCCTGACCTATAAGGCCCCTGCGAACCCTAGATCGGTTCTCCCCTCCCCCTCACTCGCTCTCCTTCCTCTCCCCTCTCCTCTGGCTCGATCCCAAGCTCGGTCGCTCGACCTCAACACCACTGCTCGCCGTCGTCATGGGCATTGGCCCTAGCTCGCCTCGCCGACGCGTGCAACGGCCCCGTCGTAGTCCCCTACACCGTCTCCCACCTTGGATTGGAGCTCGGGGCCCCTGCATCAACCGCCGCGACCTCTTCTTCCTCGTCCGCTCCGTCGTCGACATCACCGGGATTCGCCGCCCTCCGACCATCACCGGCTTCCTTGGGCCTTCCCTGCAACGGTTGTGAGCTCCTCCCCCTTTCCCCTCACTCCACACGCTCGATTTTGAACTCTAGGGCTCTGTTCGCCATCGACCGAGCTGCTCCGCCGGACGCGATCGTCGCCGGCGTGGTTCCGGTGGCCCATTTTCCACGCGCACTAGTCCACACGCTTGGTTGGCCTGCGTAGAAGTCGTAGGTACCTCATGTCACTCGTTTTGCTCGCCATAGCCTACTTCCCGGCGATGCCCGAAGTTCGCCGTCCGCTGCGGTGCTCATCGCCGTCACCTCCGTCCACCTCGGCCTCGCTTGGCCATGCCCGGTCACGACCCGCACCAATCACATGCGCGCCTGGCCTCGACCGTTGCTGCGTCGCGCCTTGTTACTGTTGTCGCTTGCCACCGCTGCTGCTGCCCGCACTGTCGCCGACCCTGCCCTCTACCCCGCGGCCGCTTCTCTATACATGATGTGCCGGCAGTGCCCGCTCGCCGCCCCACCGCAGCCCCGCGCTGACTGATGCCGGCTTCTGCCGCACACGCGCTGCCCGCACTGGCTCGTCGAGCTGCGGCCCCCCTGCTCCGACCGGCCCATAGCCCGCCGGAGCCACACGCTGGCACCTTCCGCCACACTGCTGGCCCCGGCCTCGCCCGCGCCAGCGCCGCCTACCTCGCCATCCCGTCTGCCCTGTCGTAACCGTCGGCGGCCGCGCCACTAGCCGCGCCCGAGGCCAGCGCCCGAGCTCGCCCCGGCGGGTGCTCGTGGCCGCGCGCCCGTTAGGCCCCGCTGGGCCTATGACATATGGGCCCAGCGCCCTAAAAAATAATAACAATTATAATAGTAACATTAATTAAAAATTAATTTAATTAATTACCTAATTAACTAACTAATTAGTAAGTTAACTTAATTAAACTAATAGATTAGCCTAAAGATTCAATGACAGGGGACCCACCCCCTGTTGACCAGTCAAACATTGACTGGTCAACTCGGTCCCCCTGGACCACATGTCAGCCTGTGTGTACATTCTGTGTACACAAAGCTGGGTACCCGTAGCATTTTAACATTATTTTCGAATTAAAATAAATTTCAAAAATGCTATAAAATTTTGAAAAAATATATAAAATAATCTGTAACTCGGATGAAAATACTTTATACATAAAAGTTGATCAGAACGACGAGATGAATCCGAATACGCAGTCTGTTCATCCGCCGCACATCCCTAGCATAGCAGAACTTCAACTGTCCCCCTCCTGTCCATTTGTCCAAAAACGCGGAACACCGGGAATACTTTCCCGGATGTTCCCCCCTTTGCCGGTATCACCTACTACCGCGTTAGGGCACACCTAGCACCGTTATTTGTCATGACATGCATCGTCATGCATCTATTTGCATTGTATTCATTGTTTCTTCCCCCTATTCTCTTCGGTAGACTACGAGGCTGACGTCGCTGCTGCCCCGATCGACTACGGTGTAGACGACCACTCATTCTCGACAGAGCTTCCAGGCAAGCCCCCCCCCCTTGTTCATCCCGATATCGCCTACTCTTTCCCTCTACTGCTTGCATTAGAGTAGTGTAGTTGTTACTGCATTCGGATGAACCTATTCTGCTGCATAGCATGTCCTTGTTGGTACTGTTGTTGATACCTTACCTGCTATCCTAAATGCTTAGTATAAGTTGCTAGTATTACATCGGTCGCCCTACACTCTTGTCCGTCTGCCATGCTATACTACCGGGCCGTGATCACTTCGGGAGGTTATCACGGGTATATACTATACTATTACATACTTATGTTGATGATTTGGAGATGGAGGCTAATACGTCTCCATCGTATCTATAATTTTTGATTGTTCCATGCCAATATTATTCAACTTTCACATACTTTTTGGCAACTTTTTATATTATTTTTGGGACTAACATATTGATCCAATGCCCAGTGCCAGTTCATGTTTGTTGCATGTTTTATGTTTCGCAGAATATCCATATCAAACGGAATCCAAATGGGATAAAAACGGACGGAGCTTATTTTTGGAATACTTGGAAAATCTGGGAGAAAGATTAACGCAAAACGGTGTCCGAGGTGAGCACGAGGTAGGGGGCGCGCCCCACCCCCTAGGGCGCGCCCCTGACCCTCGTGGTCCACCCGTAAGGCGGTTGACGCCCTTCTTCGGCCGCAAGAAAGCTAATTTTTGGTTAAAAAAATCACGGCGAAGGTTTCAGTCCAATCGGAGTTATGGATCTCCATATATACCCAAAACGGCGAAAGGGCACCAGAGGAGAACGCCGAAAACAGAGAGAGACAGATCCAATCTCGGAGGGGCTCTCGCCCCTCCCACGCCATGGAGGCCAAGGACCATAGGGGAAACCCTTCTCCCATCTAGGGAGGAGGTCAAGGAAGAAGAAGAAGACGAAGGGGCCCCCTCTCCCCTTCTCTTCCGGTGGCGCCGGAACACCGCCGTGGCCATCATCATCACCGCAATCTTCACCAACAACTTCACCGCCATCATCACCAACTCTTCCCCCCTCTATGCCGCGGTGTAACCTCTCTACTACCCGCTTTAATCTCTACTTAAACATGGTGCTCAACACTATATATTATTTTCCAATGATGCCTGGCTATCCTATGATGTTTGAGTAGATCCGTTTTGTCCTATGGGCTATTTAATGATCAAGATTGGTTTGAGTTGCATGTTTTATTATTGGTGTTTTCTTATGGTGCTCTCCATGTCGCGCAAGCGTGAGGGATCCCCGCTGTAGGGTGTTGCAATACGTTCATGATTCGCTTATAGTGGGTTGCGTGAGTGACTGAAACACAAACCCGAGTAAGGGGGTTGTTTGCGTATGGGATAAAGAGGACTTGATACTTTAATGCTATGGTTGGGTTTTACCTTAATGATCTTTAGTAGTTGCACATGCTTGATAGACTTCCAATCATAAGTGCATATGATCCAAGTAGAGAAAGTATGTTAGCTTATGCCTCTCCCTCATATAAAATTGCAATAATGATTACCGGTCTAGTTATCGGTTGCCCAGGGACAAATAACTTTCTCGTAACAACAAGCTCTTTACTAAAACTAATTTACTTGTGTCTTTATCTAAACAGCCCCTACTTTTTATTTACATGCTCTTTATTATCTTGCAAACCTATCCAACAACACCTACAAAGTACTACTAGTTTCATACTTGTTCTAGGTAAAGCGAACGTCAAGCATGCGTAGAGTTCTATCGGTGGTCGATAGAACTTGAGGGAATTTTTTCTACCTTTAGCTCCTCGTTGGGTTCGACACTCTTACTTATTGAAAGAGGCTACAATTGATCCCCTATACTTGTACGTTATCAAGACCTTTTTCTGGCACCGTTGCCAGGGAGCAATAGTGTGGGGTGAATATTCTCGTTTGTGCTTGTTTGCTTTATCACTAAGTAATTTTTATTTGTTGTTCTTAGTTGTTTTCTATCTTTAGTTATGGGTAGGAAACGCAAAATACCAAAAAAAAATAGTTGTACCTACTGAACCAATGGTTGAAGAACCACTCAAAATCTATCACACTCCTGAAGCTTATTACTTGGATCATCTTCGATCCCTATGTACTCGTGCTGAAACCCCAACTAGCTTAGTTGAGGGCAAATCTTTAGATGAGCATGCTTGTTATGTGCGACACCGTATATCTGAAAAAGGGAAACTTTTACTGGGTCAAATTCATCGTTTGCAATGCTATGCTTGGAATTTATGTGAAATATATGATTTTACTTGTTGTTCTGGAACCCTAAGAAACACCTTCCCTATTAATGTGAGTTTAGTGATAATGGAATCATATCTTCGTATGCTAAGGGTGTTTATAATTACTATGATGTTCAACAAATTGAAGAATTTGTTGCTTTTAAGGGTGCTTATGAAATTGCTTCTTTGATTGAAAAGTATGATGCTACTCTTTACAAATCTAAAAATTTTGCCATACTTAAATATTGCTATGATAATTATGCTTCTAATTCCTATGTTGAACCATATATTGAGGATTACTCCGCTGTCCAAGAAGAGACTAATATTTTGCAGGAGTCTATGGAAGAAGAAATTGATGAAACTATGAGCTCATTGGATGAAAAAGATGATGAGGAGAGCGAAGAACAAAAGGAGGAAGAGCGGATTAGCTACCCGTGCCCACCTTCTAATGAGAGTAACTCTTCAACTCATACATTGTTTAATTTCCCTTCGTGCTTACCGAAGGATGATTTCTATGATGACTATTATGATCCCTTTGATTCTCTTGAAATGTCCCTTTTTGATGATGCTTGCTATGCTTGTGGCCAAGATGCCAATATGAATTATGCTTATGGAGATGAACTTGATATAGTTCCTTATGTTAAACATGAGATTGTTGCTATTGCACCCATGCATGATAGTCCTATTATCTTTTTGAATTCTCCCGACTACACTATATCGGAGAAGTTTGCCCTTATTAAGGATTATATTGATGGGTTGCGTTTTACTACTACACATGATGATTTTGATGAATATAATATGCATCTGATTTCTTCTCCCACTTGAAATTATTATGAGAGAGGAACTATATCTTCACCTCTCTATGTTTCCAATACGATAAAATTGCAAGAAACTGTTTATACTATGCATTGGCCTTTACTATGTGTGCATGAATTGTTCTTTTATGACATGCCGATGCATAGGAAGAGAGTTAGACTTCGTTGTTACATGATACATGTTACTTTGTGCTCACTACTAAATTACAAATCATTGTTAATTAAAATTGTCTTTGATATACCTTGGGATCCGGGTGGATCCATTACTCGAGCACTATATGCCTAGCTTAATGGCTTTAAAGAAACCGCTGCCAAGGAGACAACCCGGAAGTTCTAGAGAGTCATTTATTTCTGTTGTGTTCTTTTATAAGGTTTAAAAATAAAAATAATGTGCCAAGGTTTTCCTTTAGGATGTTTTAGATGCTTGTTGGTTTGTACGGTGCAGGACAGAATCTTTGGCTGTAGTGCGCGATTTTACATTTTTAGCTGGGACGTAAAATGGTTCTGATTCTTTTTGCACCGTCTTTCTATACAAATTTTTTATTTTTACTAATTTTGGTAGAACTTTTCAAGTATCAGAAGTATGGTGAATGTTCAGATTATTACAGACTGTTCTGTTTTAGACAGATTCTGTTTTTGATGCATAGTTTGCTTGTTTTAATGAAACTATCAATTTATATTAGTGAATTAATCCATGAAAAAATTATATTACAGTAGACACAATGCAAAAAAAAAATATGAATTGGTTTGCAACGGTACTTAGAGTAGTGATTTGCTTTATTATACTAATGGATCTTACCGAGTTTTCTGTTGAAGTTTTGTGTGGATGAAGTGTTCGATGATCGAAAAGGTCTCGATGTGAGAAGAAGGAAGAGATGCAATAGCTCAAGATTGGGGATTCCCAAGGCACCCCAAGTAAATATTCAAGGAGACTCAAGCGTCTAAGCTTGGGGATGCCCCGGAAGGCATCCCCTCTTTCTTCAACAAGTATCGGTATGTTTTCGGATTCGTTTCGTTCATGTGATATGTGCAAATCTTGGAGCGTATTTTGCTTTAGTTTTCATTTTTATTTGATGCACCATGATGGTATGATATAGTCCTTGGTTGATTTATAGAATGCTCTTTGCACTTCACTTATATCTTTTGAGTATGGCTTTATAGAATGCTTCATGTGCTTCACTTATATCATTTGAAGTTTGGATTGCCTGTTTCTCTTTACTTAGAAAACCGCCATTTGTAGAATGCTCTTTTGCTTCACTTATATTTGTTAGAGCATGGGAATATCTTTTGTATAAAGAATTAAACTCTCTTGCTTCACTTATATCTATTTAGAGAGATGACAGGAATTGGTTATTCACATGGTTAGTCATAAAATCTTACATAAAACTTGTAGATCACTGAATATGATGTGTTTGATTCCTTGCAATAGTTTTGCGATATAAAGATGGTGATATTAGATTCATGCTAGTGGGTAGTTGTGGATTGTAGAAATACTTGTGTTGAGGTTTGTGATTCCCGTAGCATGCACGTATGGTGAACCGTTATGTAACGAAGTTGGAGCATGAGGTATTTATTGATTGTCTTCCTTATGAGTGGCGGTCGGGGACGAGCGATGGTCTTTTCCTACCAATCTATCCCCCTAGGAGCATGCGCGTAGTACTTTGTTTCGATGACTAATAGATTTTTGCAATAAGTATGTGAGTTCTTTATGACTAATGTTGAGTCCATGGATTATACGCACTCTCACCCTTACATCATTGCTAGCCTCTTCGGTACCGTGCATTTCCATTTCTCACCTCGAGAGTTGGTGCAAACTTCGCCGGTGCATCCAAACCCCGTGATATGATACGCTCTGTCACACATAAACCTCCTTATATCTTCCTCAAAACAGCCATCATACCTACCTATCATGGCATTTCCATAGCCATTCCGAGATATATTGACATGCAACTTCCATCATCATCATATACATGACTTGAGCATTTATTGTCATATTGCTTTGCATGATCGTAAGATAGCTAGCATGATATTTTCATGGCTTGTCCATTTTTTTATGTCATTGCTATGCTAGATCATTGCACATCCCGGTACATCGCCGGAGGCATTCATATAGAGTCATATCTTTGTTCTAGTATCGAGTTGTAATATCGAGTTGTAAGTAAATAAAAGTGTGATGATCATCATTATTAGAGCATTGCCCCAGTGAGGAAAGGATGATGGAGACTATGATTCCCCCACAAGTCGGCATGAGACTCCGGACGAAAAAAAAGGAAAAAAAGAAAGAAAAAAAGGCCCAAAAAATAAAAAATGAGAGAAAAAGAGAGAAGGGGCAATGTTACTATCCTTTTATCACACTTGTGCTTCAGAGTAGCACCATGTTCTTCATATAGAGAGTCTCTTGAGTTGCCACTTTCATATACTAGTGGGAATTTTCATTATAGAACTTGGCTTGTATATTCCAATGATGGGCTTCCTCAAAATGCCATATGTCTTCATGAGCAAGCAAGTTGGATGCACACCCACTTAGTTTCAGTTTGAGCTTTCATATACTTATAGGGGAGAATTCCTTATTTAACACCGTATCTAAATTTTATGCCCTATTTAACATCGACAAATATTTTTTTTCCTATCTAACAATGCGCCTAAATTTTATGCCTTTTATAACACTTTTGTCTATTTTGAGTTTAAATGACATCTGAAAAGACCATTTTACCCTCATGTGGAATGTTTCCTGTGTGCGTCGTGTGTGCTACTGCTGTGTTAGGATAATCATTGACTTGATTCGTGGAAAGTTGGTTGTATTTGTGCGTGCGGCCGGAGCGAACTGGACATGCATGTAGCAGGCTAGGAAATTAGCTGGTACATGCGTGAGTTAGTGCACGGATAGACTGCAAGTTAGTTAGTGCATGCGTGAGTTAAGTTGCTAGACGTGGTGGTCAGGTCATGCGTTGGTGTTGGCCGAGCATGTAGCTAGCTAGTGTGCTCCCGTGACTGTGTGTACGCTGTGTGTGGGGCTGTGGGCGTGCTGTTGCGTACGTCTGTGCTGCAAGTGTGTGTGCTGCTGACTATGTGTGCGCGCACGTGCGTGTGTATGTGTCCCACACACACATAGCACATGAGGGGTAAAATGGTCTTTTTAGGTGTCATTACAACTTAAAATGGGCAAAAGTGTCATAAAAGGCGCAAAATTTAGACTCGTTGTTAGATAAGGAAGAAAAAGTTTTTCAGTGTCAAATAAGGAAACGAAATTTAAGATAGTGTTATATAAGGAATTTTCTCTACTTATAGCTCTAGTGCATCCGTTGCATGGCAATCCCTACTCCTCACATTGACATCAATTGATGGGCATCTCCATAGCCCGTTGATTAGCCGCGTCGATGTGAGACTTTCTCCTTTTTGTCTTCTTCTACACAACCTCCACCATCATATTCTATTCCACCTATAGTGTTATGTCCATGGCTCACGCTCATGTATTGAGTGAAAGTTGAAAAGGTTTGAGAACGTCAAAAGTATGAAACAATTGCTTGGCTTGTCATCGAGGTTGTGCATGATGTGAATATTTTGTGTGAAGAAGATGGAGCATAGCCAGACTATATGATTTGTAGGGATAACTTTCTTTGGCCATATTATTTTGAAAAGACATGATTGCTTTATTAGTAGGCTTGAAGTATTATTGTTTTTATGTCAAATGATAGACTATTGCTTTGAATCACCTGTATCTTAATATTCATGCCATGATTAGATATGTGATCAAGATTATGCTAGGTATCATTCCACATCAAAAATTATCTTTTTTATCATTTACCTACTCGAGGACGAGCAGGAATTAAGCTTGGGGATGCTGATACGTCTCCGTCGTATCTATAATTTTTGATTGTTACATGCCAATATTATTCAACTTTCATATACTTTTTGGCAACTTTATATTGATCCAGTGCCCAGTGCCAGTTCCTATTTGTTGCATGTTTTATGTTTCGCAGAATATCCATATCAAACGGAATCCAAATGGGATAAAAAAGGATGGAGCTTATTTTTGGAATATTCGGAAAATCTGGGAGAAAGATCAACGCAAAACGGTGTCCAAGGTGGGCACGAGGTAGGGGGCGCGCCCCACCCCCTAGGGCGCGCCCCTGACCCTCGTGGTCCACCCGTAAGGCGGTTGATGCCCTTCTTCGGCCGCAAGAAAGCTATTTTTTGGTAAAAAATCACGGCGAAGGTTTCAGTACAATCGGAGTTACGGATCTCCATATATACCTGAAACGGCGAAAGGGCAGCAGAGGAGAACGCAGAAACAGAGAGAGACAGAGAGACAGATCCAATCTCGTAGGGGCTCTCGCCCCTCCCACGCCATGGATGCCAAGGACCAGAGGGGAAACCCTTCTCCCATCTAGGGAGGAGGTCAAGGAAGAAGAAGACGAAGGGGCCCCCTCTCCCCTTCTCTTTCGGTGGCGTCGGAACACCGTCGTGGCCATCATCATCACCGCAATCTTCACCAACAACTTCACCGCCATCATCACCAACTCTTCCCCCCTCTATGCAGCGGTGTAACCTCTCTCTTACCCGCTGTAATCTCTACTTAAACATGGTGCTCAACGCTATATATTATTTCCCAATGATGTATGGCTATCCTATGATGTTTGAGTAGATCCGTTTTGTCCTATGGGCTATTTGATGATCAAGATTGGTTTGATTTGCATGTTTTATTATTGGTGCTGTCCTATGGTGCTCTCCGTGTCGCGCAAGCGTGAGGGATCCCCGTTGTAGGGTGTTGCAATACGTTCATGATTCGCTTATAGTGGGTTGCGTGAGTGACTGAAACACAAACCCGAGTAAGGGGGTTGTTTGCGTATGGGATAAAGAGGACTTGATACTTTAATGCTATGGTTGGGTTTTACCTTAATGATCTTTAGTAGTTGCGGATGCTTGCTAGAGTTCCAATCATAAGTGCATATGATCCAAGTAGATAAAGTATGTTAGCTTATGCCTCTCCCTCATATAAAATTGCAATAATGATTACCGGTCTAGTTATCGATTGCCTAGGGACAAATAACTTTCTCGTAACAACAAGCTCTTTACTAAAACTAATTTACTTGTGTCTTTATCTAAACAGCCCCTAATTTTTATTTACATGCTCTTTATTATCTTGCAAACCTATCCAACAACACCTACAAAGTGCTACTAGTTTCATACTTGTTCTAGGTAAAGCGGACGTCAAGCGTGCGTAGAGTTGTATCGGTGGTCGATAGAACTTGAGGGAATATTTGTTCTACCTTTAGCTCCTCGTTGGGTTTGACACTCTTACTTATTGAAAGAGGATACAATTGATCCCCTATACTTGTGGGTTATCAGAGGCTAAAGGGGCAGGTGGTTCCATCCAGGTAGTGATGGGCCTGGGTTCCCGACAGCCCCTGATGGTTACTTTGTGGCGGAGCGACATGGCAGGTTTCAACCACCTAGGAGACAGGTGGGCCTGGTCCCTAGTCCGCGTCTGCAGTAACTTCAAAATAGCACGCTTAACGAGATTTGGATATTTGATCTGAGTCTGGCCACTGGCCTATACGCACTAACCAACTACACGGGAATACTTATGGGCACTCGAAGTCATGGCATCAGTCGAAGCCTTCTTGACGTCAGCGACTGAGTGGCGCGCGCCGGATTGGATCGGAACGCCTGCTCTTATATTAGGGAGGCTAGGTTTGCTTCCGGCCGCCCTCGCAACGTGTAGGTGTGCAATGGGTGATGGGCCCAGACCCCTGCGCGCTTAGGATTTAGACCGGCGTGCTGACCTCTCTGTTGAGCCTAGGTAGGGCTACGACGTGTTGATCTTCTGAAGCTAGACATGATCTAGGAAAGTGTGTCCGGCTAGAGGGATCGAGCATATTGGGTAATGTGGTGCACCCCTGTAGGGAAGTTTATCTATTCGAATAGCCATGTCCCTCGGTAAAAGGACGACCTGGAGTTGTATTCTGACCTTATGACAACTAGAACCGGATACTTAATAAAACACACCTCTTACAAGTTCCAGATACAACCCAGTGATCGCTTTCCCACAGGGCGACGAGGGGAGGATCGCCGGGTAGGATTATGCTATGCGGTGTTCCTTGATGTTGCTCTTACTACTCTCTTCTACATGCTTCAAGATGCAGGCTGTCAGAAGTGTAGTCTTCGATAGGACTAGCTATCCCCCTCTTATTCTGGCATTCTGCAGTTCAGTCCATAGATACTACCCATTTCATTGATACCATTGCATATATAGTGTAGATCCTTGCTTGCGAGTACTTTGGATGAGTACTCACGATTGCTTTGCTCCCCCTTTTCCTTTCTTCTCGGATGCCGTAACCAGATGCTGGAACCCTGGAGCCAGATGCCACCTTCGACGACTCCTACAACACCGAGGGTGCCTACTACTACGTGCAGGCCGACGACGACCAGGAGTAGTTAGGAGGATCCCAGGCAGGAGGCCTACGCCTCTTTCAATCTGTATCCCAGTTTGTGCTAGCCATTTTATGGCGCCTTGTCTAACTTATTTCTGTACTCAGATATTGTTGCTTCCGCTAACTCGTCTATGATCGAGCACTTGTATTCGAGCCTCGATGCCCCTGGCTTGTAATATGATGCTTGTATGACTTATTTGTGTTTAGAGTTGTGTTGTGATATCTTCTCGTGAGTCCCTGATCTCGATCATGCACATTTGCGTGTGTGATTAGTATATGATTGGATCGGGGGCGTCACAATATATGTGCCTAGATCTTTCCTCACCAAATGATGCTTGCCAAAAGAGAAAAATAAAAATGAATAGAGAGAAAAACTTTGACTCTTTGCATAAAAGTAAATACTGAAAAGTAAAAGATAGGCCCTTCGTAGAGGGAAGCAGAGGTTGCCATGCGCTTATTTATTTGTATGCTCAACCCCTTAGTGCAAAAGAACGTCACATTATATTACCCCTTATGATAGCAACCTTTATTATGCAGTCTGTCCCTTTTATTCTTTGCCATCACAAGTTCATACAATGCTCAATTTTCTCTTACACTAAATGATCTAACACTTTTAGAAGCAAACTTTATTGCCTTATTGCACCAATGACAACTTACTTTAAGGATCTTGCTCAATCCTTAGTTAGGTATGGTGGACTCTTGAAGATAAGATTTGGGTTTAAGGGTTTTTGGATGCACAAGTAGTATCTCTACTTGGTGTGGAATTTTTGGCTAGCAAAGATGGGGGGCAAGCACCACATGTTGAAGGATCTATGACAATATAACTTATATGTGAATATGAACAAACATAAACCATTACGTTGTCTTCCTTGTCCAATGTCAACAATTTTGGCATATAATATTTTGATGGGGGCTCACAATCACAAAAGATTTCCAAGATAGTATATTTGCATGTGAAAGTTCTCTTCCTTATACTAATTATACATGAATTGCTTGCATGACCAAGATTGTGATTGTCAAGCTTCAAAAGATTTCACTTTCTAAACCCAATGTGAAGCTACCACTAGGCATGATATAATTTCAACTTCATGATATCCAATTCATTCAAATATTTACTCATAGGATATAAGTGAAGCACAAGAGTAAATGACAAGCTACTCCAAAAAGATATAAGTGAAGATCAAGCGAATAGTTATGTAAATGGGTAGCTATTTGAGGACTCTCTCTTATTTAAAAGTTTTAGATCTAAGTATTTTACTAAACAGCAAGCCAAACAAAACAAAATAACATTCCAAGCATAGCACAACTCATGTGAAGAAGCAAAAACTTAGGCTCAACCGATACTAACCGATAATTGTTGAAGAAGAAAGGTGGGATGCATACTGGGGCATCTCCAAGCTTAGATGCTTGAGACTTATTGAAATATTATCTTGGGGTGCCTTTGGCATCCCCAATCTTGAGCTTTTGTGTCTCCTTAATTCCTCTCATATCACGGTTTTCCTAAATCTCAAAAACTTCATCCAGACAAAAATCAACAAGAACTCGTGAGATAAGTTAGTATAAATCAATGCAAAACCTTATCATTCTCTACTGTAGAAAATCACTAAAATTATTGTTCAACATTGTATACTAAATGCCTCTGCATATTTAATACTCCTATCCTCAAATAGAATCATTGAACAAGCAAACATGACAGCAATCTGCCAAAACAGTACAGTCTGTAAAGAATGCAAGAGTATCAATACTTCTTAAACTAAAAAGATTATGAATATTTACCGCACTGTAGAAAATTTATTAGAGCTTATTTTGCAAAAAGTTTCAACATTTTATCACATTCTGACTTTTCTAGGGATTTTTTGCAACAACGATAAACTTTCTGTTTTCAAACAGCAACATGTAGACTTGCAAAATAAGCATGGCAAAGGCTATACTTGACATTTTTATTGAAATAAAAGATGCAAAAAATTATTCTAAATAACAGCAAGCAAATCCTAACAAAATAAAATGACGCTCCAAGTAAAACTCATATCATGTGACGAATGAAAACATAGCTCCAAATGAGGTTACCGATAATGTTGGAGACGAAAGAGGGATGCCTTCCGGGGCATCCCCAAGCTTAGTTGCTTGGATCTTCCTTCGATATTAACTTGGGGTGCCTTGGCAATCCCCAAGCTTAGGGTCTTGTCACTCCTTATTCTCCTCATATCGACATCTCACCCAAAACTTGAAAACTTCAATCACACAAAATTTGGCGGAACTTCATGAGATAGGTTAGTATGATAAAGAGCAAACCATTTCACTTTGGTACTGTCAAAGAAAAGATTCATAATTGTTCTCACACAATTCTTACTGCATCATATAATTTCCACAATTTATATTGAGCAATATAAGCCATAGAAACTAGAAAACAAGCAAACTATGCATTGAAAACAGAATCTATCAAAAACAGAACAGTCTATAGTAATCTGTACTCCACTCAGTTTGGCGAAGAGATGGTAATAAAAGTGTAGTAATGATAGTAGATATTGGTTTTTGTAATAGTAACAATAAAAAACAACAAGGTAGCAAGTAACAAAAGTGAGCACAAACGGTATTGCAATGCTTGAAAATGAGGCCTAGGGTTTGTACTTTCCCTAGTGCAATCTCTCAACAATGCTAATGTAATTGGATCATATAACCATCCCTCAAATTGCGATGAAGAATCACTCCAAAGTTCCTGATACATCTCCAACGTATCTATAATTTATGAAGTATTCATGCTATTATATTATTTGTTTTGGATGTCTATGGGCTTTATTAGACACTTTTATATTATTTTTGGGACTAACCTATTAACCCAGAGCCCAGTGCCAGTTTCTGTTTTTTCCTTATTTTAGAGTATCGCAGAAAAGGAAAATCAAACGGAATCCAATTGACCTGAAACTTCACGGAACTTATTTTTGGACCAGAAGAAGCCCACGGAGTATCGGAGTTGGGCCAGGAGAGTCTCGGGCTGCCCACGAGGGTGGGGGCACGCCCACCCCCCTGGGTGCGCCCCCTGCCTCGTGGATAGCTCGGAGGTCCACCGACGTCCTTCTTCCTCTCATATATACCCATATACCCTAAAAACTTCGGGGAACAGAATAGATCGGGAGTTCCGCCGCCAGAAGCCTCCGTAGCCACCGAAAACCAATCTAGACTCGTTCCTGCACCCTGTCGGAGGGGGGAATCCCTCTCTAGTGGCCATCTTCATCATCCCGGTGCTCTCCATGACGAGGAGGGAGTAGTTCTCCCTCGGGGCTGAGGGTATGTACCAGTAGCTATGTGTTTGATCTCTCTCCCTCTCTCTCGTTTTCTTGAGGTGGCACGATCTTGATGTATCGCGAGCTTTGCTATTATAGTTGGATCTTATGATGTTTCTCCCCCCTCTACTCTCTTGTAATGAATTGAGTTTTCCCTTTGAAGTTATCTTATCTGATTGAGTCTTTAAGGATTTGAGAACACTTGGTGTATGTCTTGCGTGGGATACCCGTGGTGACAATGGGGTATTCTATTGATCCACTTGATGTATGTTTTGGTGATCAACTTGCGGGTTCCGTGACCTTGGGAATCTATGCATAGGGGTTGACACACGTTTTCGTCTTGACTCTCCGGTAGAAACTTTGGGGCACTCTTTGAGGTTCTATGTGTTGGTTGAATAGATGAATCTGAGATTGTGTGACGCATATAGTATAATCATACCCACGGATACTTGAGGTGACATTGGAGTATCTAGGTGACATTAGGGTTTTGGTTGATTTGTGTCTTAAGGTGTTATTCTAGTACAAACTCTAGGGTTGTTTGTGACACTTATAGGAATAGCCCAACGGATTGATTGGAAAGAATAACTTTGAGGTGGTTTCGTACCCTACCATAATCTCTTCGTTTGTTCTCCGCTATTAGTGACTTTGGAGTGACTCTTTGTTGCATGTTGAGGGATAGTTATGTGATCCAATTATGTTATTATTGTTGAGAGAACTTGCACTAGTGAAAGTATGAACCCTAGGCCTTGTTTCCTAGCATTGCAATACCATTTATGCTCACTTTTACCATTAGTTACCTTGCTGTTTTTATATTTTCAGATTACAAAAACCTTTACCTACTATCCATATTGCACTTGTACCACCATCTCTTCATCGAACTAGTGCACCTATACAATTTACCATTGTATTGGGTGTGTTCGGGACACAAGAGACTCTTTGTTATTTGCTTGCAGGGTTGCTTGAGAGAGACCATCTTCATCCTACGCCTCCCATGGATTGATAAACCTTAGGTCATCCACTTGAGGGAAATTTGCTACTGTCCTACAAACCTCTGCACTTGGAGGTCCAACAACGTCTACATGGAGAAGGTTGTGTAGTAGACATCAAGCTCTTTTTTGGCGTCGTTGCAGGGGGGGTTAGCGCTTGAAGGTATATCTTTAGATCTTGCAATTGAGTCTTTTAGTTTCTTGTTTTATCACTAGTTTAGTCTATAAAAGAAAACTACAAAAAATGGAATTGAGTTTGTCTCATATGCTTCATCTTTTTAATATCTTTCGTGAGAATGATGGAAAGGAAAATTGTGCTCAAGTTCTAGGAGAAGAAATCTATAAAATGTTTGGCACTAGATCTCTGAATGATGATCATGATTGCAATGTTGATAGTATGAATTCCTTGAATATCCATGATGCTAATGATATGCAAAGCCACAAGCTTGGGGAAGCTATGTTTGATGAAGATGATATTTTTAGTCCCCCATGTTTTGATGAGAAAATTTATTATGATGAAAGCATGCCTCCTATTTATGATGATTATATTTATGAAAGTGGATTTGGAGAGGTCATGACTTTATTTTGTGATGAATCCACTATTTCGAAAGAGGTTCCAATTGATTATGAGAACAAAGTTGCTATCTATGATGATTATTGTGATGACTTGTATGCTATAAAGAATAATGATATCCATGAAACTTGTCATCATGATTTTTACTTTCAATTGGATTATGCCTCACATGATAGTTATCTTGTTGAGTTTGCTCCCACTACTATTCATGAGAAGAAATTTGCTTAATGTGGATAGTAATAAAAATTATATGCTTGTAGATCATGAAAAGAATGCTTTATGTGATAGTTATTTTGTTTAATTCATTCATGATGCTACTTAAAATCATTATGATGGAGGAATATATGCTTGTAGGAATTGCAATAATATCAAGTTTCCTCTCTATGTGCTTAAAATTTTGAAGTTATGCTTGTTTTACCTTCCTATGCAAGTTGATTATCGTTCCCATAAGTTGTTTGCTCACAAAATCCCTATGCATAGGAAGTGGGTTAGACTTAAATGTTCTATTCATATTCTTAATGATGCTCTCTTTATGTTTCAATTCTTATCTTTTATGTGAGCATCATTGAAATCATCATGCCTAGCTAGGGGCGTTAAACGATAGCGCTTGTTGGGAGGCAACCCAACTTTATTTTTTCCTTGCTTTTTGTTCCTGTTTAGTAATAAATATTTCATCTAGCCTCTGTTATGGTTGTGTTTTTTGTGTTTAATTAGTGTTTGTGCCAAGTAGAACCTTTGGGAAGACTTGGGGAAAGTCTTTGCGATCATGCTGTAAAAAACAGAAACTTTAGCGCTCACGAGAATTGCTGCCAGTTTTTATTGGAGAGTGCTATTTAGTTAATTATTTTTTCATATGATTAATAGATAAATTCCTCAGGTCCACCAATTTATTTGAGAATTTTATGAGTTCCATAAGTGGTCGAAACCTACAGATTACTACAGACTGTTCTGTTTTTGACAGATTCTGTTTTCATCATGTTGTTTGCTTATTTTGATGAATCTATGAGTAGTATCGGAGGGTATGAACCATAGAGAAGTTGTAATACAGTATATATTACACCAATATCAATTTAGAATGAGTTCATTACAGTACCTTATGATGGTGATTTGCTTTCTTATACTAATGGAGCTTACGAGTTTTCTGTTAACTTTTGTGTTGTGAAGTTTTCAAGTTTTGGGTAAAGATTCGGTGGACTATGGAATAAGGAGTGGCAAGAGCCTAAGCTTGGGGATGAACAAGGCACCCCATGGTAATATTCAAGGACAACCAAGAGCCTAAGCTTGGGGATGCCCGGAAGGCATCCCCTCTTTCGTCTTCGTTCATCGGTAACTTTACTTGGAGCTATATTTTTATTCACCACATGATATGTGTTTTGCTTGAAGCGTCAATTTATTTTGTTAGGATTTGCTTGCTGTTATTTATAACAATGTTTTGCATCTCTTATTTCAATAAAACTGGCATTGGTAGCCTTCACTATGCCTATTTTACAAGTCTTCATGTTGCTGTTTGAAAACAGAAAGTTTACCGCTGTTGCAAAAATTCCCTAGAAAAGTCAGAATGTGATAAAATGTTGAAACCTTTTTCATATTAAGCTCTGATAAATTTACTACAGTGGGAATTTTATTTCATAATTTTTGGAGTTATGGAAGTATGGATCTTTCTGCACTCTTTACAGACTGTCCTGTTTAGGCAGATTGCTGTTATGTTTGCTTCTTTAATGATTCTATTTGAGGATAGGACTATTAAATATGCAGAGGCATTTAGTATTCAATGTTTAATAATAATTTTAGTGATTTGCTACAGTAGAGTATGATAAGGTTTTTGCAATGGTTTATACTAACTTATCTCACGAGTCCTTGTTGAGTTTTGTCTGGATGAAGCTTTTGAGATTTAGGGAGACCGTGATATGAGAGGAATTAAGGAGACACAAAAGCTCAAGCTTGGGGATGCCCAAGGCATCCCAAGATAATATTTCAAGAAGCCTCAAGCGTCTAAGCTTGGGTATGCCCCGGTTGGCATCCCACCTTTCTTCTTCAACAACTATCGGTTAGTTTCGGTTGATCCTAAGTTTTTGCTTCTTCACATAATGTTTGCCATTCTTAGAATGACATTTTATTTTGCTTTGATTGTTGTTTGAATAAAATATCAATATATAAAATTATTAAATGAGAGAGAGTCTTCACATAGCTACATAATTATTTAACTACTCATTGATCTTCACTTATATCTTTTTGGAGTAGTTTGGCATTTACTCGTGTGCTTCACTTATATCCTATGAGTAAATAGTTGAATGAGCGAATATCATCAATCTGGAATTATATATGTTTCATATGCTTATCCCATGGGGAGTAATGACTTCACATATAAGAAGTAGATGTGGTAAATTTATTGAAGGTTAGCAAACATTGTATTGGTCACTTGAACAATTCATGAAAGAATATTGAAGGAAGAGAGATCTCACATATAAATATACTATCTTGGACATCTTTTGTTGTTGTGAGCACTCATTAAAATATGACATGCTAAAAGGTTGATGTTGGACAAGGAAGACAACGTAATGGGTTATGTTTTCTTATATCTGAAATAAAGTATATTGTCATGGATCATCCAACATGTTGAGTTTTCCTTTCCCCCTCATGCTAGCCAAATTCTTTGCACCAAGTAGAGATACTACTTGTGCTTCCAAACATCCCTTAAACCAGTATTGCCATGAGAGTTCACCATACCTACCTATGGATTGAGTAAGATCCTTCAAGTAAGTTGTCATTGGTGCATGCAATAAAAATTGCTCTCTAAATATGTATGATCTTTTAGTGTGGAGAAAATAAGCTTTATATGATCTTGTGATATGGAAGCAATAAAAGCGATGGACTGCATAATAAAGGTCCCTATCATAGGGGACAATAAAGTGACCGTTCTTTTGCATTAAAATTTTATGCATCCAACTATAAAAGTTCATGACAACCTTTGCTTCCCTCTGCGAAGGGCCTATCTTTACTTTTATCTTCTACCCTTATGCAAGAGTCATGGTGATCTTCACCTTTCCTTTTTACATTTTATCCTTTGGCAAGCACATTGTGTTGGAAAGATTCTGATATATATATATCCAATTAGATGTAAGGCTTCATGAACTATTATTGTTGACATTACCCTTGAGGTAAAAGGTTGGGAGGCGAATCTATAAGCCCCTATCTTTCTCTGTGCCTGATTAAAACTTTGAACCCATAAATATCGCGTGAGTGTTAGCAATTGTGAAAGACTACATGATAGTTGAGTATGTGGGGTTTGCTAAATCAAAGCTCTGACATAGACTCTTCCTGGAAATAAGATGATTGTAATTGTTTGATGACTGATAACACGGTTTGTTAGTTTTCAAGAAAGTTTATGATCTATACTTTAACATGTGAATAGTTTGTTACTTGATCATGAGAAGCTTTATGAGATGAGCTATTGTTATGATATATAATGATGCTAGAAAAGGTGATTGAAATTATCATTGATCAAACTTGTGCACCTGCTAGCATTCACACTTCATAAATTATTTATTTTATCATTTACCTACTCGAGGACGAGCAGGAATTAAGCTTGGGGATGCTGATACGTCTCCAACGTATCTATAATTTATGAAATATTCATGCTATTATATTATCTGTTTTGGATGTTTATGGGCTTTATTAGACACTTTTATACTATTTTTGGGACTAACCTATTAACCCAGAGCCCAGTGCCAGTTTCTATTTTTTCCTTGTTTTAGAGTATCACAGAAAAGGAAAATCAAACGTAGTCCAATTGACCTGAAACTTCACGGAACTTATTTTTGGACCAGAAGAAGCCCACGGAGTATCGGAGTTGGACCAGAAGAAGCCCACGGAGTATCGGAGTTGGACCACGTGGACAGCCCGAAGGTCCACCGACGTACTTCTTCCTCCCATACATACCCATATACCCTAAAAACTTCGGGGAGCAGAATAGATCGGGAGTTCCGTCACCAGAAGCCTCCGTAGCCACCGAAAACCAATCTAGACCCATTCTGGCACCCTGCCGGACGGGGGGATCCCTCTCCGGTGGCCATCTTCATCATCCCAGTGCTCTCCATGATGAGGAGGGAGTAGTTCTCCCTCGGGGCTGAGGGTATGTACCAGTAGCTATGTGTTTGATCTCTCTCTCTCTCGTTTTCTTGAGGTGGCACGATCTTGATGTATCGCGAGCTTTGCTATTATAGTTGGATCTTATGATGTTTCTCCCCCCTCTACTCTCTTGTAATGAATTGAGTTTTCCCTTTGAAGTTATCTTATCGGATTGAGTCTTTAAGGATTTGAGAACACTTGATGTATGTCTTGCGTGGGATACCCGTGGTGACAATGGGGTATTCTATTGATCCACTTGATGTATGTTTTGGTGATCAACTTGCGAGTTCCGTGACCTTGGAAATCTATGCATAGGGGTTGGCACACGTTTTCGTCTTGACTCTCCGGTAGAAACTTTGGGGCACTCTTTGAGGTTCTATGTGTTGGTTGAATAGATGAATCTGAGATTGTGTGACGCATATCGTATAATCATACCCACAGATACTTGAGGTGACATTAGGGTTTTGGTTGATTTGTGTCTTAAGGTGTTATTCTAGTACAAACTCTAGGGTTGTTTGTGACACTTATAGGAATAGCCCAACGGATTGATTGGAAAGAATAACTTTGAGGTGGTTTCGTACCCTACCATAATCTCTTCGTTTGTTCTCCGCTATTAGTGACTTTGGAGTGACTCTTTGTTGCATGTTGAGGGATATTTATGTGATCCAATTATGTTATTATTGTTGAGAGAACTTGCACTAGTGAAAGTATGAACCCTAGGCCTTGTTTCCTAGCATTGCAATATCGTTTATGCTCACTTTTACCATTAGTTACCTTGCTGTTTTTATATTTTCAGATTACAAAAACCTTTACCTACTATCCATATTGCACTTGTACCACCATCTCTTCGCCGAACTAGTGCACCTATACAATTTACCATTGTATTGGGTGTGTTGGGGACACAAGAGACTCTTTGTTATTTGGTTGCAGGGTTGCTTGAGAGAGACCATCTTCCTCCTACGCCTCCCACGGATTGATAAACCTTAGGTCATCCACTTGAGGGAAATTTGCTACCATCCTACAAACCTCTGCACTTGGAGGCCCAACAACGTCTACAAGGAGAAGGTTGTGTAGTAGACATCAGTTCCTATCTAGCGGAGAACATAAATTGTTTGTAGCTATTCTTTCTGGTCGATCTACCCAAGAGTTTGTACTAAAATAACACCAAGTTATTCTTTCTGATCGATCTATCAAGAGTCCGTACTAAAATAACACCAAGTTATTCTTTCCGATCGATCTACCAAGAGTTCGTACTAAAATAACACCAAAGCAAATTCAGATTTATAATACTCGGTCCAACACAAAGAACCTCAAAGAGTGCCCCAAGATTTCTACCGGAGAAGCAAAGACGAAAACGTGCATCAACCCCTATGCATAGATTACCCCAATGTCACCTCGGGAATCCGCGAGTTGAGTGCCAAAACATATATCAAGTGAATCAATATAATACTCCATTGTCACCATGAGTATGTTGGGGAACGTAGTAATTTCAAAAAAATTCCTACGCACACGCAAGATCATGTGATGCATAGCAACGAGAGGGGAGAGTATGATCTACGTACCCTAGTAGATCGACAACGGAAGTGTTTGGTTGATGTAGTCGTACGTCTTCACAGCCCGACCGATCAAGCACCGAAACTACGGCACCTCCGAGTTCTAGCACAAGTTCAGCTCAATGACGATCCCCGGACTCCGATCCAGCAAAGTGTCGGGGAAGAGTTCCGTCAGCACGATGGCGTGGTGACGATCTTGATGTACTACTGCTGCAGGGCCTCGCCTAAGCACCGCTACAATATTATCGAGGACTATGGTGGCTGGGGGCGCCGCACACGGCTAAGAATAAGATCACGTGGATCAACTTGTGTGTCTCTGGGGTGCCCCTGCCTCCGTATATAAAGGACCAAGAGGGGGAGGCCGGCCGGCCACATAGGGCGTGCCAGGAGGAGTCCTACTCCCTCCGGGAGTAGGACTTCTCCCCCAATCCTAGTTGGAATAGGACTCGCGAGGTGGGAAAGGAGAGAGAGAGAGAGAAGGAGGGGCGCCGGCCCCCTCTCTCCTTGTCCTATTCGGACTAGGGGGAGGGGCGTGCGGCCCAGCCCTGGCCGCCTCTCCTCTTCTTCCACTAAGGCCCATTAAGGCCCATGTAGCTCCCGGGGGGTTCCGGTAACCTCCCGGTACTCCGGTAAAATCCCGATTTCACCCGGAACACTTCCGATATCCAAACATAGGTTTCCAATATATCAATCTTTATGTCTCGACCATTTCGAGACTCCTCGTCATGTTCGTGATCACATCCGGGACTCCGAACAAACTTCGGTACATCAAAATGCATAAACTCATAATAAAACTGTCATCGTAACCTTAAGCGTGCGGACCCTACGGGTTCGAGAACAATGTAGACATGACCGAGACATGTCTCCGGTCAATAACCAATAGCGGGACCTGGATGCCCATATTGGCTCCTACATATTCTACGAAGATCTTTATCGGTCAGACCGCATAACAACATACGTTGTTCCTTTGTCATCGGTATGTTACTTGCCCGAGATTCGATCGTCGGTATTCCAATACCTAGTTCAATCTCGTTAACGGCAAGTCTCTTTACTCGTTCTGTAATACATCATCCCGCAACTAACTCATTAGTTGCAATGCTTGCAAGGCTTAAGTGATGTGCATTACCGAGAGGGCCCAGAGATACCTCTGCGACAATCGGAGTGACAAATCCTAATCTCGAAATACGCCAACCCAACATGTACCTTTGGAGACACCTGTAGAGCTCCTTTATAATCACCCAGTTACATTGTGACGTTTGGTAGCACACAAAGTGTTCCTCTGGTAAACGGGAGTTGCATAATCTCATAGTCATAGGAGCATGTATAAGTCATGAAGAAAGCAATAGCAACATACTAAACGATCGGGTGCTAAGCTAATGGAATGGGTCATGTCAATCAGATCATTCACTTAATGATGTGATCCCTTTAATCAAATAACAACTACTTGTTCATGGTTAGGAAACATAACCATCTTTGATTAACGAGCTAGTCAAGTAGAGGCATACTAGTGACACTTTGTTTGTCTATGTATTCACACATGTATTATGTTTCTGGTTAATACAATTCTAGCATGAATAATAAACATTTATCATGATGTAAGGAAATAAATAATAACTTTCTTATTGCCTCTAGGGCATATTTCCTTCAGTCTCCCACTTGCACTAGAGTCAATAATCTAGATTACACAGTAATGATTCTAACACCCATGGAGCCTTGGTGCTTATCATGTTTTGCTCGTGGAAGAGGCTTAGTCAACGGGTCTGCAACATTCAGATCCGTATGTATCTTGCAAATCTCTATGTCTCCCACCTGGACTAGATCCCGGATGGAATTAAAGCGTCTCTTGATGTGCTTGGTTCTCTTGTGAAATCTGGATTCCTTTGCCAAGGCAATTGCACCAGTATTGTCACAAAAGATTTTCATTGGACCCGATGCACTAGGTATGACACCTAGATCGGATATGAACTCCTTCATCCAGACTCCTTCATTTGCTGCTTCTGAAGTAGCTATGTACTCCGCTTCACATGTAGATCCCGCTACGACGCTTTGTTTAGAACTGCACCAACTGACAGCTCCACCGTTTAATGTAAACACGTATCCGGTTTGCGATTTAGAATCGTCCGGATCAGTGTCAAAGCTTGCATCAACGTAACCTTTTACGATGAGCTCTTTGTCACCTCCATATACGAGAAACATATCCTTAGTCCTTTTCAGGTACTTCAGGATGTTCTTGACCGCTGTCCAGTGATCCACTCCTGGATTACTTTGGTACCTCCCTGCTAGACTTATAGCAAGGCACACACCAGGTCTGGTACACAGCATTGCATACATGATAGAGCCTATGGCTGAAGCATAGGGAACATCTTTCATATTCTCTCTATCTTCTGCAGTGGTCGGGCATTGAGTCTTACTCAACTTCACACCTTGTAACACAGGCAAGAACCCTTTATTTGCTTGATCCATTTTGAACTTCTTCAAAACTTTGTCAAGGTATGTGCTTTGTGAAAGTCCAATTAAGCGTCTTGATCTATCTCTATAGATCTTAATGCCTAATATGTAAGCAGCTTCACCGAGGTCTTCCATTGAAAAACTCTTATTCAAGTATCCCTTTATGCTATCCAGAAATTCTATATCATTCCCAATTAGTAATATGCCATCTACATATAATATCAGAAATGCTATAGATCTCCCACTCACTTTCTTGTAAATACAGGCTTCTCCAAAAGTCTGTATAAAACCAAATGCTTTGATCACACTATCAAAGCATTTATTCCAACTCCGAGAGGCTTGCACCAGTCCATAAATGGATCGCTGGAGCTTGCACACTTTGTTAGCTCCCTTTGGATCGACAAAACCTTCTGGTTGCATCATATACAACTCTTCTTCCAGAAATCCATTCAGGAATGCAGTTTTGACATCCATCTGCCAAATTTCATAATCATAAAATGCAGCAATTGCTAACATGATTCGGACAGACTTAAGCATCGCTACGGGTGAGAAGGTCTCATCGTAGTCAATCCCTTGAACTTGCCAAAAACCTTTTGCGACAAGTCGAGCTTTGTAGACAGTAATATTACCGTCAGCGTCAGTCTTCTTCTTGAAGATCCATTTATTCTCAATTGCTTGCCAATCATCGGGCAAGTCAACCAAAGTCCATACTTTGTTCTCATACATGGATCCCATCTCAGATTTCATGGCTTCAAGCCACTTTGCGGAATCTGGGCTCACCATCGCTTCTTCATAGTTCGTAGGTTCATCATGATCTAGTAGCATGACTTGCAGAACAGGATTACCGTACCACTCTGGCGCGTATCTTACTCTGGTTGATCTACGAGGTTCAGTAGTATCTTGTTCTGAAGTTTCATGATCATCATCATTAGCTTCCTCACTCACTGGTGTAGGTGTCACAGAAACAGTTTTCTGTGATGCACTACTTTCCAATAAAGCAGCAGGTACAGTTACCTTGTCAAGTTCTACTTTCCTCCCACTCACTTCTTTCGAGAGAAACTCCTTCTCTAGAAAGTTTCCGAACTTAGCAACAAAAGTCTTGCCTTCGGATCTGTGATAGAAGGTGTATCCAATAGTCTCCTTTGGATATCCTATGAAGACACATTTCTCCGATTTGGGTTCGAGCTTATCAGGTTGAAGCTTTTTCACATAAGCATCGCAGCCCCAAACTTTCAGAAACGACAACTTTGGTTTCTTGCCAAACCACAGTTCATAAGGCGTCGTCTCAACGGATTTTGATGGTGCCCTATTTAACGTGAATGCGGCCATCTCTAGAGCGTATCCCCAAAACGATAGCGGTAAATCAGTAAGAGACATCATAGATAGCACCATATCTAGTAAAGTACGATTACGACGTTCGGACACACCATTGCGCTGTGGTGTTCCGGGTGGCGTGAGTTGCGAAACTATTCCACAGTTTTTCAAATGTACACCAAACTCGTAACTCAAATATTCTCCTCCACGATCAGATCGTAGAAACTTTATTTTCTTGTTACGATGATTTTCAACTTCACTCTAAAATTCTTTGAACTTTTCAAATGTTTCAGACTTATGTTTCATTAAGTAGATATACCCATATCTGCTTAAGTCATCTGTGAAGGTGAGAAAATAACGATATCCGCCACGAGCCTCAATATTTATTGGACCGCATACATCTGTATGTATGATTTCCAACAAATCTGTTGCTCTCTCCATAGTACCGGAGAACGGTGTTTTGGTCATCTTGCCCATGAGGCACGGTTCGCAAGTACCAAGTGATTCATAATCAAGTGGTTCCAAAAGTCCATCAGTATGGAGTTTCTTCATGCGCTTTACACCGATATGACCTAAACGGCAGTGCCACAAATATGTTGCACCATCATTATCAACTCTGCATCTTTTGGCTTCAACATTATGAATATGTGTGTTACTACTATCGAGATTCAACAAGAATAGACCACTCTTCAAGGGTGCATGACCATAAAAGATATTACTCATATAAATAGAACAACCATTATTCTCTGATTTAAATGAATAACCGTCTCGCATCAAACAAGATCCAGATATAATGTTCATGCTTAACGCTGGCACCAAATAACAATTATTTAGGTCTAATATTAATCCCGAAGGTAGATGTAGAGGTAGCGTGCCGACTGCGGTCACATCGACTTTGGAACCGTTTCCCACGCGCATCGTCACCTCGTCCTTAGCCAATCTTCGCTTAATCTGTAGTCCTTGTTTCAAGTTGCAAATATTATCAACAGAACCAGTATCAAATACCCAGGTGCTACTGCGAGAATTAGTAAGGTACACATCAATAACATGTATATCACATATACCTTTGTTCACCTTGCCATCCTTCTTATCCGCCAAATACTTGGGGCAGTTCCGCTTCCAGTGACCAGTCTGCTTGCAGTAGAAGCACTCAGTTTCAGGCTTAGGTCCAGGTTTGGGTTTCTTCTCTTGAGTAGCAACTTGCTTGCCGTTCTTTTTGAAGTTTCCCTTCTTCTTCCCTTTGCCCTTTTTCTTGAAACTAGTGGTCTTGTTGACCATCAACACTTGATGCTCCTTCTTGATTTCTACCTCCGCAGCTTTCAGCATCGCGAAGAGCTCGGGAATAGTCTTATTCATCCCTTGCATATTATAGTTCATCACGAAGCTCTTGTAGCTTGGTGGCAGTGATTGAAGAATTCTGTCAATGACGCAATCATCTGGAAGATTAACTCCCAATTGAATCAAGTGATCATTATACCCAAAAAATTTGAGTATATGCTCACTAACAGAACTGTTCTCCTCCATCTTACAGCTATAGAACTTATTGGAGACTTCATATCTCTCAATCCGGGCATTTGCTTGAAATATTAACTTCAACTCCTGGAACATCTCATATGCTCCATGACGTTCAAAACGTCGTTGAAGTCCCGATTCTAAGCCGTAAAGCATGGCACACTGAACTATTGAGTAGTCATCAGCTTTGCTCTGCCAGACGTTCATAACATCCGGCGTTGCTCCAGCAGCAGGCCTGGCACCCAGCGGTGCTTCCAGGACGTAATTCTTCTGTGCAGCAATGAGGATAATCCTCAAGTTACGGACCCAATCCGTGTAATTGCTACCATCATCTTTCAATTTTGCTTTCTCAAGGAACGCATTAAAATTCAACGGAACAACAGCACGAGCCATCTATCTACAATCAAGCATAAACAAGCAAGATACTTATCAGGTACTAAGTTTCATGATAAATTTAAGTTCAGTTAATTTACTTAAAGAACTCCCACTTAGATAGACATCCCTCTAATCCTCTAAGTGATTACGTGATCCAAATCAACTAAACCATGTCCGATCATCACGTGAGATGGAGTAGTTTCATTAGTGAACATCACTATGTTGATCATATCTACTATATGATTCACGCTCGACCTTTCGGTCTCCATGTTCCGAGGCCATATCTGTATATGCTTGGCTCGTCAAGTATAACCTGAGTATTCCGCGTGTGCAACTGTTTTGCACCCATTGTATTTGAACGTAGAGCCTATCACACCCGATCATCACGTGGTGTCTCAGCACGAAGAACTTTCGCAACGGTGCATACTCAGGGAGAACACTTCTTGATAATTAATGAGAGATCATCTTATAATGCTACCATCAATCAAAGCAAGATAAGATGCATAAAAGATAAACATCACATGCAATCAATATAAGTGATATGATATGGCCATCATCATCTTGTGCTTGTGATCTCCATCTCCGAAGCACTGTCGTGATCACCATTGTCATCGGCGCGACACCTTGATTTCCATCGTAGCATCGTTGTCGTCTCGCCAAGCTTGTGCTTCCACGACTATCGCTACCGCTTAGTGATAAAGTAAAGCATTACATCTCGCGATTGCATTGCATACAATAAAACGACAACCATATGGCTCCTGCCAGTTGCCGATAACTCGGTTACAAAACATGATCATCTCATACAATAAAAATCAGCATCATGTCTTGACCATATCACATCACAACATGCCCTGCAAAAACAAGTTAGACGTCCTCTACTTTGTTGTTGCAAGTTTTACGTGGCTGCTACGGGCTTAAGCAAGAACTAATCTTACCTACGCATTAAAACCACAACGATAGTTTGTCAAGTTGGTGTTGTTTTAACCTTCGCAAGGACCGGGCGTCGCCACACTCGATTCAACTAAAGTTGGAGAAACTGTCACCCGCAAGCCACCTCTGTGCAAAGCACGTCGGGAGAACCGGTCTCGCATAAGCGTACGCGTAATATCGGTCCGGGCCGCTTCATCCAACAATACCGCCGAACCAAAGTATGACATGCTGGTAAGCAGTATGACTTATATCGCCCACAACTCACTTGTGTTCTACTCGTGCATATAACATCACATATAAAACCTGGCTCTGATACCACTGTTGGGGAACGTAGTAATTTCAAAAAATTTCCTACGCACACACAAGATCATGTGATGCATAGCAACGAGAGGGGAGAGTATGATCTACGTACCCTAGTAGATCGACAACGGAAGCGTTTGGTTGATGTAGTCGTACGTCTTCACGGCCCGACCGATCAAGCACCAAAACTACGGCACCTCCGAGTTCTAGCACACGTTCAGCTCGATGACGATCCCCGGACTCCGATCCAGCAAAGTGTCGGGGAAGAGTTCCGTCAGCACAACGGCGTGGTGACGATCTTGATGTACTACTGCTGCAGGGCCTCGCCTAAGCACCGCTACAATATTATCGAGGACTATGGTGGCTGGGGGCGCCACACATGGCTAAGAATAAGATCACGTGGATCAACTTGTGTGTCTCTGGGGTGCCCCTGCCTCCGTATATAAAGGACCAAGAGGGGGAGGCCGGCCGGCCACATAGGGCGCGCCAGGAGGAGTCCTACTCCCTCCGGGAGTAGGACTTCTCCCCCAATCCTAGTTGGAATAGGACTCGCAAGGTGGGAAAGGAGAGAGAGAGAGAGAGAGAGAAGGAGGGGCGCCGGCCCCCTCTCTCCTTGTCCTATTCGGACTAGGGGGAGGGGCGTGCGGCCCAGCCCTGGCCGCCTCTCCTCTTCTTCCACTAAGGCCCATTAAGGCCCATGTAGCTCCCGGGGGTTCTGGTAACCTCCCGGTACTCCGGTAAAATCCCGATTTCACCCGGAACACTTTCGATATCCAAACATAGGTTTCCAATATATCAATCTTTATGTCTCGACCATTTTGAGACTCCTCGTCATGTCCGTGATCACATCCGGGACTCCGAACAAACTTCGGTACATCAAAATGCATAAACTCATAATAAAACTGTCATCGTAACCTTAAGCGTGCGGACCCTGCGGGTTCGAGAACAATGTAGACATGACCGAGACATGTCTCCGGTAAATAACCAATAGCGGGACCTGGATGCCCATATTGGCTCCTACATATTCTACGAAGATCTTTATCGGTCAGACCGCATAACAACATACGTTGTTCCCTTTGTCATCGGTATGTTACTTGCCCGAGATTCGATCGTCGGTATTCCAATACCTAGTTCAATCTCGTTACCGGCAAGTCTCTTTACTCGTTCTGTAATACATCATCCCGCAACTAACTCATTAGTTTCAATGCTTGCAAGGCTTAAGTGATGTGCATTACCGAGAGGGCCCAGAGATACCTCTCCGACAATCAGAGTGACAAATCCTAATCTCGAAATATGCCAACCCAACATGTACCTTTGGAGACACCTGTAGAGCTCCTTTATAATCACCCAGTTACGTTGTGACGTTTGGTAGCACACAAAGTGTTCCTCTGGTAAACGGGAGTTGCATAATCTCATAGTCATAGGAACATGTATAAGTCATGAAGAAAGCAATAGCAACATACTAAACGATCGGGTGCTAAGCTAATGGAATGGGTAATGTCAATCAGATCATTCACTTAATGATGAGATCCCGTTAATCAAATAACAACTACTTGTTCATGGTTAGGAAACATAACCATCTTTGATTAACGAGCTAGTCAAGTAGAGGCATACTAGTGACACTTTGTTTGTCTATGTATTCACACATGTATTATGTTTCCGGTTAATACAATTCTAGCATGAATAATAAACATTTATCATGATGTAAGGAAATAAATAATAACTTTCTTATTGCCTCTAGGGCATATTTCCTTCAGAGTATTCATATGCAAGACATATATCAAGTGCTCTCAAATCCATAAAATTATTCAATCCGATAAGAACGAAATCTCAAAGGGAAAACTCAATTCATCACAACAAGATAGAGAGGGGAAAACACCATATGATCCGACTATATTAACAAAGCCCGTGATACATCAAGATCGTGATATCTCAAGAACACAAGAGAGAGAGAGAGAGAGAGAGAGATTAAACATATAGCTACTAGTACAAACCCTCGGCCCCGAGGGTGGACTACTCCCTCCTCATCATGGTGGTCGCCGGGATGATGAAGATGGCCACGGGTGATTGTTTCCCCCTCCGGCGGAGTGCCGGAACGGGGTCTAGATTGGTTTTTCATGACTACAGAGCCATGCGGCGGCGAAACTTCTGATCTAGGTTAACCCCGAGGGTTTTGGAATATTTGGGATTTTATAGGGCAAAGACGTGGTGTGGGAGGCCATTGAGGTGGGCACAACCCACCCGGGCGTGCCTGGGCCCCCAGGCGTGCCCTAGAGGGTTGTGCCCCCCTCGGGGCACCCCCAAGTGCTGCTCTGGCCCATCGAGACTTTTCTGGTCCATAAAAAATCCACACAAAGTTTCACAGTGTTTGGACTCCGTTTGATATTGATTTCCTGCGATGTAAAAAACAAGCAAAAAATAGCAACTGGCACTGGGCACTGAGTCAATAGGTTAGCCCCCAAAAATGATATAAAGTTGCTATAAAATGATTGTAAAACATCCAAGAATGATAATATAACAGCATGAATACTTCATAAATTATAGATACGTTGGAGACGTATCAATACTACAACGTTTCCTTTTTTGACCTTACCATTTATGAATATGCCATTGGAAACAAAACGAAACACAACCTCATCCCGGTGCTGCCAGTCTAGCCCGCCAAATTCTTAGAGGGTCAAGAGAGTTCTGAGTTGACTCCCTAACTTTCCTTCACTTCCCTTCGGCCTTCTCCACCCCCACTTTTGAGGATCATCATGCTTTGGAGTGAAGGATGTCCATGTGTACTCATGTGTCCCATGCGTTACCATTCCCAGACTGGGAAATTCCTATATGGTTATGTATTTCATATATTTTTTATCCATGCTTCTACTTCGTCATCCTTAGACGGCTCTTTTTCATGCAACTTCTACCCCTGATCCATTTTTAGGCCAACCAAACCCGACCACCTCCGGTGGCATGTCTATGCGAAGGAAGGAGAGGCAGGGTCGCTGCTACTTCTTGAGCTTGCATTGGTTTTTTCCTTGAAGAAGAAAGGGTGATGCAGCAAAGTAGAGATAAGTATTTCCCTCAATTAGAGAACCAAGGTATCAATCCAGTAGGAGGTACAAGCAAGTCCCCAATCTATGCACCTGCACAAACAATCAAACACTTGCACCCAACGCGATAAAGGGGTTGTCAATCCCTTCACGGTCACTTGCAAAGGTGATATCTGATAGAGATAGAGAAAACTAAACAAAAGATAAAATATTTTTTAGTTTTTTGGTTTATCGACTGAAAATAAAAGATTGCAAAATAGTAGATCGGAAACAAATATGATGGAAACTAGACCCGGGGGCCATAGGTTTAACTAGAGGCTTCTCTCATGAAGGCAAATAATACGGTGGGTGAACAAATTACTGTTGAGCAATTGATTGAAAAGCGCAAAGTTATGATGATATCCAAGGCAATGATTATGCATATAGGCATCACGTTCGTGTCAAGTAGATTGAAACGATTTTGCATCTACTACTATTACTCAACACATCGACCGACTCCTTCCTGCATATAGAGTATTCAGTTCAAAAGAGCAAAGTAACGCATTAAGTAAGATGACATGATGTAGAGGGATAAACTCAAGCAATATGATGAAAAAACCCATCTTTTTATCCTTGATGGCAATAATACAATACGTGCCTCGCTACCCCTACTTTGTCAGTGGGTGAGGACTCCGCAAGATTGAACCCAAAACTAAGCACCTCTCCCATTGCAAGAAAAACCAATCTAGTTGGCCAAACCAAACCGATAGTTCGAAGAGAAATACAAAGATATCAAATCATGCATATAAGAATTCAGAGAAGATTCAAATAATATTCATAGATAATCTGATCATAAATCCACAATTCATCGGATCTCGACAAACACACCGCAAAAGAAGGTTACATCCGATAGATCTCCAAGAACATCGAGGATAACATGGTATTGAGAATCAAAGAGAGAGAAGAAGCCATCTAGCTACTAGCTAAGGACTCGTAGGTCTGAGGTAAACTACTCACGCTTCATCAAAAGGGCAATAGGGTTGATGTAGAAGCCCTCCATGATCGAATCCCCCTCCGGCAGATTGCCGACAAAGGCCCCAAGATGGGATCTCACGGGTACAAAAGGTCGCAGTGGTGGAAAAGTGGTTTCGTGGCTCCCCTGAAGAGTTTTGGAATATATGTGAATATATAGGATGAAGGGCTAGGTCAGAAGGTCCTCGAGGGGGCCACAAGGTAGGGGCGCCCCCCTAGGGCGTGCCCTCCACCCTTGCCGCCGCCTCGCGACTCTTCTGACTTGGACTCCAAGTCCCCTGGGTGTCTTCTGGTCCAAGAAAAATCATCGTGAAGTTCTATTCCGTTGGACTCCATTTGATATTCCTTTTCTGTGAAACTCAAAAACAAGGAAAAAACAGAAACTGGCACTGGGCTCTAGGGTAATAAGTTAGTCCCAAAAATAATATAAAATAGCATAATAATGCATATAAAACATCCAAAATAGATAATATGATAGCATGGAATAATCAAAAATTATAGATACGTTGAAGACGCATCAGCCGCCTCCCACGTTGGTTCAATCGGCGATGAGGGGGGATGGCCAGGATACTTCAGTAGCTCGGTGGAAAAATCCTTTAAAAGTTCCAATGTACCTTTTTGTCTTTTTCTTCCCAATCAAGCACTAGTACCTTTATGTTGGGAACGCAGTAATTTCAAAAAAAATCCTACGCACACGCAAGATCATGGTGATGCATAGCAACGAGAGGGGAGAATGTTGTCTACGTACCCTCATAGACCGTAAGCGGAAGCGTTATGACAACGCGGTTGATGTAGTTGCACATCTTACGATCGACCGATCCTAGTACCGAAAGTACGGCACCTCCGTGATCTGCACACGTTCGGCTCGATGACGTCCCACGAACTCACGATCCAGCAGAGTGTCGAGGGAGAACTTCGTCAGCCCGACGGCGTGATGACGGTGATGATGATGCTACCGGAACAGGGCTTAGCCTAAGCATCACTACGATATGACCGAGGTGGATTATGGTGGAGGGGGGCACCACACACGGCTGGAAACAATCAACTTGTGTGTCCTAGGGTGCCCCCTGCCCCCGTATATAAAGGAGCAAGGGGGAGGCCGGCGGGCCTTGGGGTGCGCCAAGGAGGGGGAGGAGTCCTCCTCCTAGTAGGAGTAGGACTCCCCCTTTCCTAGTCCAACTATGAGGAGGGAGGGGGAGGAAGGAGAGGGAGAGAGGGAGAGAGGGAGGTAAAGAGGGGGCGCCGCCCCCCTCCTTGTCCAATTCAGACTCCCAAGGGGGGGCAGCCTTATGGCCCCTCCTCTCTCTCTCACAAGGCCATGTTGGCCCATTAGTTCCCCCAGGGGTTCCAATAACCCCCCAGCACTCCGATAATTATCTGGCGACCCCTGGAACTATCCGATGTCCGAATATAGTCATCCAATATATCAATCTTTATGTCTCGACCATTTCGAGATTCCTCGTCATGTCCGTGATCACATTCGGGACTCCGAACTACCTTCGGTACATCAAAACGCATAAACTCATAATACCGATAGTCACCGAACATTAAGCGTGCGGACCCTACGGGTTCGAGAACTATGTAGACATGACTGGGACACGTCTCCGGTCAATAACCAATAGCGGAACCTGGGTGTTCATATTGGCTCCCACATATTCTACGAAGATCTTTATCGGTCAAACCGCATAACGATATACGTTGTTTCGTTTGTCATCGGTATGTTACTTGCTCGAGATTCAATCGTCGGTATCTCAATACCTAGTTCAATCTCGTTACCGTCAAGTCTCTTTACTCGTTCTGTAATGCATCATCCCGCAACTAACTCATTAATCACATTGCTTGCAAGGCTTATATTGATGTGCATTACCGAGAGGGCCCAGAGATACCTCTTCGACAATCGGAGTGACAAATCCTAATCTTGATCTATGTCAACTCAACAAACACCATCGGAGACACCTGTAGAGCACCTTTATAATCACCCAGTTACATTGTGACTTTGGTAGCACACAAAGTGTTCCTCCGGTATTCGGGAGTTGCATGATTTCATAGTCATAGGAACATGTATAAGTTATGGAGAAAGCAATAGCAACAAACTAAACGATCATCGTGCTAAGCTAACGGATGGGTCAAGTCAATCACATCATTCTCTAATGATGTGATCCCGTTAATCAAATGACAACTCATGTCTATGGTTAGGAAACATAACCATCATTGATTCAACGAGCTAGTAAAGTAGAGGCATACTAGTGACATTTTGTTTGTCTATGTATTCACACATGTACTAAGTTTCTGGTTAATACAATTGTAGCATGAATAATAAACATTTATCATGATATAAGGAAATATAAATAACAACTTTATTATTGCCTCTAGGGCATATTTCCTTCACTTCATTTGCTCGTTTCCTGTGAGGTATCCAAATGATTCTCCTCTAGAAATGATATTTTTGATTTATGGTACATTCTAGCATGTTGATGTTCCAATATATCTTTTTCTGTTCCCATGTTTTCAAAATGTTGGGTACATATTTGAGTTCCTTCGTTACTCTTGGGCGCTCTTGTCTACTTGTGTTCACCTCTTTGTGTCTCACACCCAAGAACGTTTGGAACGTGTTCGGTTCAAACTTTTTTTACCTGTCATTCAATTACATTGTTACTAGATTCTCATAAACAAGTTCGGTTATACTGGACCATAAATGGGTACGATTCAACTCAAGCCCAGATTCCCCCATCCTCCACCGTAAATAGGCCGCTTTACCGGACAAGGGTGAGAGCGAACCCGGGACTGCTCGGGCAAACCCTCCGTCGCGACCCCATCCAGCCTCTATCCCAGTTCTTCTTCGTCGTCCAGGGGCTACTACTCGCCGAGATCCCGATCTCCCATTCAAGTTTTTCCATGTCATGCCCACCTCGTCATGGGAAGAGCAACGACGGGGCGGGAAGAGCAGCAGCGGCCGCCCTTCCACTTCATAGACAGGTGGTGCTGGCGCTGGATGCCCCTGGAGCCGGATCTCCCACTACTCCACAAGCAACCTGCCACGAAGGAGCAAGGACAGCGTTGCGCAAGTAGTGGCGGCGACGACCGATTGCATTCCATCCTTGAGGTAGCGTTTTTTCCATGGATCCAAATTCCGATATTTGTGATTTCTACTGCATGCGCGTAATATGCTTCAAATTCCGAATGTTGGGATTTGTGCTTAATGCTTGTAGTTTTGAAAAACAAATCTAAAGATTTATTTTATGATTTTCAAATTTTAACACGCATCTATAGTACAGTAGGGATGAAAGCTGTAAAATAATTAATGTATTTAATAACAAATTGCCAATTTAAACAAAATAGAGTAAAGAGTACGCACATACACCCCGCTAGCACTTTACTCTTTACCATTTACGTCGTTTCTTTTTTGACCTTACCATTTTCGAGTATGCCGTTGGAAACAGAAAGAAACTCGACCTCATTGACGGTGCTGCCGGTCTGGCCAGAAGGGCCCACCAAGTTCATAGAGGGTCAAGCGCATAGCTGGCCAAACGGCCTGGCCCGGCCCGGCCTATCCTAAGCGTGCCTGGCACGACCCGGCCCGCCGAGGCATGATTATTATACGGGCTGTGCCAGCCCGCGTGCTGCAGCCTGCAGCCTAGGCACGGCCCATCGGCACGTCAGGCCCACTAGTCTGCCTGCTATTTCGGCGCACTGGGCGGTTTTTTTAGCCTTTTTTACCTCTTGGGCCATATGGAGATATATAAAAAAATAAAAAGAAGATAATTGGGCCATGCCGTGCCGGCCCGCGTGCTCAGTCTAGCAGCCCAAGCACGACCCAGGGCGTGCCATGTGCCGGGCCCGGCCCGTTTAGCCCGCTAGTCTGCCTGCTATTTCGGCGCACTGGGCGGTTTTTTAGCCTTTTTTACCTCTTGGGCCATATGGAGATATATAAAAAAAATAAAAAGAAGATAATTGGGCCATGCTGTGTCGGCCCGCGTGCTCAGTCTACCAGCCCAAGCACGACCCAGGACGTGCCATGTGCCGGGCCCGGCCCGTTTAGCCTGTGTCGTGCCTGGCCATGGCAGGCGAATCCTAAACGACGCCCGTAGCGCCCATAACAGGGTTAACGGTACACGGCGCACCCCTCCTCCGTGATGGGCCAGCCCATGTTCATTTTTTTTCTTCCGTAAAAAACAGCAAAAATTGGTGCCAAGCAGGACTCGAACACGCGCACCAGGTTTCGACGCAACTTGCGATAACCACAACAGGCAGTCGACTTATCTGACCAGGAACAGCTTCTTCCGTCTTTTAATCCTTTTGTTTTTCCTTTTCTTTCTTTTCTTTTTGTTTCTTGTTTCTTCTTTTTATTTATTATTTTTCTCTTTTGTTTTCTTTCTTCTTTTTCTTTTTCTAATCCAATACAAAAAGTTAAGCGGATTTCATGAACGTTTTTTCAAATTTGATGAACTTTTTTTAAAGCCGATGAACTCTTTTCAAAATCGATGAACATTTTCAAAATCGATGAACTTTTTTCAAAATCGATGAACCTTTTTCCGAAAATCGATGAACTTTTTTCAAAATCGACGAACTTTTTTTCAAAACCGATGAACTTTTTTCAAAATTGATGAACTTTTTTTAAAGCCGATGAACTCTTTTCAAAATTGATGAACATTTTCAAAATCGATGAAGTCTTTTTCAAAATCGATGAACCTTTTTCAAAATCGACGAACTCTTTTTCAAAACCGATGAACTTTCTTTTTCAAAATTGATGAACTTCTTTTAAAATCGATGAACTTTTTCTAAAATTGATGAACTCTTTTCAAACTTGATGAACTGTTTTTTAAATTCACTTAAAAATTCATGAACTTTTTCGAAACTTGATGAACCCTTTTTCATTAAAAAAATGTAATTTTTTCAAAAAAAATCAAATAACTCAAAAATCTAATAAATAGCGCGTATAAAATGGTTCTTAAAGTTTTCGCGTTGTTATGGATCACAACTGCTCAGCAGGTGTGGTGGTTAGCCAAACACTCCGTCAGTTTCTAGTTGCGCGGCGCGAGTTCGACTCCTTGTAGGAACACATATTTTTGTGTGTTTTTCGCGAGACAATTAATGGTGTCTCGCGCGATGGGCCGGCCCATATGTCCACGCGCGTGTGCGCCGGAAGCTCTAACCGGCGCAGAAGGCGCCGATTAGGAGGTCCCGCCATGGCAGGCCGTGCCGAGCGTGCTCGCATGGCCCATTTGGCCAGCTATAGTCAAGCGAGTTCCCAGTTGACTCTTGGACTTTCCTTCGCTCCCCTTCGGCCTTCCCCACCCTCCAGTCCGCCTCCCTGCCCTCCGCGACAGCGCTCCCCTCACCCCCGTCCGCCGAAGCTCGCCACCCCAGAGAAATTTCTCCCCATCAGCCCCGCCGTCGGCTTCTTCTCCCCCGTTGCACTGGACTGGCGTGGAGTCGATCGGTAGGTTTGCTGGTGACGAACCCTAACTGGCTCGCGTTCTGTTTCGCGGTAATCCGAGTGTTCATTTTTCTCCAACGCGTTCAGTTCAGTTTCTTGCGGGCTCGCGTGGCGGCGGACTTTCCAGGAGGCTCGGCGGCGTTCGGCTGTGCATTGTGGAACCATGCTCGGTGTCAAGTCCGAACCTGCAACTGCAATGGATGCAGTGGGGTGAGTCGATTTTGCCTTTTGATGTCTGAAAGCGGCAATGTTCTTTGTGCACAACGGGAGGAGCGCACCATTCAGTTCTATGGTTTTCCTCCAAATTTGCCTTTTCCACTTCAGCATATGGAGTTCTCTAGAGAACAAGAAGGATACCATTTCGACTTCATGCCTATGCGCTTTATGTTTTGTTCAATTTTGATCCTTCAGAATTCAGATGTACATAAACAATTGTACATAAAACCCATGCTGGAGAAGTTAATCTTTAAAATTTTGAATATGTAGGAGTAACATGGTGAATGAGGATAAAATTGCGTTTGATGTCAGTTGTAACGAGTGTCTGTCAGCCATTCGACGCGGTTTTGTCTTGAATGGCCGGTTGTTTCGGCTTACTCTTAGGCTTGTAATTAATATTCATTCTATCAATGCATCGAGACACAAGCTTTGTTTTCGAGAGAGAGAAAAAAAGAGAGTAACGTGGTAAATTGTTTCCCTGACAATAAATTGTAAGCGCAGATTATTTTGAACACAACTGATATACTCCCTCCGTTCCGAATTACTTGTCGCGGGTATGGATGTATCTAGATGTATTTTAGTTCTAGATACATCTATTTCTGCGACAAGTAATTTGGAACGGAGGGAGTAGTTGTGAAGTTGAATCTATCTTCTGAAAAAGGACAGCCTGTATTTTTGCTTGCAGATACCATTCCGTAGGTCTGTGCTGGACTTAGTTTCAAGTCACTCAGATGTTATGGTTTACTATCATTTGAAATGGCATATCGCTTCTTTTTTGCGAGTGGAAGTGCCATACTACTTCTTTTTGGGAGAAGAAGTGGCATATAACTTTACTAGACCTAGGGCTAGAATAATAAGGCAAAACAATGACAGAATGAAGGAGGCTTTGGTTCTTATGTTTCAGACAGTCATGTACTTTCTTTATATCCTAATTAATCTGAACATGCCACCTCCATTCCATCTACTATTTTCTTTGCCGTAAATATTTGAACCTTTTATATCGGGAATCTCGCACCGTTAAAAGTCTTAGACAAACTAAATACACATGGGCTTCGAAAAAGACAAATCGATACTTCCACATCACCTCAGGGCCAAATTGATCATGAATTTTGAACATCTACATGTTTGCCCATCCTTGACAGAGCACAGTTACTTATTTGTTACAGAATTTATCTTCTTCTCGTTGTTGCTGTAAGATATCATGAAACATGAATACATGCTTTGCATTCTCATGTGCAGTAAGTCGAAAATCGAGGAGCATGAACAGAAGGTAAACAGATACCAAGCTGAACTTGCAGCTCGCATTAAGGCCAAATACTTCTCTAATAAGGCTTTTGACGGAGGTACTTCTGAAGTCTAAGTCTTCATGCATCAAATAGATTCACCTTTTTAGATTTAATCACCTAGTATTCTGTACTTTTTTAAACTTGTTTTGATGTCAGATAGGCCATTCTTTTCGTCTGGTCTTTTAGCAGTTGCCATTTGTTCACAATGTATCAAGTTGCTTTAAAAAAATGGATGAAATAAGCAGAAGGAATTAAACCTCATAGTTGTATTGTTTAAGTTTTCTTCAGTGTGGGTAGGACAAAAAACATCCTACATATTAGTTGCTATCTGCTCCACAATTAAGTTAAGGGCAGAATTCTGTTGCAAATTTTACGCCTTCTAAATCCAGTTATATCATTGTATTAAGTGGACAACGGGACATTGTGTAGTACATGTTGAATTGAAAAACATTCAGGTTTCATCGTGTCAATAAAAACATGGTTTCTAATCAACATCTACCAGAATTTTAAATTCCGCAAGCCTTGGGGTCAGAGCTCCATACCAATAAGCACCCAACCTCTGCATCAGGCGTCGTATCTTGATGGTTGCTCTCAAAATATAATGATGTTTCTACTTATTTATTTTCTAATGTAAAACTTCCAAGTATGTAGAGGCAGGGTTGATTTAAGCTCATCTGATTTCGAGTGAGTTACTTGGTTCATATTGTAAATGAAAAAATATGGCCTGTCTTGTTGTTTAGCTGCCTGGTAATAAGGAAATAACTTGCGCGTTTTCATTAACATGTCAGCCAGATATCAATAACTGAAAATCTGATCCGTTATTTTGAAATATCTCTACCAAAGGTTACATTTTAATTGTTCAATTAGCTAACTTACTACCAGTAACCCTAAGTTTCAACAAGAAGTCAAGAGCCATGGGTCCATGGCTATGTTTTTTGCCAATGAATGATATCTCCCACATGATATTTTGCATATATGGTATGAACTTTGACTGTAATTATTTATGCACAAGTACATGCTATATTTGATTTTCATGCCTAGTTTGTCACTCCATATTGACAATGATCCATTTGTTTCTTAGTATGGGGCCATGTTACTTAGTCAGCAATTTAGCACTGAGGAGTCATGGTCATGGTATATGGTTATTGATTACACTTTGTGAATTGACCCTTTTGTTTAACAAGTGACTCAATCAACATGTTGAAGCACTACGGTTCTATGGTTATGGGAACATACTAATGAAAATTATTAAGAATAGTTACATACTTTATGGTCACATTTTCTGATAAGCTGCCATTTCCTTTTTGAATTCCCATATACTTTACTAGTGTCCACTAGCAGACTCCTACTTAAATGAATTCTCAGGGGAAAAGAGGATAAAAGAAGTGACTTTATGGAATGGGACATCTCATTACTGAGGTGGTCTTTTAGGTCAATTTGCATATTTGCCTTTTTCAGAACTCAGTAGTGAACACTGGTACAGCAGCTAGTCTGCAAATTTGTGTAAATGACTGATAATTATGTTCACATTTCCTGATTATTATTAAGTATAAGTTTGTCCCTTCTTTTTGCTATTAGACCATGTCAACGTTCAGTTCCTCACCCTTGTTGTGTTAATAGGAAAAATCTTTGAAGAAGAAACTATTGTTGAAGGCGAAACCATCCGTTCAAGTAGGTGTGTTTTCTGTGTTTTGTGTAAATATATCAAATTTGAATATAGCATTCATCTCCATTTTTCGTTTGTAGGTGGTCATGTACAAGTTCGTACGCGAACCCGGTAAATTTTCTCCGAGAGAAGAGCCATGAGAGGAGGGATTCTCCATCTTCAGCAGCAGATTCCTCTGCCAAGAACGATTCTCCATCTTTGGTAGCTGAAGCTTCACCAAAGAATAATGCAGGTGTTTTGGCAACAGCAAACAATCTAACACCTGGCAAGAGACAGGCATCCAAGGAGACCTGATGGGATAACAGCAGGCTAGTGGGTTGTTGTATGTTCTTCTCAAGCCTGAAGACATGCAACAACCCGAAGCATGCAAGTTATCATATAATAAAAATCTGTCCAGCAGATGTATGTCGGCGATGCTTGATTCATTTCGTTGGACCAGTTTCAGCAGCATCTGTTGTGAACAATTTGTTGCCTTAAGTCTTAAGGTATATGCTACCTGAGGCATGCAAGTTATCTTTTAAAAATAGCCTGTCCTGCATGTTAGGCGATGCTAGATTCATTTCATCGAATCTTTTTTCAGCAGCATTTCTTGCGAACAATGATTGCACTATGCACTTTGAATTTAATTTTGTGACATCCAAATGGGAAGCATGCTGATGGTGGTGATATTCACATTTCACTGTAATGTTTACTATTGGTCATCTCGGTTCTTCGTCGAACACCCTTCATCTCTTGTTTATGTCTAAATTTGAACACTTGCCTTTTCCTTTCCCTGATTTACCTGTGCACTGAGCTAGCAATTATTCTTATCTACATAACCATAGACAGAACTGGATATACATAGGCAACATCCGAAAGTTAACTCTATTTAAACAGCTTTTTGAGGTAATGCAGTTCCTTCCTGTTCTTGTCCTGTTAGATGAAAGCTCCATCATCACCACCGCAAAGACAGTATATTGTGCTTGTCCCCGGCTGTCCACCCAACCCGTGTAAGTATATTATGTGTCAAAGCTCTTGCTTTTTGAAGCAATTCAGGTCACTTTTGCAGGGTCCCTGTGACGTGAGCACCTCGCACTGGTCCATGCCTTTCCATTTTGTATTCACACGCTCACGCAGGCTTGGACACTTGATTTGATGACAGCTTGCAAACTGCAGATTTTGCAATGCACCTGAATCCTGTTTATTTTGGTATGGTTTTTGGTTCTATATTCTCTGCCATGTTACTGCATAATTTTCATATTAACTCTTGGCACGTACATACAAATTTGACTCTTGTTTTTTGATTCAAGACTCTGCACACTTTTGTTTAGGACTTTGTATCTTCGAGACTTGCTACTGAAAGGGCGCATAATGGCAAAACTGTTTTATACCCTGATTTGGGATATCTGAATCTTCCATGAGCTCACTGGATTTGGTACGTAAGCCTTATTATCAGTTCCTTATTTGCGTGTGAGATCATTTAGCGTTGTTTTTTAGGGGAATTTAGCTTTGTTTCAGATTTCAGCAATTTCATAATTTAGCTTATAGATTTTTCCGCTGAAGTTAAAACAAGGGTCTGGTTTGTCTCAACTCTCAGACACACAGTCACTGAATTTTTGGGGGGTAAAACTCAAGATAACATGAATTAATCCAAACAATCTGGTCCCCTGTTTTTCATGGAAATACAGCTTTGTTGCAAGTACAGGCCATTAGTCCACTCGTCAGTCACCACATCATTATCAGTGGAAAGCTTTTTTTTTCTTTGGAAGAAGAAACCAATGGTATTGTATGGTTTCTCATTACACACTGGTTTCGAGCGGTTTCTTGTTTCATCATCCGTATGATCATGTTGCACTATAATTTGTCCACTGATGGCAACTCGTCAGTAACACCCAATCCATATTCATCTAGCCACTTGCACCTTGCCAAAAAAGATGACAGTAATGGGCAGTAGTAGTACGTAGCTAAGGGTATGTATCATTACCCCAATCTTAATAAAATTAAGAAACGATTAAGCCGATCAAACCCCTCAACGCACGCCTTATTTGAGTATACTACAGTAATAATTAACGACCCTGGTAGTTAAATTGAGAAGATAAGAATGGTTTATTCAGCAGCGGCAGCAGCAGCAGCAGTGGTGTTTTTCTCGCATGGCTCTGAGGAGGCGTTGTTGCTCTGTTGTGCTTGCTGCATGAGCTGCTCGAGCCTGGCCTCCAGCTCGGCCTTCTCGGCGCTGAGCCGGTCGTTGTCGCGGCGGACGTCGCCGCAGCTCCTCATTGCGCGGTTGAGCTCGTCGAGGAGGCGGCGGTTGGCGCCGCGGAGGTGGGCCACCCGTGCCCACAGCTCGCTGAGCTGCCGCTGCTTGCGCATGCGCGACCGCCTCGCTGACTCGCGGTTGGACACCATCCTCCGCCGCCTCCGCTCTTCCTCCGCCGCCGAAGCCAGCGTCTGGCCATGGATGTCATCACCAGCCCCGCCGGAGCCGGGCGGGCTGTTATTGCCGATGGCAGCCAGCGCTTCCTGCAGCATAGGCTCGTCCTCATACTCGTAGGCTGCCGGTGAGAAGTGGAAGGGCGGAGGGGGCGTCATGCTGGCGGCGATCATGCCGGGGTGGTGGTAGTGGGTGTGGAACGGCGGGTTCGGGGGCGAGAGGCAGTGCAGGCTGGCCACTTCGCCATGGTGGTAATGGTGCAGCATGGTCGCTTGATCGGTGGAGATCGATGGGGAGTGGAGAGAGCTGGGCTCAGGAGCCAGAAAGCAGATCGATGATCGTGGCTCGGTTTCGCTTCTCGACGGGCTTGCTTGCTGCTTAACTAGCTCTGGGTGAGCGGAGGAGGCAATGGCCGGGTTGGTGCGAGGGCCTTCCTTTTATAGCCTGGCAGCCAAGGCGGCTCTGCCTGCTTTGCCAGTTTGCCTCAGTCCAGAGGGAGAAGCCATCTTCTTTCTCCATTGTTTTTTCTAGAGTTTCGCGGCTTTCGTCTTGTCGATTTGGTACATGGCCATGAGGCGCACACACACTACCACCACCTTTCTCCTTTCGGGGCCAACTATATCCAAAACAATACTATGCCCCTTATATTTAAATCCTCCATCAATTAACCTTTGCTTTCCGAAGAGAACATTGCGGTTTAATTTACTCATGCTTGCACATTCCATGACTTGACTTGCCTGAGTAGTCTTGTCTACCGCAATTATCATTTTTAATTATTCCAGTTAATCCACGCCAAACCCTGCTTTAATTTTTTTCATCAATCAGTGGCCCAACTAGATGCCCGGTCGGCCTCTAGCTTTTCTCGTCACCCGCATTAGTTTAGCTTAGAGACAGAACTAAACTCTTGCGCCCAGTTAGAGTGGCATGAGATCCACCACAGGGACAAGACATCTGCTTGATGGATGATGATGGACACCAGGACGTGTAGCCACTGTGGGAATAACCGAACAGAAATAGTTAGGCCACTAGAGAGCCAGTGAAGTAGATCAACTCGCGCTCGGCCATTAGATTAGCGTTATACAATGTTTCGGGCCTTGCAAGTTCGACACCTATGAGTTTGTTCGGGAATCCCAGGTCCTTTGATTAGTAAACCCAACTTTGGATCACTAGCATGGTGTCGAGCCTACGAGCAAGGACGCATGCATGGTGGTTTGGTATATTATTATCTCCTGCATCTGATTTCCAAAAGAAAAACTAAAGCTAGATCTTGATCGGATTTGCCATATACCTTGGGTATATTCAGGAGGGACGCGACAGCATTTTAGGGCTTATTTAGACAGGGAAGGGTTAGGCACAATCCCTCTCCCTGTGGAGCATAAGGCGTGCATGATGTTAGCTGAAATTCCCTGTCTTTATCTGAAGGGATTGAGTTAGGTAGTACTGAATACTAACACAATTTACTTGTATCATGGTCCTATTAGTATCTACATCTAGTCTATGTAGACACGCTTTATTCCAATAACTCTTGAGGTACCAAATCGATTATAAAGGGATTTTCCAAATCCATTGACATAAACTAGCAACATGGTGGATGAGATGCATATCATACACGCCTTTCAGCACTGTTTGTCTTTAGTTTTTTGGGAATAAAAGATTGGTACAGGGAATGTGGCCCCACAAAACCTTTAGTTGACAACTAAAACACATAGAAAATCAAGTTAAACAGGGGAAGATGCCTCCATCACACCTTTATTTGACAACTAACAACAAATCCCGGGAAAAGCAGAGAAATAAAATGAAAATAATAATGACATGGCAACCAAATCAAGAAAATAGACTCATGGGGGTTTTCAAAAGAAAATTATTATGGCTCCGTCGACTTGGAAAAGTCTGATCAATATCTTCTCTTCCTTTTGCACTTGGTTCTCGGGGTAACTCAGAAATAGTTATTTCTCGGTCGGCATGGAAAAATAGCAAAATCATTGTCAAATGATTCAACTCTAGACATGTACTCCCTCCGTAAACAAATGCTCTTATATTTCTTTACAGAAGGAGTACTATATTATATTAGTATTATATTACATTTGATGGTACAACCAAAATTTGTTTCAACTTTCAAATATGAAATATCATGTACTATCTAACAAGTTTACGCACATATGGTGATCTAAAAAATCTTATATTAGTTTGCGGAGGGAGTTGTTCCTAAATATAAGTCTTTTTAGAGATTTTAATACAGACTACATACGGAGCAAAATGAGTGAATCCGCACTCAAAAATATGTTTATATACATCCGTATGTACTCCATATTAAAATCTCTAGAAAAAAATTATATTTAGATGCGGAGGGAGTATTCGTTAGTACTACAACCAGACCCAGGTTTCAGATACCCATGCCATGCAGCCGGGCATGTACCCAAAGCAAATGGCACGCATCTCTATCTCTGCGTTGTCCACAGACCCGGAAACACTGTTGCTCTAGATTTGTGGCAGCAGCATCTCATCGACCGGCTTTGGGTGGTCGGAAAGGTGACGCCATACGAACGAACGGAACCCGGCGATCGCTTTGTAGAAAGCAGAGGAGTTTGGATGATTGAGGCGACGCCGATGGAGGCAGGCGGACAGCCGTTGGGCTCCCGTTCCTGGCAGATCGAGTGGCAGCCCGGCCCTGGCCGCAGCACAGCACTCCGTTCATGGATCGAGAGGGAGGGCCACTAGTGCTGCTGCTAGTAGTACGACACTTAACCACGCACCATCGATCGCCACGAATAATACGTAAAGCGGTTTGTGCACTCGCATCCCCGGGATGCGCTTGCCGAATGCGTCGTTTTCGCCTTTCTTTTGTTTCTTTTCCTTTATGATTTCTTGTGTATCTCCGCCTGCGTGCGCGCGTACGTTTTAGTTATGCGGCTCAAAGATCTGGCTTTTCGTAAATTTTCGGTAAATAAATAAACAAGGATCTGGCTTTTGCGAGCCCGAACAGTGGCTAAGTTCGTTTCGTGGTGCTAGTTATTAGTATAAATAAAGAAGAAACGGAGCATCAAAGCCTCAAAACTGAGATAAGGATCTGGAGCCAACGGCCATCATATGGTTCAAAAGGTGGGTTAACGGAGTAATTAAAATATGAGCTTGCCTATCTAGAATGAGAAAGCAGGGACCATTTTTGCACCAGCACAACACAATGGCGATGCAGCGACACGTAGTAAGCCTTGGTTTTGAGCGTTCCTGGCGAAAGAACAGAGAAGGTTCCAAGCAATTTGGCTCTAGTTGCCTACTAGGAAATTGAATTAAAATAAAATAAAATAGAGGAGCCACTTTGCCAGTTGTTAAAATGCTTCTGTGCATGCTTCTGGTTTTTTTTTTTTTTTGCTTTTTGCCTGGTTGGCTGGTTGCAGCCTTATGCCTGCTCTGCTTTGTCCGCTTCTTCTCTGCAACCACCCGTAAACACGTACGCCAATTCTCACAACTTCCATGCAATGCAGCAACGTCAAGTCTTGACCCAACACGAGGCGGTGAAACAAGAATATATGCGCGCCGAGGGTGAGTGTGAGACAGGATCGCCTGCCGGGTCACCTGGCTCGGTCGTTGTATGTGGTTTTGCTTGCCAGATATAGGTCCCGTCTGGCCTTAGCATATCTGGGAAGCCCCGGAGAAACGGGATTCCAATCGAGCAGCCGGAGAACCGGATGCCGTCCCGTGTCTGGGGGGTGGATGGATAACGCTCATGTCATCCCGATTGGACCCTGCAAACGAACGAGCCGTGAAATGCAGATGAACTGCGCCTGCACTTGCAAAAGTGGTGCAGAGAAAGAATTGTGGTAGGTACAATAATGTAGCATCACTTTCTGATTGTGGGACACCCATTAGTTGCCGCCACATTTTTGGGCCTGGCATTTTTGTGCGAGTCAACTCCAAGAAAGAAAGAAAGAAAATTCGGCCGTGCATCTTCTCCTCTCCCATGATAAAAATCTAACCTAAATGGTGAGGTGTTGACCCGCGAGGACACATGTCATCCATTTACTGACCCTGCACAATAATTCCTGATGGAAGCTCTGCATGTGAGCCTCACCCGAAAAAGGTTCACCTCAACATGCAAACATGCATGAGAATTTCTATTATAATATGTTATTTATATTTAATTGAAAATATAATTATACAATAATCAAACACAATGAATCATATTTTGAGACAATACGCATGTGACATCGTCATCACTCCTCCCCCAGCAGGCCCATCCTTAAACCTTGGGCAAATGACTCCGACTTCGCATAGGCGATCGTCGACCCAACACACACTATAGAGAGAGTGTGGAGCTATATGAAGATCCGCGTCAGAACTCAGTCATCCACAACTAGACTGCTAACTCTGACTTTGACGGAGAACTATGAAGGAGAACTAGGCACCATTGGCGATGTGGAAGATCACCCAACGGACCACATGCTGCCCATGAACCCGTCATCGCACGTCATTGGGACCCCGCCACTGCATTTTTGACTTCGTAGCAACAAACAAGCTAAGGCGATCACACGGACACGTCGGAGAAGAGCCGACTACCTCAACTATAGCCGTGTCTCCGAAAACACTCCCCCCATCATCATTGCCACATAAGCCTAGACGCAAACACCGTCACCTTTCACAGGTCCCGCCCACTAATGCCCAACTCCAAAGACGAAGACCCCAAGGGGAAAACGGCACCAAAGCGCCGTCATCGTTCGATCAAACAAGATCAAGAGCCCCCCTCGAAGCTGCAGTGTGACCGGATACACGCGGTAGGGGTGCGACAACAGTGTAGCGATGACTTCAGGAAGGTGAATGACGATTGTAGTTGCCGTCATCACTGGTCACGACACCAAGTCAAGATATGGTCTTCACCCAAGCCTCCGACATAACCACGGGCACACATCAACCTGCACTAGTGCCGACAAGCCCACCAACCACCGCCGCCCTTGCCCACCGACAAAGAGGCCTCTATCACAAGTCATGCCTCGTGAAAGCCACCAAATGAATAAAAACTGCCATCATGACTTCCTCTACAAAAAATAGAGGAAATTGCACAAATACACAACTGTTGGGGCCGAGGTAACAAATAACCACAACTCTAGGGGATTTTTAACAAAAAATTAAGCTCTAACTAACCATCAAGAAAAAAACAGCATATTGATCTAATAAGTCACTTAATGAGAAATATGATTTTTTTTTCAAAGTTTCATGAAATCTGATTTTTTAGAATTTTCATAAAAAAATTTGAAAAAGTCTTGTAGTTTAGTCCATGTTTGATTAGTCTATTTTTTCTAGCGGTCTTAAAATTCCATCATTTTTTTACAACCCGTGCATGTATGAGTTGACTTGCAAACATTGCCCAGAATTTAAAATGTTAAAGAAAATAGGCTGAAAATCTTTCAGATTGATCACTAAAGATGGATTGAATTACTGGAATGTATTTCATGTTTTTTTTAATTTTCGGATTTTTTTTGAATTGTTTTAAAATAATCAGTTCTTTTTATAAATTTTTGAAGATTTCAAATTTCCCAAAGAGCTTAACGCAAGGGACCCGCATGTCATACTTCTCATCAAGTGACTAATCAGAGCAACTTATGTTTCCGTTAGTGACTATCCCTAGAGTCGAGGGTTGTCGTTACCTCAGCTTCAAATATTTGTGTATTTGTGCAATTTCGTTCTTGGAGGAGGCCGACAGACGGCGCGGTCTACTTCAAGGCAAAGCTGCAGAGGCCATGAGTGAAGGGAAGGAAAAGAGGGCTCCCCATCAGGCAGACGACGATATGCCGGGCGAGATGCCGATCGGGTCGCGGTAAGCACTCGTGTTGCCACATTTGCGGTTGGTTCCATTGGCTGCCTTTGCCCGCCACTGTTAGGGCTGGCCAGGTTGAAAACGCTGCATCATACGGCCGGTCTCCTATATATGTCTGCTTTCGCTCGTTCTTCCCTTTGATTGAAAAAGGCATCCTTTTCACGAAACCGATCGATTGGAAAGAAATAAAGTTTTCTGTTCACGAAGTTGATCTCATAAAGTGGAGGCGTGAGCTAGAGGGCTGGGTTTCTTAACCCCGCAGACACCCGTTGAAAACGCGGCAAAACCCTCCTCTGCTCCGGACTAAACAATGTTCTTGGCTGATCATAGACACTAGAAATAGTGAGTGCCCTGGCGGCTGCATTCGCTTCACTAACTAAGGCTAGGACTAGCTCATGCCCGTGTATAATATTCTCCATCAGATGCACTAATTAAAGCTAGAATTAGCTCGTGCATGCCCTTTGCTAAATTAAATCACAGTACGTTCTGATTGTCAAAAATAGAAAAAATCCCAGTGTGTTCTATCCAAATGCATGCATGCGTGTTCTTGGCTGCTCATATATAGACACTAGAAACAGTTCCCTGGCGGCTGAATGCATTCTTTTCACTGGTTAAGGGTAGAAGTACATGTTCAATCCACATGCATGCATGCATGTGTCGCTGTCTGCGGTGCGGATTTAATTACAGCACTGCTTCGTGCACGGACGCAGGACCAGATAACAGTTGATTACATAGAAGACGGATCGGCCGCTGGACTGTTATGATCAGGACGAAAAACAAAATAGTGTGGTGCACAAGCTAGGCCGGTCCCTTGTGCTTTCATTCTTGTAAAAAAAAGGTCCGCTTTTGTTTTCTCCCTTTGGGGATATGATAAGAAAAAGTTTCCTGCTCACGATATTGATCGCTTAAGAAAAGAAAAAAAATCCTGTTCGTGTAATTGATCGCTTGGAAAAAGTTTTTTTGTTCATGATATTTTCGGACTTTCTGTGCTTTCATTCGCTCTAAATTTTTTTCGAGCAAAGGGGCCACACGGCCCTCATTTTCATTACGAAAATGGAGTTTGGGGGTACAGCTACTTTCTGTGCTTTCATTCGTTCTAAAAATGCCTGAACATGAACCACAACATTACAGGCACCCGTTGAAAACGTGGCGATACATCACTAATCCGAGTTGGAAGCACACGCGTGTTCTTGGCTGCTCATAGGCACAAGAAATAGTGCCCTGGCGGCTGCTTTTTTTTTTAACTATTTAAGGCTAGGATAAGCTCGTGCGTGCCGGTGTATAATATTCTCCATCCGATGCACCAAGGCCAAAACTAATCAGCCACATGTTCAGTCCACATGCGTGCGTGCGTGCGTGCGTGCACGCTGGACTATTTTTGATCAGGGGGAAAAAAAAGGAAAATAGTGTGCAAAAAACAGCGGCGTGATCTAGTAGCATGACCTAAACTGAGCAGGATATGATGCAAAGCGAATTAAGAGGGTGGTCAAATCACAGGAGCAAGCAATCGTGGCGAGCCGGTCCGTCTTTTTTTGTGTGGTGCAGCTCCGTCCATGTATCTCTATTATTATAATAACACACTCGAATAATACTCCTCTAATCATGTCTAGATAGTGCACATTTCAGCTCCGAGCGAGAGAGGAGGGGAAGAAAAGATGGTGCGTACTTAATTCAGACAGGACATGCGCAGCCAGAGTCGCCGTACGGCATCGTGCGCGCGAGCACCGGCGCCGGCGCCGGTGCGTCCGTCATCCAATTCCAGGTCGTGGGGCCAGGAAAGTTCGTGGCCGTGGCACTGGCGCACGCACGATCGGAGGGAATATGTCCACGCATGTACTCGTGGCACGCAGGTCACGTCCGGCGCGTCCCGTCCGGTGGTCACCAGCCGAGGGCACACGCCTGGCATGGGCGCTAGTGCGGGCGAGGACGCGCCGGAATGAAGTGTGAGAGGACGGGGCGTCGCGTCCGGCGGATGCCGGGGTCGCGTAACGGAGCCCCGCTGCCGGCCACGGCGAGGAGGAGGAGCGCGAAGGAGGGGGAGGGCGAGGCACCGGAGACCGGGGAGACAAGACAAGGAGCTAGCCCCACGCACCCCGCGTCGCGGCGTCGTCGGCCAACCACGGCGCGTAACGTCGCGGCGCGCGCGCAAATATCTGCGCCTCGCGCGCCCACTCATCCACCCGAGCACCCGGCCAGTGGCGACGCGAGGCGGCCGGTCACTTCCGTTTGGCTCGTTGCCTGCCTTTCCACCGGGCAGACCCGGCGCGAATAGTAAACGGCATTTTCCTTTATTTGTTGAATCACGCACGCGTGCTCAGATCCTCCATGATTTGAAATGCAGTTTTTCGAACACGAGTGCTAATTTTATTACTTCCTCCGTCCCGAAATACTTGTCCTGGAAATGGATGTATCTATATATATTTTAGTTCTAGATACATCTATTTGTATTCATCTCTTCGACAAGTATTTCCGGACAGAGGGAGTACATGACAACATCTATAAGTTGACTGAATTTAGAATTTGGATAAGTCAGTTTCGTGAGAAAAGAAACAGTTGGAGGAAGAAGAAAGAAAGACGACAGTTGGATTTTAAATTAATACCCCAAAAATCGTTTTATCCAAAATAAATTTTTCAGACTCACGTAGAGACGGTCCTGTATTATGGTCTCATATTATATCGTCGCACACATACACCTGCACATGGGTTCGCACAAAGTATGTTGATGATCAAAGACTCTAATCTTTTGAATTAACAAAGATATCACGGCGGGAACATCATTTCATGTTGGTGTGCTAGGAGTACAAATGGCACACCACCTATCAAACCGATAGTTAATTCTCGCTCTTTTATCAGTTAGACATTTTTGAGTTTGACAATCTATAAATAAAAAGTATTTGTATCTAAAACATCGAATTGACATTACTAGGTTTGACCATCTATGAACTCATTGTGCAGACATTGACACCAGAACAACAAACATCAGGACGACGAACACCAAATTTGGGGAGAGAAACTCTAAAGCTCCTCGACACTTGGGGTATTTGTATACATGTCTCTATGCATCTAATATCTTACTCCCTTCGTTCCAAAATAGATGACCCAACTTTGTACTAAGTTAGTATAAAGTTGGGTCATCTATTTTGGAACGAAGGGAGTACTTCACAAGCAATCTTGTATCACAAGATTATTGCTTGATTTCGTGATTAACAAACCTACTTGACTGGCTGGTTTTTTGGGGGAGCGAAGTAGCAGATGTTCCCAGCCAGAGTCCACGAGAAACATCACTGGGAAATTGTGCTCTTCGCACACATAAACCAGCTACAGGAAACACCACACATGTATATGTACCCATCCTTTCCTCATGTTAAAGAAATCACGCGCCACCAGTAAGTTTGCCGCGTTGCGACAACACTTTTGTTCCTTTGGTCTCTCCAGTCCAGACCAGTACATAAGCTAATGAGCTCAGGATAACTATACCAGTATGATCTAAAGGAATAACGTCGGGAGGCTGATGGCTAGTGCAGGCCGAATCACTCTGATTCAGTCTTCATTGACTAGCATTCCCTATTTTTGATGTCCTTTTATGGGCTGCCTGCAGGGGTTAACAAGAGAATGGATTTCTTTAGGACTAGATTGTTGTGGTAGGAAAAATTGAATAAGAAAAAAAATATCATTTGATTAAATTGTTTGAGATGTGCAGACCAAAAGACATGGGGGGATTAGGTATAAAAAGTTTAGCTTTAATGAATAAAGCTTTGTTGTGCAAGTGGTGGTGAAAGTTATATAATACTGAGGGTCTTTGGAAAAGCTTAATTCTGAAGAAATGCAAGAAAAATGCATGTCTAAATAGAATCAAACCTAAGTAGGGTGATTCTCAGTTATGGTCAGATATTTTCAAACACAAAACAACATTTCTTCTCTTTGTGCAAATTTATAGTTGGATGTGGGGAAAATGTTAGATTTTGAGAGGATTGGTGGGTTGGACCAAAATCTCTTAAAGACAGTTTTCCTAGTCTGAATAATGTTTGTTTTGATAAAAACAAATGTGTAGCGGAGATGTTTGGTAAAGGTTTGGATAATGTTAGTTTTAGAAGAACATTGTATGGTGAGTTATTGGAGCCATGGGATCACATTAAAGAAGTTTGTGCTTCTGTGGTTTTGAATGAATAAAAATATGTGATTAAGTGGGCTTTGATCGGCAATGGGGTGTACATGGAGAAACCTTATTATAGATTTATGATTCAAACTGGCTCTAAATAAACACATATTTTTTTGTGGAAAGTTCAAATGCCTCCACGAGTCAAAGTTTTTATTTGGCTGGCTCTAAGAAATTGCATTCTTACCAAAGATAATTTGTCGCATAGGGGGTGGATTGGTGATAGTAAGTGTTCTTTTTGTGGGAGAGAAGAAACTGTTAATCACCTGTTTTTCCATTGTTCTGTTGCACAATTGTTATGGAACATTATGAAATGTGTTTTTGACATGTTTGATATACCTGCCACTGTTCATGATTTGTTCAATTCTTGGGTGAAAAAAACAATAAGAATGATATAGATTTAGTGGTGGTTGGATCTCTACTATCTTTTGGACTTTATGGAAGTTTAGAAATAGGGTCGTTTTTATAACAACAGGGTCACTGATCCCTGTGTTCCAGTGAATATGATTCTAAAATGGTTACATGAATGGAATATCTTGCAGACAAACCAAGAAAAATAAGGCGAATAACGGCGGACGTGAGGCAGGTTGAACAGGTAGCAGGAGAAGTCTTCAAAGCGGCGCATGGGTGGTGAGCTGGAGCTGGCAGGATCATGGCGGCTGATCTCCAAGGCTTTCTACAGGGCGCCAATCTGAAGATGTTTATCTCTTCGTTTGTTGTTCTTTGTTGTTGTTTTTTCTTTTGAGTAGCTGTAATCAAGACATTGTGGTTTCTGTTAATGGAAATCAGAGAGGGTGCTCTCTTAAAAAAAGGAATAACACCATTAAAACATGCCTTATTCCTGGTTTTCCACAACACCCAGAGAATTGCCGATATACCACTAGCAATTACTCATGCAATATTATCAGAAAAATCATTGACCAACTAGCAATGTTACTAAGTGAGTTTGGAGTTTCACGCTGTCCAAAAGCACATTTTATCACATTAATTCCAAGTATAGCTAGTCACATGACAAGTGAAAAACAGGTGATCTAAACTTTCATTTATGCTAATAAACATACATTTAGCCTCACACCGCCAACCTTTATGAATAAGTACGTACATCTTTTGTCAGCACACTATTTTTACTAGCTAACCATAGAAATTCTTTAACCTTTAGGGAAATTTTAACACACCAAATATCTTTTAAAGGACAAACAACTTGTCTAGCTTTGAGAGCTTTATAGATAGACTTTACTTGACTAGCTGGTCAAGCATATTTATCTTAACTCCTCGAATCTTGGTATCCAAGATAGTGTAATTGAGAAGGAAACATTCATGCCAAGCTTGCTTAGCCTCCAAACTTGCTTGTTGAACCATATGTTTGTCTGCATGAGCCAAATCAAGGACATGCCTAAGCCGAGATCGATTCATCAGGTTCGTGAGAGGGTATAAGCGATCTTCTAAAAAAAGAGTTGATTGTTGTATTTGGAGCTACCGGAGTGCACTTTACATTCTTGATTGCCAAGGAAAATCTACTAGACTCTGGCGCATTTCCATAGTCGCGACAGAGGTTTCATACCAGCCATGTCGACAGTAGTAACATCTTGAGAGGTACGCAAGTCGAATTTTCTCCCGAATGAATTAAAACCCTGTTTAAACATCCCACCTTTTGAGATACGTTGCATCTTGCGGGTGCACAACCACCACTCTTGGTATAAAGCAAACACCAGCTTAATAATTTACCAGTTTAAGATGTACATGCATGCACATTTTCCGCAAAAGAACCCTCTTCCCTGATTGGGCCGATATGGATAAGCCCTGACCATGCTCTTCCTTAACTATACGCATCTCAGTTAACTCCAATAATGCCCAATCCCTCTAAGCTGTAGCAGCACAACACAAAGGTGGGCGCACTAAGCTAAGCTAGCTAGTAGATCTCCAAATCTTCGAGAATGTTCGGCTAAATCTGACAGTTAACTTTGACGCACTATCAAATTGGCATTAAGAATAACAAAAGCCTCTGATGCACGTAATAGAAAAAACAAAGGCGTGCAAGTTGGTCGCCCGTGGTGACGCAAACGAGCTTTGGCACGCACGCAAAAGTCTGCGTACGTACGTACCCGCTTTGCGGTAGTTTGCTCGGCGAAACCAAACTAAGTTCGTCAGCGCACCAGCGCAGCGCTCGATGTGGATATATGATGGAGGCCGGATAACGAAGGCCATTAGCAGCACTGATCAATGATCAGGGGTGCTGCTACTACTACTGCACACGTCACGTCGCGATTATATTAAGCTAACACTAGCCCCCGTCGCCGTCGAGCTAATTAAGCTCCATGGCGTCGACGCAACTAAGGCGAAAATCGACGGCCGGGTCGCCGGCGGGCGGGGCCGGGGAGGCACGGGCCTATGCGGCGGCGACACGGGACGGCACGGGGAACAGCCGTGGGCGGGGGTCGCCGTCGGGCTGACGCACGGCCCCGCATCTCGCCGCGCGCGTGACGATGGTGCGTGCTTCTCAGGTGTCGCGCAACGAGCCACGTCTCGACCCCGAGACGCCTCTTCTTCCGTCGCCCGCAATGCTGGTATCCTTTCTTCTCCGGTGGTTCCGGTTATCATATGCGTTTCCCGTTTTGGGTGCGTGGTTTGGGTGAGCTTTTGGCGGGCTGCACGGCCTGCAGCCCTACACCGAGTTGTTTTATGCTGGCCTGATCTACTCCTATTTTTTGTTGTGTTCGGAGGCATACGAGGGTGTGACACGAAAGTAAAACAAAGTGCCTGCCCAACACTAGCAAAGTAGTGCCAGGGCAATATTACAACACTAGGCGAGGAATCAAAGGCGCCTGATGATGGCCCCATGTAAAACACCATGGCTTGATCTCAGTTTCGCCGTTTGCGTGGGAAGAGGGACATGTGTCGAAATGTGACAAATGCCCATAGCTTTCCTCCTCCTAGCTACTACTCCCTCCGTTCACCAATATAAGATGTTGTTTCTGAATCAGGTGTATATAGACACATTTTGCTGCGTTTGCTCACTTCATTTCAGCTCTTATGTAGTCTATATTGAAATATCCAAAACATTTTATATTTGTGAACGGAGGGAGTAGTAGCTTGTTGCAAACATCATGGGTATCTACGGTTGGAATTATGTGATACTCCTTCCGTCCAAAAAAACTTGCCCCTCAAATGAATGTATATAGCATCAAGTTAATGCTATATACGTCTATTTGAGAGACAAGCTTAGGACAAGCTTTTTCGGATGAAGGGAGTAGTAGTTAGCATTATACGGTAGAGTCAACAACTTAGCAGGTGAACTTTACAAATCATTTTTATTCTATTTATAGTCAGAAAACTTGGGACACACGATGGACAAAATCTTTTGTAGCCGCACCTTCTTGCTACATGACAAAGAAACAATAAAAGAGATATATGATTGCACGGGGTGTTTTGGCTCCTGGGCTCAGAAGAGCCCGAGAGTGAACAAATAAATCGTTAAAAATACTAAATAAGATTTAAAAAGTCTGAATTTCTATGTGGAGAAAGATGGCTGAGTGCGTCATGTTTGTGATAAATTTCAGAGTATTTGGATGTCAGATAGTTCTTAGTAAAAAAAGACAACTTTGGGGTCTTTGAAAAAGTTTATTGTTTGTGCACTGTTCAGCCCTGGTTTTATTTTTTTTTCTGAGAGCTACTCGGATGTTCAAATGCTTTAAAATTTGGCACGCACCTCATGCACTCAAATCCTTCAAAATTTGTCGACAAATGCCCATGCATTTCCTCCTCCTAGGTCGAGTACTAGCTTGTTGCCAATATGGCGGTATCTTCCCATGGCAAATGTCTATCGTTGGAATTATGCGATAGTTTTTTTAGAAACAATTATGCGATAGTAGCTAGCACTATACGGTAGAGTCATCATATATTTATCAGCAGAAAACTTGGAACGCACGGAAGCCAAACTCTTTTGTGGCTGTATCATCTTTTTTTATGTAAAAGATCAAAGGCACACAAGCCCTTACAAGAAAACATACGTATAGAAATTGAAAAATACATTCAAATTCTTTAGGGTGTCGAAGTCTTCTTCCTCCTGCATCACGGTGTGCTGTGAGCAAAGTTCGTTGCCGCCTCTAGGTCTCCATCTCAATGGAGAAAACTTGTTTAAACCCAAGAGATTGTAGAAGCAGTAGTCGAGAAGTCATCGACGTAGACTAGAAGACGTCGGCGGCTGCCGCCCTCGAGAAGAAAACACCGAGAGGGCGTGTAGAATGCCCAAGTTTTGGCATGACGAAATTGAGGGACACAAACCTCGCACATTCTCCGATGAGTCTAGGACTGGCCAACTTTCATCGGGCAGAACTGGAGCGAAAGGACCAAGACGTACGACCATGTTGCTTGCTCTGCAAGACAACATGACCAAGACAAACCCGTAGGAAAAAAATGCTTGACCAGAAGAATCAGATCTGATTATAGACCATCTTCTAGATGCCTCTCGACGATACATGGAAGCATCATCGAAACGAGGGCGAGGCTGGAAGATCTTATTCCATGCCGATGACGAAACCATCATCCCACCAGTGTTGAACGGAGACCTACCTAATGCCCCCAAGGGGGAAATTATGGCTCCCACCAATAGACCCCCCCCCCCCCCCCCAAGCGCATCGCCATTGGCAGAGCCAGCATAGGAGGAGGTCGGTGATGTATCGATGGATGAGAGTGACGGCGGAGGTGGAACCTAGATCGCCTTGGGATAGAGGTAATAATCGTCTTTAGGATTTTTTATATGAAATGTGTGGTTGCGTCATCTCGAATTCTCGATACATGACAAAGAACCAATAATAAAAAAATATCATTGTCGCAAGGTGGGACATCTTGATGTTGGCGACGTACTCCTAGCATAGTGGATACCGAAAAGGGCCCCGCACGGTGATGCCCTTGATGCAGAAGCTGCCGAGGTGATGAGGACCTTAGTTTGGGGAATAAAGGAGAGGGGAGGGGGAGACTTTCAAGTGAAACCTGAGTGTATTTGAAGTTAGTTTCGAGGGAAGGGGTAGACACAACAAAAGTTAACTTCTAAAAAAATTAAGGAGTTAAGTTTTTACGGGTAAGACTTGTACTAATCAAGGATTCGAAGGATCACAATCCAACTTACACAAGTCCACTGCCTCCGGGGGCCGGAGCCGAACCAAACAACTGTTCTACCTTTAGTTCATGCGAATTTTGCTAAAAAATTGCTAACCACATTTTGGCTGTGATTGACATAATAAACTCTAGGTGTGCAAGTTGACACCAAATGCTTGATCTCGGCCACCAGGGAAGTGGAAAAAAAGACCTATCTATGTCATGGCTATTAATCATGTCACTGTCACTGTTGAGTCCATTTCCATGAGTATCGGCAGGTCCGACCTTTGTATTGCAAGAGAAATACCCTCCATACATGCGCCAAGTTCTGCCTCAGAAGGTTGTTGAGGAGTTAAAGTTCAAGAGAAGGGCTAGAGATGCCTGCGAGCTCTCAACGAGTGCTTTTTAGTTGCGGGAAAGCAGGCAAAATTTATAAATCATCTTTTTATTCTATTTATAGATAGAAAATTTGGTACAACCAAAAACTAAAGTCTAGTGCGTTGTAACATCTCATTGCCTCACAAAGAATCATTAAAATATTTATTTTTAAAAAATAAAATACATACTACAAACAAGATGCACAACCTGCTAGAGTCAAATCCCATGTTTCCTTTTTAGGGGAAGAACTCCATTTATCTTCAGCAAAAAATTATTTTCCGACATGTTTTTTCTTCATCTTGAGAACCATGTTCCCGTGATGGATGACCAATAAGACCTCCCTTTTTTTATCAGCGTTTTTTTTTTGAAACTAACCAGTTTTTTTAGACACTTTTTTTTGGCGGTAGACACTTTTTTTTTACCAGTATGACCCAATTTGAAAGTACTACACGCATCTGCTACCTTTGGGCCTACCCGCTGTACCAATCCAGCAAAGCCTAAGCCCAGTAGTACGACGAGTGAGAGATCCAGCTACTGTATGGCCCAATATAATTGTACAGCCGAAAAAGGGATTGCACGGGCCGGAATCCCATTTCGACCTCATCCACGACGCGACGCACCCGCCGCGCCTCCGGCGCACGACACTTCACTGCCCTCGCCGGCCGTGACACGCTCGCTGCACGCCGCTCGTTCCTCCTCCACGCTCGCTGCCACAAGCGATGCCTCCTCCCATCGTCCCCTTCTTCCTCACCTCCACCACGCTCGCCACCGCCGCGAAACCGCAACGGCAGCAGCCACCGGCGCAATCGCAACCGCAGCCGCCTTCATGCGGCGCCCAAACCCCAGCCGACGCCCTCGCCGCGTCGTACACCGCGCGCATGCGGCTTAACCCGCACCTCGCGCTCCGCCTGTTCGACCACCTGCTCCGCTCCGGCGCCGACCCGGACCCCATAGCGTACGCGCTCGCCCTGGCCCGCTGCGCGCGGGAGCGGGCCCACCCCGCCGCCGCGCAGCTCCACGGGCACGCCGCCAAGCGCGGGGCCGCTTCGCACCGCCGCGTGCGCAACGGGCTCATCCACGCCTACTCCGTCTGCGGGATGCTCCACGACGCGCGCAAGGTGTTCGACTATGGGCCCGAGGTGGACATGATCGCCTGGAACTGCCTGCTGCGAGGGTACGCGCAGGGCAGGGACGCAGGAGCACTCCGGGAGTTCTTCGCGCGGATGCCAGCCCGAGACTCGGTCTCTTGGAACACGGTCATTGCATGGTGTGTTGCGAATGGGGAGCACGAGGAGGCAGTTGCGGTGTTCCAGGAGATGCTGGCGAGCAATGAGTGCCAGCCTGATAGGGTGACATTGGTGAGCGTAATCTCCGCAATTGCGTACTTGGGAGCACTTGCGCAGGGGCTGTGGGCACATGCATATGTTTGCAGGAAAGAGATTGAGGTCGATGAGAAGTTGAGCTCAGCTCTAATAAACATGTACTCCAAGTGTGGTTTCATTGAGGGTGCAGTTTATGTGTTTGAAAATTCGTGTGCACTGAGGAACGTGGATACGTGGAATGCGATGCTAGCTGGTTTCACAGCAAGTGGCTGCAGTGAAAGAGCTTTGGAGCTTTTTACTAGAATGGAGTCATCTGGGTTTGTTCCTAACAAAATTACGTTTAACAGTTTACTGAATGCTTGCAGCCATGGGGGGTTTGTTGAGGAAGGTATTGGTTATTTTGAGAGAATGACAAGTTCGTATAGTATTGATCCCGACATTGCCCACTATGGTTGTATGGTGGATCTGTTTTGCCGCGCGGGGCTATTTGAGAAGACAGAGGAGATGATTCAGATGATGCCAATGGAGCCAGATGCTGCTGTGTGGAAGGCCGTAGTTGGTGCTTGTAGAACTTACAACAACTTCGAGTTGGGAAAGAAGGCAGGCCACAGGCTTATTGAGGCTGCACCGGATGATCATGCAGGGTATGTGTTACTATCCAACATTTATGCGCTGGATGGCAACTGGAAAGGAGTGCATAAGGTGAGGAAGCTGATGTTGGATTGTGGAGTGCAGAAGGTACCTGGGAGCAGCTCAATAGAGCTTGATGGTGTTATTCATGAGTTCATATCTGGAGATAAAAGTCACTCAAGGAAGAGGGAGGTATATGAGATGCTAAGCGAGATATGCCAGCAGTTGAAAATTGCGGGATATGCTCCAGACACTTCCCAAGTGCTGCTAGATATTGATGATGAGGATGTGAAAGAGAGTTCACTTGCTCTTCACAGCGAGAAGCTTGCACTTGCCTTTGGGCTGATTAGCACTGCACCTGGGACACCTATTAGGATTGTAAAGAACCTCCGGGTCTGTGGAGACTGTCATAATGCGATAAAACTGCTAAGCAAGATTTATGGAAGGTGCATTATTGTTAGGGATGCGAATCGATTTCATCGTTTCAGAGAAGGGTCTTGTTCTTGCGGAGATTACTGGTAACCTTTCAGATGAGCTGCAGTTCAGTTCCGTTTAGTTTTCTTGTTACACAGAAATATATAGCATGCTAGAAATGTTCTGGCAATGACTATACTTGTCCATTTGAGAAAGATTTTTAGATGTGCCATGAAGCTCTTGACTCGATTTCATGTCTCTTAAATGCTAAGCTACCCATAAACCAACACCATGATGACCACCCTCTTGTGTCTCAGCAACTTGAAACCTAATTATTGTACTTTTCAGTCCCCATGATTCAGTACTGAACATGAATCTGAGATGTATGCCCTACGCAAAAGTGCCATTAAATTCTGATAATTATACATCCTTTCAAATGGTAGGGACTAGAAATCATTAATTACCTGATACATACTTAATGCTGTTTTCCAAATTTCATTACTGTCATCATACAGTTGAGGATGACTGCTTCACATAAACTCACATTTGAATGAGAAATTGAGCCACAGAACCAACTAGGCCTTCTGCTCTTCCTGCGAGGAAGTAGCCTTACTTTTAGTTTTGGCCTGTGAACTGAGACCTTGTCCATACATTTTTTTTTCTTCATCTCACACCATGTATTAGCCTTTATTTTATTTATTATTTATTTAGAAAAGGAGGATTACCCCCGGCCTCTGCATCAGAGAGATGCATGCAGCCCCTTGTATTAGCCTTTATGCTATACTATTTTGCACATTATTAGATACGTCTACGTTGTAGGTGTAGGTACATCTAGATTTCCAGATTTTCCATAAGCCATTTGATTGCACATTCTTTGGTGAAGGCTGAGCTTGATGGATTTAACTTGCTGTTGTGTCCTTCGTTCGGTAACTGCCCTTGAGGGCATCAGAAACTCATGTACTAAATTTTTTAACTCCTGGGATAGGAGTTACCTACTACCACTTTTGTGATAGTATTATTATCTGAGAGAAGTGCATATTACACCCCTCAACTCTAGCCCTAGTCTAATATACAACCCCCAACTCCAAAACCGTCCAATCTGCAACCTCCAACTCTTAAAACCGGCCAAAATTTAACCCTCCCCTCCCCTTGACCGGTTTTGACCGGGTTTGACCCATTGACTGATAAACAGTAAGTTCGGAAAAAATGAAAATTCAGAAAAATAAAATTTTAGAAAGCATTTTTTGCCTCTGGATGAACAGTATTTCAAAAAAAAATTGGGAACAAATTTTTTTAAAAATAAATTCGACTTTTCACCGGTGAACAGTATTAAAAATTCAGTTTTTTTACATGTACCCGGAGGTAATAAATTGGAAACAAAATTCGCCGGGATTTGTTTTTTGAATTACTGTAAACAGCGTGAACAGTATTCAAAAAAGTAACAAAATCAGGAAAATCATTTTTTCACTGCGTGAACAGTGACCGAGGGAAAATTTTTGTTCCAAAAGTTCGAATTTTTTTTGAATTACTGTTCACACGGTGGAAAAGTCGAAATTATTTTTAAAATTTTGTTCCCAACTATTCTTTGAATTTACATTTTTCTGAATTTTCCATTTTTTTCAAATTTACTGTTCATCAGTCAACGGGTCAGACCCGGTCAAAACCGGTCAAGGGGAGAGGAGGGTTGAATTTTGGCCGGTTTTAAGAGTTGGAGGTTGCAGATTAGACGGTTTTGGAGTTGGAGGTTGTATATTAGACTAGGGCTAGAGTTGAGGGGTGTAATATGCACTTCTCTCTTATTATCTCCCTTGCTATCTGTTGTTGATTTCAGAAGAGACACGAAGCGTTCTGCACAAGTGATAGTAATTATTAACTTTATGAACCATCTAAAGAGTGAGATTGGTAACGAGGACAAAGATCAACACTATTGGATATAAGTAATCACTTCCACCGTGCTCTTGTTATTACTACCTGGTGGTCTGGTGGATGTAGGAGCTTTGCTTTTGAACGGAAGGACAGTGGATGATGCAAACGCATGCCTATTTGGCATTATAGCATGGGTGCTGTCTGACAGGAAGGCTTCCTAGGTGTAAGTATCACATTCTTGAAGGTGTAGTTGTCTTTGCTAGCGAAACTTTGCATGTTTGCATCAAAGCCACTAACCTTAAAGTTTAATTCTTAGATGTCAAAATTTAATGTTTACTCTTATCTCTGCAATTATATTAACATTTGCATCTGTATGTGATATTTTGCAAGGACATCTTAATTGTAAAGAGGAAGGATGTAAAGCATCATACATCTTCACTCTTCACATCATATGATGTTTGCCATTGCTTTATAGATAACACCAGACTTAGAGAGACTGGACAACAGTTAATCTAATCAACCTTGTCCCATGTAAAACGGGACATTCTAACATTTGTAAGAAACTGAATTCTTAAGAGGAACAGAGCTGGGTAGCTCTATCTTCTATGTGAATTATCATTCGAATGGGTAGTTTACATGTTAGTTGATTGATAATCGAACGGGAATCTCCAATAGTGTGACGCTGGTTATCTCAAAGCCTTGCTGCATCTGATTTTGGGTGAGGCAAAGGGGAGAGAACTCCAAAGACAAACCAAGCTGTCTTTCATACAAACGACCACTTTGGTGCGGAGTCTTTGAGCCATTATTTCGACAATTTATAGATAACATTTTCTCTACAATTGAGCAGTGTGTTTTGCATTCATCCAAGATTATGTTGAGGGGTATTAGAAATAGCTATTGTTTATACTATTATATGTTCCCTTAGGCACCAGAAAGTTCTACACGGCATTAGTAAGCGACCAGATGTGGTACATTATGATTACAAATTGATTTTTTTCTCTCTCTTCACACAAGGCAACATACACACGCATGCATGCACATACGCACACGCACATAATGTTATATGATAGTGTAGAATGCCCTAGCTCCACGCCAATCATTAACAGGTTGGCCTTAATAAACAGCCTGCTGCCCTTATCAACACTATTAGTTTATTTTCCTCTTGGGGGAAGTTCTTTAGTGTTCCCCAGATATGCATTTTGTATTTTGCACCCTAAGCCCTAGTTTGTAGCTCTAATCACTGCTCTAGAGTATAATAAGACCATTAGCGTACGCCATAATGCATAATTAGGGTTTAGAATAATCGGTAATATTTACTGCTTTGTATGAATCATAGCCCACAAGGAAGGTTTCACCTAACATCGACCTTTACCAAAAATATACTCACTTGCATCTCGCGTGCAGCTGGCTTTGCCATGGACTGTGCTTTGTTTATGGTTTACAGAAAGGTGTAACATACGCTTTCCTAAGCACAATTAGAGATCCTGTACCCTAGCACATGGGAACAAATGCTGAATTAACACAGAGGTGTACTCACAATGTGGAGATACTATGGGCCAACTTGCCATGTAATCGAATCATCCATGTTCAACTCAAATCATTCATCCTTGGTAATGATCCCGTTAAGACTGCTTTTGTGCTCTTTGCTTCTCGATACATCTTGGTAGTAAGTGTTTGCACAAACTTTTGTAGCATGTAGTACAAACCATGATAGGTATGGTGGATTGTTTGGTCGTTTTCTTTTTTCTTTTACTTTGAGGAAGCTTAGCATGTTCGAATCAAATCCCTTTATAGCAAGTGTCTGCACAAACTTTTGTAGCATGTTCTAGCACAAACTATGATAGGCATGGTGGATTGTTTCCTTTATATTTGTTGTGGATCATAGATAATTTCTCTTAATGAAAAACCTAAATCATTTGCTGTATGCTGTTCTGATGATGCTCAAATTTCAAAAGGCAAAGCTGTGATTATTTTTTTCCCTGGGAAGAAAAAAAGACATCCGTTCAGAACTTGCTAAGCAGGATAGTCAATACAGGGAGCAGATTCTGTGAGATGAACGAATCCGATGTCAAAACTCTTACCCCATTCTAGCAGGGGGTGTGTATTTTAGCTTTAGACTTACCCGCTAAAGAGACGATTGCCAGCTAATCTCGCGCAGACATTATTCCATTTGTTTACTTACAGCTCTTTGGCTGCTATTTGTTGGAGCTTCTTTTGTTTGCAGGAATCAATCCTCTGCTCTCACTCACACCGGACGGATGGATGGATTGTCCTGCTGCCAACATGTAGGACCTAAACTCATGTATGTAGTCACTCTCATCACATCAGTACCGCCTATTTGCTCTAAATTATTTCTGTTGACAAAAACGCTGCTCTTGTTTTCAGCTCATCCTCCGTGCCTGCTGACAGCAAGCCCCTTCCGCGTCGTCCGTCGATAGGCTGCTCTCGCGCGCTGTCCGTCCGTGATGCGATGCAGGCGCACTCGCATTGGCGCGAGAGAGCACGGACGGACGGACGGACGGATGGTACTGCAACACATGAATTTGTGCGGCAATGATTGGAGAAGGGAGACATAGATCTGCGGCAACCTTTCTGGCGAGCATAATGATGCAGGAGAAGATAATCTGGTGGGCGGTCGGGTCCAGTTCCATTCCTCAATGACTGCGGTGCACGACGGGGGTGGCATGGCATGGCACGGGTAAATGCCTTGTGCCGAGCCCGGCCAGCGCTGCCGCGCACAGGACTGGCAAAGCGCGTGTGGGCGGACACCGGGTCGTGGACGGCGAAGGCCATGTGTAGGGGCTACCCTAACAAAACACAACCCCCGTCTACCATACGAGGCTGCCTCACGGTCTTCCTCTCCTTCTCGTTCTCAAAGATAAGATGAGGAGGGGAAAAAGAAAAGCGGAGGCAGAGCTAAGCTGGGGAGGGGACTGGTCTCGGAATCTATCTATCTATCTATCTATCTATCTATCTATCTATCTATCTATCTATCTATCGAGGCTTGTTATCTACGTAGCAGCAGCAGCAGCTCGTGGTCCATGCCCTGGGCAGTTTGAAGTCGTATCCTTTCCAGTCTTTGGCCCGCCCGGCATTTCTCTCTCAAGATTCGCTACGTATACGTACGTACGTGCCTTTGCTTTTTTTAAATTCTTTTTATCTTCTCCTTCCCGCTTTGGGGTGAACAGTTTACTAATGGCTCCACTAATGTTAGGCAGAAGAGGAGGGGAAAGGCATGGAGCGAGGGAGGGACGCTGCTGCGCTGAGTAGAAAGATAAAGAGGAATGGAGGAGGTAAGCTTAGCTGCAGTGCAGGGGAATAACTTGCAGTTCACTTCTTGCAGTGTTAATCAGCGCAGATGGTTGCTGCTTCCTTCCTTGCTGATGCTTTTCTTAAGCCCGGATTTTGAAAGCTTAAGGAGGAGGGAAGGGGAAGGGGAGGGGGGGCAAAAGCGTGTTTGGAGTGAATAAAAGTATTGCATGGGTGGTAGGCTTTAACTAATCTAAAGCTAGATTCGAGCCTTCGCTAACCCCGAGGCTAACGAATTGTTTTTATCCTACTGCAGCCACAGAAAGATTGAGATTAGGAGAATCTCAACTCTGCCCTGCGAGAAAAAGCATCTCCAGCAGCCGGGGCAGACCGCGACTCCTCCTCTAATCAATCAAGCAAAGGTTTCATTATTTTCATCTCTGAATTTCGCAAGAAAAAGAAACACTAGTACAATTCCTAGTATGAGTTTCCTACGCCGCTCGAAAGCCCAAACAAATCTCACCTAAACCCTATCAATGATGAAGTGAAATGAAATGGGACGAAACGAAAGCGGCGTTGCTTTGCCGTGGGGGGCAAAACGGCGAGGCCTCGATCGCAGCCCCTCCTAATGTTGACCACCAATTTTCCCTTGAGCAAAAAACTAATGATGGCGATCATGGAGGGCGTGTAAATAATTGCCCGTGTCCACCCGATTAAAGAAGTGCAAACAGTCAAATAATGATGAGCGGGGTGGGTGCACAAGTTTTACAGCCAGGCAGGCACCTTGAGAAAGCGAGCATAAACTAATGCCTGCGAGGGTTGGCAATGTCAGGGATGCCTCTTTACGCCTGCTCCTCTCCTCTGCTCCTGCTATGCTATGAGCGGTGCGGTGCGGTGCGATGCCGAGCAAGTAAGTAACCCAGGCGGAGGGGGTCGTAACTGAAGGAAAGCAAAGGTAAACACCATGATTAAAGGGCTGTTAACAAAGGAAAGGTAAAGCGGGGACGGTTAAGGTGCCCTAACACATTTTAAAGCTTGTTAAACAAAACAAAAAACTGGCCGTGGATGGCGGTGGTGCCCAGTTTGTGACTAGGAGTAGGAGGAGGAGGAGCAGAGGGCTAAAGCGGTTTGTTGCCCCAATCTCTCTCTCTCTCTCTCTTTCTGGTTAACCATGCACAGAAACTAGTAGGGCCTCTGGTGGTGGTGGTGGTCAAGAAGAACTAGTAGTAGTACTAGCAGTGTAGTCCTACAAATGCCACAAGCCTTTGCCTCCACACTCTCCCTCTAGCTATGTAAGCATGGTCTATGCGTCTCCCTCTTTTCCTAGCTCATCTTCTTCCTACGCCTCTCGCCGGCACACCTAGCGCCACAATCTGCAGCGGCCGCCTCTCCTTTTCTTGCCGTTTCTGTCCATAGCCTCGCTGCCTTAAGAGCTTTTGCCCATCGCATTGCCCATACGGCCCTGCCCGACCAGAGCACTTCGTCTTCCCTCTCGTCTGCCTCTCGGGTTCTTTCGGCCAGCGGAGGAATCCATTTGCTACGCTTGTTGTTGGAGCAGGCAGCTAGGTAGGAGCCATGGACATGAACGAGAGCAGCGAGAAAGGGATGGAGGGCAATGGGTCCTCTGGCCCCGGCGGCGGCATCCCCGTGGAGTGGCAGAGCCAATTCAGCGGCGGCGGCGGCTTCTCGGCGCACCATCACCAGCAGCATCCTCATATGATGGACTCCTTCGCGTCCGGCATGTGGCCGGCGGCCTCGCAGCACGGCGCGGGGTTCCTGGCGCCGGTGCCCGGCTTCCTCCCGCCGCCTGGCCTCGGGGGCCATTTCCCGGTGGACTCGGGCTTCATCGAGCGGGCCGCGCGATCGTCGTGCTTCGTCGGTCCTGGCTCCGGTGGCGGGATGATGGGTGCTGGCGCTTTTGGCGGCGCGGGCGATCAGCACATGGGCAGCGCTTTCGGGGAGGGGTACTTGGATCATCGTAGGAAGGAAGGCGGGGACAAGGCCGAGCCGGAGCTCGCCGGGAGCGGCGGCGTGCCGAGCTCGGAGGCAGCCGGCGGAGACTGCTCGTCCAAAGGGTCCGACTCCAAGAAGAGGAGAAGGCCCAGCGAGGTATATACTGCCTGTTGTTCATCGTGTTTCCAGCTTCAGTTCAGTACTTTAGTCAGGTGTTCAAGAACGAGCCTGTGCTTCATTCAGGTGATGGGAGGTGATCAGGTTCAGTCTTCCAACGTGGCCGCTGACTCCGCAAACGAGAGCGCCCAGAGCAAAGATAAAGGCGAGGAGAGCAGCCCGGCGACGGGGACGACGACCGGCGGCAAGTCCAAGGGGAAGGGTGCCAAGGAGAGCTCCGAGAAGGAGGACTACATCCATGTCCGAGCCCGGCGCGGGCAGGCAACCAACAGCCACAGCCTCGCTGAAAGGGTACACAGATTTTGCTCACCGCTTCCTCGTTTGATTAGCATGGATGCAGTATGTATGCATTTGAGCACGCGAGTGGTGTTGAAACCATGGATGTTTTTATCCTTTGTGCAGCTGAGAAGGGAGAAGATCAGTGAGAGGATGAAGCTTCTACAGGACCTTGTTCCCGGCTGCAGCAAGGTACTTCCTTTTTCCACCGAAAGAAGTTACGTGTTTCTGATCAGTCCTAGTATTTCGTAGCAAAATGTAAAGGATGTTCTGTGTCTTGGACTGAATTCAGGTCACCGGGAAGGCGGTGATGCTCGACGAGATCATCAACTATGTTCAGTCCCTGCAAAGACAAGTCGAGGTAACGACCAACAATTCGTCTGAGAATCTATCTAGGCAACCTGAGCATACTAGTAGGATTTTAGCTTTGAACATACTGCGTGTCAGGTGCAAGGGAAGAAGTACAACCACTGGGTACAGATAACTGAATACTTTGCTCTAGTAACTAGCATGTCAGTGATCACTGGGTACAGATAACTGAGTACTTTGCTCTAGTAACTAGCATTTCAGTGATCAGTGGATACAGATAACTGATCAGTAGTGTGTTCTAGTAACTGGCACGTCAGTGATGGTAAACCACCGCAGAGTTTTGACACTCACTCCCTTTGCAATCTGCAGTTCTTATCGATGAAGCTGGCGACAGTAAACCCGAGGCTTGACCTCAACATAGAAGGGCTTCTCTCAAAGGATGTAAGAGCATCATCGCTTATATATGAATTCCCTCCACAACCAGTTGCCTGCTTTCAAGGAGTGTCGAACTAACCATGCATGCCCAACGGTCCCTTGTCAACAACAGCTTCTTCGCTTCCCTGGGGTGTCCTCCTCGTCGATGGGATTCTCCCCGGAGATGATGCACCCGCAGCTGCAGCTGTCGCAGCCGGGGCTGATGCAGGGAGGCGCCGCCGCCATGGCGAACTCGGACGTGTTCAGAAGAATCATGCAAGCGCAACTAGGAGCAAAAGATGGATCCCATTCACAGGTTAGCGTCTCTTCAACGACTGACATATACTGGTATGCATACCGTGTTTAGTTACTCCAGCAACGAGGTAGAGGATGACACACCTCATTAAGATAAACAATTTAATTTGCCCCCAAAACTATAGTACCTCGGGAGTCAACAGCTCCCAAAGATCCACAGCCTACCAATGTGCTAGATAGACCATAGTGTGACCGAGACCTATGCCTGTAGGCTAGCAGCTAGCAGCCTATTAGATCCATTCACCTGGCCTGGCCTGGCCAGTAGGAGTATGAAATGAATAATTTGAACATGTACGTGCATGCATGCTTACATAGCTAACGTGTGCGGCAGCCTCATGCATAAACAACATGTGGATGATGAATTACTAACACGTTGAAGCTATAGATTGGTTGCTTGCTGATAATGTTTCCGTTTGGTTTTGTTGTTTGGATCGCGCAGATGGCCCACGCATTGAATGGCCCGTTCAGCGATCACGTTGCGCAGATGGCGTACCCGTCCATGGGCTCCTCGCACTCGCACTCGCAGGACCTCAGCATCAGGCCGTCCCAGGACGCCTACCAAATGTGATTGATGCCATCGCCAGCCAGCCTCCTGAAGAGCCACCCGGCCCGAGTTTGTTTGTCCAGCTAGCTGGCCTAGGCCTAGCCATCAATCATCTGACCGCCAACGGGACGGGCAGCAGAGCAGAGGCCACATGCACGAGCAATATGACCACTGAAGCTGCTGCCGCTGCTGCTGCCGCCCGTGCGTGCGTGCGTGCAGTGCACAGCTGGAGCCTTTAACTGCGCCGTGCGTGCGTGGCCGTGTGTAAATCGATCCATGGATGGATCGGGCGTGTTCTTGTTGTATTCGGGGCTGGAACTGGAAAAAGGGGGCCGAGCAGCCCCACGGGGAGAAATGAAATCCTGTGGCGTGGAATGGATGGGAATTGTGCTCTGTCTGCATTTATGTGTGGCGCACGAGGCGGTGGCAGCAGCTGATGAATTGCTGCTGCTGCTGCAGGATATCTCGTCTCATGATGCAATGCGGGGGGTTTGTGTTGGGTAGAATTTGTTCCGTGTGACTTGTGTTGCTCCGTTTCGATGCTCAGGATCAGTCCTAGAACTTGGGGGGCGGGTGGTGTTCAAACGTTGGACGGAAACCTCCACCTGTATACGGAAGAATGGTAAAATGATGAAACGTCTCCGCTGATTAGCTCGGTGCTCCTGGCGAGCAAAAATGTTAGCCATCGAGTTACCTCGTCCTCCTATGCGCAGCGTAGCGTGTTCGTTGATCCACTCGCATGCACGGTCGTACGGCGCCCAGCGCATGTAGCTGACGCCGAAGCGGACAATGCTACGCGCACGGGCGCGCACAAGCCACAGCACATTGCTACTAAAAGCAGGTCGATCTTTGGGGGTGCGTGTATTCTGCTCTGCCGGTGTCGTGTCGTCGCTAGGGGTTTCCTGCCTGCCAGGACAAGGGGTTTTGGCACGTTCATGATCAGATTCCTCCAACGAGAGGGGGCGCTGCATCCCATTTACACGATTACATACATCTGTGCCTGCAGCCTGCACACGTCGAAAACATTGGCGCAAGGCGGTCCCGTGGACGCCTTTTCTTTAACTCGACTGTTGGAGGTTGGGCCGTTCGTGCAGCGATTTATATTTCGATCCCGGTTGGCGGTACGATCGCAAACCCCCAGCGAAGGCGACGGCGAATCGGACAATCTTCTCGCCGTGCATGCGCTCTGCTCCTCGCGCATTTCCACCGTCGTCTTGTGTTCTTGTTGGCCGTAGAGACACGTAAGTTTTCGCCCAGTGACCCCCCTGCCGCCGTCACCCTGTTTTTCGGTTCTATTTCATATTTTTGTTTCCGGTTTTGCTTAACTTTTTTCCTTATATTTTCCTTTTAAAATGGTGTGCACATTTTTTTCAAAAATGTTAATCATGCATTTGAGTTTTTTAAACATGTATGCAAAAATGTTAATCATGTGTACGGAAAATGTTTGGCCCATTTTAGAAAAATGTTTATACAATGTACAAAAAATATTCGACTAATTAAAAAAGTGTTTTGTACATTAAAAAAATGTGCAAACCATTTTAAAAAATGTTCAAGAGTTTAATTTTTTTATGACATTAAAAAAAGAATGTAGAAAAATTGCATGATTAAAAAAAAATGTACGTGACAGTTTACAGAAACAATTTGTCGATTCAAAAAAGAATGTTTTGACATTTTTACAAATGTTTGTACAATGTAAAATTTGTACTTGTTTGTTATTTTTTTTATTTTTATTAAAATATATAGAACATGTATTTGGAAAAAATGCTACTGTCTATTAAAAAATGTACATAATGTATTTGAAAAAATTTCCAAACTGTTTCATAAAAATGTTTCACATGTGCTCTACAAATGTACATTATGTATTGAGTAAAAGGAAGAATTGTGTGTGTGTGTGGTGGGCGGGGGGATGCAATAAAACCGACAAAGAAACAAAAGGAACAACAAAAAATGAATAAAAACAAGAAAGAAACAAAAAAACCAAATTATAACAAAAGAAATAAAAGACCAATGACATAACAAAGAAAACCAAAACAAAATGAAAAAAAGGAAAACCGGTGAAAGGACAAATAACATGAAAGAAAAAAAATAAAAAAGTAGTAAACCAGACCTACAATGACCGCTATGAGCCGGAACAAGCGAACCTACGCGCGGTAAAATGGGCCGGCCTGTTATTGTCGCACGTAGGCGATTGCTATTAGGAATCGGGTGCCTGGCGGCTACGTGGTTTGTAGGTGTGGGCGGGGAGCAACTAGTTAACGAGCGCTCCTTCGGTAGCTTCGCAACGATCAGCGCCACTTGGCGCGCTCTCAGCCATTTGCCACGTGTCGCGCTCTGGACGCTTCCTACGGATTTTGTTTTTTTTTTATTTTTCCGCACGTGTTTTCGGCTTTTTAAACGATTTTTTTTGGTTTCCCTCTGTCTTTTTTAGCTTTTCGATAAAAAAAATTCTGAATTTTTTTTGCGCGAAAAAACGCGTTTTCTTTTTTTTTCCTTTCGCGGAGGTCACGGTTTTTCTTTCGCGAGAGGCACGGTTGTGCTTTAGCGAGAGTCACGGCCGTGCCTTTCGGAAGCGAAAAAAAACACGTTTTCTGTTTTTTTTTCTTTCATGAGAGTTACGGTTTTGCTTCCGCGAGAGGCATGGTTGTGCTTTCGTGAGAGTCACGGCCGTGCCTCTCGGAAAGGGAAAAACAAAACGCGTTTTCTATTTTTTTCTTTCGGGAGAGTCACGCTTTTGCTTCCGCGAGAGACACGGTTGTGCTTTCTCGAAAGTCACGGCCATGCCTCTCGGAAAGGGAAAAAATACGCGTTTTCTGTTTTTTTTCTTTTGCGAGAGTCACGGTTTTGCTTTCGCGAGAGGCACGGTTATGCTTTCACGAGAGTCACGGCCGTGCCTCTCGGAAACGAAAAAAAAACGCGTTTTCTGTTTTTTTCCTTCCACGAGAGTCACGGTTTTGCTTCCACGAGAGGCACGATTGTGATTTCGCGAGAGGCACGGACGTGCCTCTTTCGGACAGGGAAAAAACCATGCTCCCGGTCCGGTTTTTTCGCCCGGTTTTTTTCGTCCGTTTTTTTGTGAAAAAAAAGTTCGTCAAAACCTATCAACATGGGATCTAATTTTGAAGATCTCGACGCGAGGAATTCAACGGTGAAAACGGTTCGAGATTTGGACGCACGGTTTAAGAGATAAAACGTTTTGAATAAACGGATCTATGAAAAAAGGGAAAGCTCCCAGGTTGCGACAAGTGGCGTGCTGCATGTGCGCCACTTGTCGCGACTTGGGAAAGTGAAGTGCTTTTTGCAACAAGTATTCCTTAATTAGTGATTTCGGTGGGCGGATCGAACAACGCTGGGAGATGGGGGGAGCAACTGTTTCTTGCTAGGTTGTGGCCCTTTGGGCCGCTTGCGCAGCTGTGGGCATTCATAATGATCTACTCGACCATAGCTGTAAAAAAACTTTTGATCAAATGTCTAGTTTTGACTATACAGGGTACCGTTGAAAAATCTGATCTGTATCAAGATTTTTTTACTTGCGAGTTGGGTTCCGTTCATGTGAAATATTTAGGCTTACGTCAGTCTAATGTTAGGAATAAATAAAAAATGAGTAGATGCTGATGTTGGCAAGGGAGGCTGCTGAACGATGCTTTTTCTAACCCCAACAAGTACGGGATTGAAAAACATCATGAAAAGAGCAATATTAGTTAAACAAGCCTGCACTAGGGTAATTCTGCCAACAATGTTATGTACTATATATAGACGTAGAAATGACATTGTATTTCAGAGGAAACTGATTAGTGATCTATGACAGTCGTAAACCTGATTTGTCATTGGATTGCAGATTGGTCCATTTTGCACATAAAGGTGGAAGGAGAAAGGGAGATGCCGCTTGGGGCAAAACTCGTCAAGTGAGTAGCAAATGAGGTGTATCATGGTTCGCAGTGGTTGCGGCCAGGAGTTCTGAGGATTGGTGGCTGATCTCCAGTGGTGCTTCCCTTTTAGGGTGCCTCTTGTTGCTTCGAATGTATGATGTCTCTTCATGCATGCTTTAGTTCGCTTTTTCTTCTACCATACTTGTTTAGTGTAATCCTTGGTGGTTTAGAGTCTGGGATCCAGCCTATCTTGGCTTGAGACTTGGAGTTGTTCATGCCTGGTCCTTTTGCTATATATATCTAGACCCTCATATCTAAATGATTGTAATTAGGTTGGTTTCCTTTGTGGTCCTGCATGTCTGTAGTTTGTCACCTGAACCATTTGGTTTTACTATATGAAATCATAGGGTGTGACATCTCTTTCACTAAACAAAATTGTCAAAAAACCCTCAATTATGGGGTACCTTGCAAAGGTTTACCTCCAGAGTCACCATAAAAATGGTTACCCATAAATTACTCCGATAATGGCAAATGACGTTGCACATTTGCATTGGTTGTCGGTATGAGAGAGTTTTGTTGGAATTTTTTCACCATGGGAGGATGGGAGGGTGTCGTGCACATTTTTTTTGTGAGATCTGATTTTTAAAATGAAATGTCTCTTAAACCGAGCTTTCAAACTATTCTCATAGTTGCATTCCTCACATCGAGATCTCCGAAATTATATCCCATATTGACAAGCTTTGATGAACTCTTTTCTAGACGTTATGCGCTCCATCGAAAACTAATTTGTGGCCCCATTGTAATGTACTTGTGCTTCATGCTGCAACAAAGTGGTACTCCCCCACGGGCAATGTAGTCCCATTTGCTGCAAGTTATGCTTTCAGAGTAGTGTAACTTGCACTTTCAAAGTAATGTGCTTGTGCTTCATGCCGCAACAAATTGTACTCCCATGTACTACAAGTGGTGCTCCCCGAGTACTGCAACTTGTGTTTCTATTACAATACAACTTGTACTCCTCGACACAACATGTACCTCCTGCACAATGTAATGTGTACTCTGGGTTCAACTTGTGCTTCATGCGGGGTGCACCTTGTTCTCCCATGTGCACCCGAGTAGTGCAACATGTACTCCCCTGTGATGCACAACGGGGCACGCATGTGATGCGCCATGGAGCACACCCTGCGCATCATGCTGCAACTTGTATTCCCACCTTTTTACGGTGCATGGAAAACAAAAAAATAAAAATAAAAAGGGGAATATACCATTTTATTGGGAACATAGTACAAAATTAAAAAATACGATCCATACAAACGCACCCAGGAACACTATAAAGATGTATGGATAGATCAGTCTCACCAACACAACTCAACAAAGATGAAGTAGATGTTGATAAAGATTTGCAGATTCCCGCAACTAGGTATTACCTCCTAGCTGCGAGAATTTTCCCCAATCGAGAATCGAACATACGACCCCTCTGTTATCCAAGTGTACCATATCAGTGATACGGCAACACTTTGTCATCCGGCGTGAGAGAAAGATTGCACAAAGGAGAGAGGCACAACATTGGAATTATGTGTCTTTCGGGACCGCCCCTCCTCTCTATTTATAGATGGACAGGGGAGCGACTTGGAGGAGGGGCGGTCCCCTCCTAGGGACCTTCTAGAACCTTTGAGAAAGTTACATGCCCTTTCAGAATATTCTCAAACCTTCTAGGGCCTTTCGAAACACTCCCATAACATTTTCAAAAACATTCATAACACTTTCAGTGCCTTTCTCTCGTTCTCCTATGATCTCCAAGTACTTTATCAAACCACTAACCATTAAGCATGTGACCCAGTCGGTTTGATAATATGCGAATATGGCGTGTAACACCTTCCGGTCAATAATTAACAACCGGGTCTAGGCCTTGACGGCTTCAACTTCGTTGCAACTTCACCGAAGAGCACTGCCCCTATCGCAAAGGACAAGACCTCCACAATCATGTTCAACGACCTCATCGACACCAGAGAGAGAAGACATAGCCAATAGAAGGTGGACATGTGTCGCTCCGATCTTGAGAGGGCGGCCAACCTGATTCGTCTAACGATGCATACATGTCAAGTGTGCTCTCTGCCCAACATTGACAACCAATGGTCGGCCCCAAACACCGGAGACACCACCCTCACCTTATCACCACCAGCTCCTGACCAACCACTTTCGGCCGCAACCCAGGTGTTCCTGTCAAGAGGTTTATGGCTTGTTTGGTTTGTGTCCTGGGCACCGTGCCTGAAAAAAGTCAGTGCCTGGAATAGGCCTGGGAGCATATGTGTTCTATGCCTGGGCAGGCTGGCCTGAGGGGAGGACGTTTGGATGATGTCCTGGCCTGAAAAACATTAGGGAATATTTTATAGGGTCAAAGGTATGTACAGCTGTGGAGCCAACTGTACCAACAGAATATTTTAACACTAATATGTTACCAGGCATGCACCAGGCGTTTGGAATCCTTCGCCTGGCCCCAGGCTAATGGTGGTGCCTGTATTTGCCCAAGCTAATGATCATGACAGCTTTTTCAGGCCAGGCATTGTGTCAAACGCTCAGGGCACTATCCAAACATGTCTCAGGCAGGTTTCAGGCACACTTGTGGCCAGGCACGAAATCGTGAGGAAGGCAACCAAACTAACCCTTAATCTCCAAAATGATGCTTCTATATCAAAGAAACAACGTCAAGGGTGTAGCCAAAGCCAATTCAACAAGGCAGATTTAGGTTTTCACCCAAAGACTAGAACTAGAGGACGGGAGAGGGGGCGAATCTCCTTGATGACACCTTCAACAAAGAAATATGATAACACCCACGGGCCTTGTCATCACTAGCAACGAGTAGGACTTCCGTCTAGAGAAGCTGCACACCTACAGTCGAGACAACATCATGGAATGGAAGCACCCCACCATCAGATATCTGGAGCCTGGAGCTCCTCACATCCTGGTCGGAGCACAACCCACAGCATCGCAGTCTTGCCCCGAGAGCTGAACCAGGACGCGGCCCGGAGGTGCACCTCCACTTCGTGACCTCGGGCGTCCTAGGCCACCACGCTAGTTGGAGAAAACGACCAACAGGGAAACACTGTGCCGCCGGCTTCCCTAGAGCTGGCCCGACGTAAAAGGAAGGTGGCAGCGGTTTTAGGGTTTCTCCCCACTCACCGCCAGAGGGATAACACAGCATGATACCCGCAAAACTTAATTCAAAGTGCATATTGATACTCAGAGTAGCAGCTGGCTAATGTTTTATCACAAATACTAAGCAACCAAATAACATATCCAAAATACAACAATTCTTCGCAACAGGTAATGCTGAAACAGATTCAATGAAATGAATGTAGCATCGCCTACAAACAAGCAGGGCAGTTTTTTTATTAAAAAAACAAGCTTCAGGTAGCATATACCTTGAGACATAAGACAAAAAAACTGTTCCCAACAGACGCTGAAACCGGTTCGACGAAATGAATCAAGCATCGCCTACATACATCTGCTGGACGGATTTTTATTTCATGATACTTGCATGCTTCGGGTTGTTGCACGTCTTCAGACTGGAGAACGTACAACGACCCACCAGCCTACTGTTATCCCATCAGGTCTCCTTGGATGCCTGTCTCTTGGCAGGTGTTAGATTGTTTTCTGTTGCCGGAACACCTGCATTATTCTTTGGCGAGGCTTCAGCTACCACAGATGGAGAATCGTTCTTGGCAGAGGAATCTGCTGCTGAAGATGGAGAATCCCTCCTCTCATGGTTGTTCTTCTCTCGGAGAAAATTTACCGGGTTCGCATACGAACTTGTGCATGGCCACCTAAGAACGGAAAAAGGAGATGATTGTTTTATTCAAATTTGAGACATTTACACAAAAGCACACAGGAAACGCACCTGCTTGAATGGATGGTTTCGCCTTCAACAATAGTTTCTTCTTCAAAGATTTTTCCTATTAACAAAACAAATATGAGGAACTGAACATTGACACGGTCTAACAGCAAAAAGGACCAGCATATAATTAATAATAATAAGAAAATTTGAACACAATTATCAGTCATTTACACAAGTTTGCAGACTAGCGATCACTACCGAGTTCTGAAAAAAATGCAAACATGCAAATTGACCTAAAAGACCACCTCAGTAATGAGATGTCCCATTCAATAAAGTCACTTCTATACTATTTTCCCCTGAGAATTCATTTAAGTAGGAGTCTGCTAGTAGACACTAGTGAAGTATATGTAAAGTCAAAAAGGAAATGGCTGAGAAAAATGTGAACATAAAGTACATAACTATTGTTAATAATTTTCAATAGTATATTCCCATAACCATAGATTCATAGTGCTTCAAGATGTTGATCAAATCACTTGTTATATAAAAGGGCCAATTTACAAATGACCATATACCATGACTACAATGCTGGCTAAGTCACATGGCCCCATATTAAGAAACAATGGATCATTGCCAATATAGATTGACAAACTAGGCATGAAGATCAAATATAGCATGTGCTTGTGCATAAATAATTACAATCAAAGTTCATACCATATATGCAAAATATCATGTGGGGGGTATCATTCATTGGCAAAAAACATAGCCACGGACCCATAGCTCTTGACTTGTTGAAACTTAGGATTACTGGTAGTAAGTTAGCTAATTTAACAATTAAAATATGACCTTCAGATAGAGATATTTCAAAATCATGTACTCCCATTAGATTTTCAGTTATCGATATCTGGCTGACTTGTGAATGAAAATGCGCAAGTTATTTCCCTATTACCAGGCAGATAAACAACAAGACAGGCAATATTTTTTCATTTACAATATGAACCAAGTAACTCACTCGAAATCAGATGAGCTTAAATCAACCCTACCTCTACATAGTTGGAAGTCGTACATTAGAAAATACATAAATAGAAACACCATCATAGTTCGAGATCTACTATCAAGATACGATGCCTGACGCAGAGGTTGTGTGCTTAATTGTATGGAGCTCTGTTCGCACAAGGCTTGAGTAAAATTTGCAATAGAATTCTGCTCTTAACTTAGTTGTGGAGCAGATAGCAACTAATATGTAGGATTTGTCCTGACCCACACTGAAGAAAACTTAAACAATACAAGTACGAGGTTTAATTCCTTTTGCTTATTTCATCCAGTTTTTCTGAAAGCAATTTGATGCATTGTGAACAAATGACAACTGCTACAATATCAGACGAAAATAACAACCTATCTGACATCAAAACAAGTTTTAGAAAGTTCAGAATACTAGGTGATTATATACATCTATTAAGGTGAATCTATTTAATGCATGAAGCTGAAGACTTAAGAAGTACCTCCGTCTGAAGCCTTATTAGAGAAGTATTTGGCCTTAATGCGGGCTGCAAGTTCAGCTTGGTATCTGTTTACCTTCTGTTCATGCTCCTCAATTTCCGGTTCACTGCACATGAGTAGGCAAAGAACTTACTATCATATTTCATGATTTCTTACAGCAACAACAAGCAGAAGATAAAGTCTGTAACAAATGAGTAACTGTGCTCTGTCAAGGATGGGCTAAGATCTAGATGTTCAAAATTCATGATCATTTTGGTCCTGAGGTGACATGGAAGTATCAATTTGTCTTTTCCGAAGCCCATGTGTATTTAGTTTGTCTCAAACTTTTAATGGCACAAGATTCCCGATAGAAAAGGTTCAAATATTTATGGCAAAGAAAATATTAGATGGAATAGAGGTGGCATATTCAGGTTAATTAGGATATAAAGAAAGTACATGACTGTCGGAAACATAAAAACCAAAGCCTCCTTCATTTTGTCATTGTTTTGCCTTATTATTCTAGCCCTAGGTCTAGTAAAGTTATATGCCACTTCTTCTCGTAAAAGAAGTAGTATGACACTTCCACTCGCAAAAAAGAAACGACATGCCATTTCAAATGATAGTAAAGCGTAACATCCTGAGTGACTTGAAACTAAGTCCAGCACAGACCTACAGAATGGTATCTGTGAGCAAAAATGCAGGCTGTCCTTTTTCAGAAGATAGATTCAACTTCACAACTATATCATTAGTGTTCAAAATAATCTGCGCTTACAATTTAATGTCAGGTAAACAATTCACTGTATTACTCTTTTTTTTCTCTCTCGAGAAAATACAAAGCTTGCATCTCAATATATTGATAGAACAAATATTAATTACAAGCCTAAGAGTAGGCCGGAATAACCGGCCATGAATAAAACGGCGTCCAACGGCTGACAGACACTCGTTACAACCGACAGAAATGTATTCTATCCTCATTCACCATGTTACTACTACCTAGCCGAAATTGTAAAAATTAACTTCTCCAGCATGGGTTTATGTACAATTGTTTATGTACATCTGAATTCTGAAGGATCAAAATTGAGGAGCATGAGAGTATAATTGTACATCTGAATTAACTTCTCCAGCATGGGTTTATGTACATCTGAATTCTAATTTATTGTCAGGCAAACAATTCACCATCTTCCCGAGCAAAAGCAGAGCTTGCGTCTCAATGCATTGATAGAACGAATATAAATTAGAAGCCTAAGAGTAGGCCGAAACAACCAGCCACGAATGAAACCGTGTCCAACGGCTGACAGACACTCGTTACAACCGACAGCAATGTATTCTACCCTCACTCACCATGTTACTCCTACCTAGCCAAGATTGTAAGAATTAACTTATCCAGCATGGGTTCATGTACATGTACATCTGAAGGATCAAAATTGAACAAAACATAAAGCGCATAGGCATGAAGTCTAAAATGGCATCCTTCTCGTTCTCTAGAGAACTCCATATGCTGAAGTGGACAGGCAAATTTGGAGTAAAACCATAAAACTGAATGGTATGATGTGCTCTTGTGCACAAAGAACATTGCGGCTTTCAGACAATAAAAGGCAAAATCGACTCACCCCACTGCATCCATTGCAGTTGCAGGTTCGGACTTGACGTTGAGCATGGTTCCTCAATGCCCAGCCGAACGCCGCCGAACCTCTTGGAAGGTCAGCCGCCACGCGAGCCCGCAAGAAACTGAACTGAACGCCTTGGAGAAAAATGAACACTCGGATTACCGCGAACAGAACGCGAGCCGGTTAGGGTTCGTCGCCAGCAAACCTACCGAATCGACTCCACGCCAGTCCAGTGCGACGGGGGAGAAGAAGCCGACGGCGGGGCTGATGGGGAGAAATTTCTCTGGGGTGGCGAGCTTCGGCGGAGGGAGATGAGGGGAGCGCTGGCGCGGGGGGCAGGGGAGGCGAAGTGGGCGGTGGGGATGGCCGAAGGGGAGTGAAGGAAAAGTTTGGGAGTCAACTGGGAACTCGCTTGACCCTCCACGACTTTGGTGGCCCCTTCTGGTCTGACTGGCAGCACCGGGACGAGGTCGCGTCTCTGTCTGTTTCCAGCGGCGTACTCGTAAATGGTAATGTAAAAAATAAAAGGAAACGACGTAAGTATAAATGGTAAATAGTAAAGTGACAGCGGGGTATATGCGCGTATTCTTTACTCTATTTTGTTTAAATTGGCAGTTTGTTATTGAATACAATTAATGTTCTTTTGACAGCTTTCGTCCCTGCTGTACAATAGACGTGTGTTAAACTTTGAAAATCATAAAAAAAATCTTTAGATTTGTTTTTTTTAATTACAAGCATTAAGAAGAAATCTCAACATTTGGAATTTGAAGCATATTACGCGCATGCATTAGAAATCACGAAGATCGAAATTTGGATCCACGAAAAAAAAGCTACCTGATGGAATCGGCCGTCGCCGCCGCTACTTGCGCAACGTCGTCATTGCTCCTCCGCAGCGGGTTGCTTGTGGAGTAGGGGGAGATCTGAGCTCCAGGGGCATCCAGCGCCAGCACCACCTGTCTATGAAGGGGAAGGGCGGCCGCCGTTGCTCTTCCCGCCCCGTCGTTGCTCTTCCCATGACAAGGTGGGCGTGACATGAAGAAACTTGGGTGGGAGATCGAGGCCTCGGAGAGTAGTAGCCCCTAGACGAAGAAGATTTGGGACAGAGGCAGGACGGGGTCGGCGGCGGAGGGTTTTCTCGAGCAGCCCCGGGTTCGCTCTCACCCTTGTCCGGTAAAGCGGTCTATTTACGGTGAGGGGTGGGGGAATCCGGGCTTGAGTAGGGTCGTGCTAGTTTGTGCGGTGCCCATTTACGGCCCAGTATAACCAAACATGTTTATGAGAATCAGGTAACAATGTAATTGAATGTTGGGTAACAAAAGTTTGAACCAAACACGTTCCAAACGTTCTTGGGTGTGAGACACAAAGAGGCGAACACAAGTAGACGAGCGACCAAGAGTAACGAAGGAACTCATATCTACCCAATATTTTGAAAACATAGGAACAGAAAAAGATATATCGAAACGTCAATATGCTAGACTGTACCAAAAAACAAAAACATCATTTGTTGAGAAGAATCATTTGGATACCTCACTGGAAGCGAGCAAATAAAGGTAGTAGTGCTTGATTGGCAAGAAAAAGACAAAAAAGTACATTGGAACTTTCAAAGGATTTTTCCCACCGAGCTACCCAAGTATCCTGGCCATCCCCCCTCATCGCCGATGAAACCAACGTGGGAGGCAGCCACACCTCTCCTTCCTTCGCATAGACATGCCATTGAAGGTGGTCGGGTTCGGTTGGCCTAAAAGTGGATTAGGGGGAGAAGCTGCGTGAAAAAGAGTCATCTAAGGACGACAAAGCGGAAGCGCAGATAAACAAAATATGAAATACATAATCAGAGAGGAATTTCCCATCCCGGGAATGCTAATGCATGGGACACATGAATACAACATGACCATCCTTCACTGCAAATCATGATGACGGCAGCCCAGCTCCCTAGATGGTCATTGTGTCATCTTCTTTTATTAACTGCGCAGTTGATACGACCGAACAAAGGGCATGTCCGCAATGCTTGATCGGAAGGGCCCAGGTCGAGCTTATTCACCACAAGCGGCTCAAAAGAGAGACGAAACGAACTCGATAGTTGGCGCTCTTTCTATTCCTTTCTCTATGCATGGTTGTCGCACACGAACTAGTCGGCCCTATTGTTATGTACCTATCATATGATTTCCATGTATAGCGGCTCTTCTTAGCGCCTCCTTTATTTGCACCCGTCTGTTGAACGCCAACTGCTTGCCCATAGTGTGCACACCGGGCTAGCGATCGTCTTTTTAAGTAATCTTGTCTTGGTTTTGAAGGAAATATGCCCTAAAGGCAATAATAAAGTTGTTATTTATATTTCCTTATATTATGATAAATGTTTATTATTCATGCTAGAATTGTATTAACCGGAAACTTGATACATGTGTGAATACATAGACAAAACAGAGTGTCCCTGTATGCCTCTACTTGACTAGCTCGTCAATCAAAGATGGTTAAGTTTCCTGACCATAGACATGTGTTGTCCTTTGATGAACGGTATCACATCATTAGGAGAATGATGTGATGGACAAGACCCATCCGTTAGCTTAGCATAATGATCGTTAAAGTTTTATTGCTATTGCTTTCTTCATGACTTATACATATTCCTTTGACTATGAGATTATGCAACTCCCGAATATCGGAGGAACACTTTGTGTGCTATCAAACATCACAACGTAACTGGGTGATTATAAAGATGCTCTATAGGTGTCTCCGAAGGTGTTTGTTGGGTTGGCATAGATTGAGATTAGGATTTGTCACTCTGAGTATCGGAGAGGTATCTCTGGGCCCTCTCGGTAATGCACATCATTATAAGCCTTGCAAGCAATGTGACTAAAGAGTTAGTTACGGGATGATGCATCACAGAACGAGTAAAGAGGCTTGCTAGTAACGAGATTGAACTAGGTATGAGGATACCGACGATCGAATCTTGGGCAAGTAACATACCGATGGCAAAGGGAATAACATATGTTGTCATTGCGGTTTGACCGATATAGATCTTCATAGAATATGTAGGAACCAATATGAGCATCCAGGTTCCGCTGTTGGTTATTGACTGGAGATGTGTCTCGGTCATGTCTACATAGTTCTCGAACCCGTAGGGTCCGCATGCTTAACGTTCGATGACGATTTGTATTATGAGTTATGTGTTTTGGTGACCGAAGTTTGTTCGGAGTCCCGGATGAGATCACGGACATGACGAGGAGTCTCGAAATAGTCGAGAGGTAAAGATTGATATATTGGACGATAGTATTCGGACACCAGAATGGTTCCGGAATGTTACGGGTATTTTTCGGAGTACCGGGAGGTTACCGGAACCCCCCGGGGAAGTAATGGGCCTACATGGGCCATAGGGGAGAGAGAGGGGAGCCCGCAAGGGGTGGCGCACGCCCCTCATATGGGTTGTCCGAATTGGACAAGGGGAGGGGGCGTGGCCCCCCCTTTCCTTCCCCTCTCCCTCTCCTTCCCTTTCCCCCATCCGAAAGAAAGGAAGGGGGTGACTAGGACTAGGAGTCCTAGTCGGTTTCCCCCCCCCCCATGGCGCGCCCCCTTTGGCCGGCCTCCTCCCTCTCCTCCTTTATATACGGGGGCAGGGGGCACCCCAAAGGACATCAGTTGTTCTCTTAGCCGTGTGCGGTGCCCCCCCTCCATAGTTTACTCCTCCGGTCATATTGTCGTAGTGCTTAGACGAAGCCCTGTGCGGATCACATCACCATCACCATCACCACGCCGTCGTGCTGACGAAACTCTTCCTCGACACTTTTCTGGATCAAGAGTTCGAGGGAAACCATCGAGCTGAACGTGTGCTGAACTCGAAGGTGCCGTACGTTCGGTGCTTGATCGGTTGGATCGCGAAGACGTTCGACTACATCAACCATGTTAGCCGAACGCTTCCTCTTTTGTCTACTAGGGTACGTGGACACACTCTCCCGCTCTCGTTGCTATGCATCTCCTAGATAGATCTTGCGTGATCATAGGAATTTTTTTGAAATTGCATGCTACCTTCCCCAACAGTGGCATCCGAGCCAGGTTTATGCGTAGATGATATGCACGAGTAGAACACAAAGAGTTGTGGGCGATCATAGTCATATTGCTTACCACCAACATCTTGTTTTGATTCGGCAGTGTTGTTGGATGAAGCAGCTCAGACCAACCTTACATGACCACGTTCATGAGACCGGTTCCATCGACAGACATGCAACTTGTTGCATAATGGTGGCTGGCGGGTGTCTGTTTCTCCAATTTTAGTTGAATCGAATTTGACTACGGCCAATCCTTGTTGAAGGTTAAAACAACACAATTGATGAAAAATCGTTGTGGTTTTGATGCGTAGGTAAGAACGGTTCTTACTAGAAGCCCGTAGTAGCCACATAAAACTTGCAACAACAAAGTAGAGGACGTCTAACTTGTTTTTGCAGGGCTTGATGTGATGTGATATGGTCAAGACATGATGTGATATAAGTTTTTGTATGAGATGATCATGTTTTGTAAAAGTTATCGGCAACTGGTAGGAGCCTTATGGTTGTCGCTTTATTGTATGAAATGCAATCGCCATGTAATTGCTTTACTTTATCACTATGCGTTAGCAATAGTCGTAGTAGCAATAGTTGGTGAGACGACAACGATGGAGATCAAGGTGTCAAGCCAGTGACGATGGAGATCATGACGGTGCTGTTGGGGAACGTAGTAATTTCAAAAAAAATCCTACGCACACACAGGATCATGGTGATGCATAGCAACGAGAGGGGAGAGTGTGTCCACGTACCCTCGTAGACCGAATGCGGAAGCGTTAGCACAACGCGGTTGATGTAGTCGTACGCCTTCATGATCCGACCGATCCAAGTACCGAATGCACGGCACCTCCGAGTTCTGCACACGTTCAACTCGATGACGTCCCGTGAGCTTCGATCCAGCAAAGCTTCACAGGGGATTTTTGTCAGCACGACGGCGTGGTGACGGTGATGATGATGCTACTGACGCAGGGCTTCACCTAAGCACCGCTATGATATAATCGAGGTGGAATATGGTGGAGGGGGGCACCGCACACGGCTGGAATAGATCAACTGACCAACTTGTGTGTCTAGAGGTGCCCCCTGCCCCCGTATATAAAGGAGTGGAGGAGGGGAGGGCCGGCCCACTCTAGGGCGCGCCATGGGGAGTCCTACTCCCACAGGAGTAGGATTCCCCCCTTTCCAACTTGGAGTAGGAGAGGAAAGGAAGAGGAAGGAAAGGGGGGTCCGGCCCCCTTCCCAATTCGGATTGGGCTTGGGGGGCGCCACCTCCCTTGCTCCTTTCCCCTCCTTTCCACTAAAGCCCAATAAGGCCCATATACCTCCCGGGGGGGGGGGGTTCCGATAACCTCCCGGTGCTCCGCTATATTCCCGTTCTCACCCGGAACCATTTTGGTATCCAAATATAGTCGTCCAATATATCGATCTTTATGTCTTGACCATTTCGAGACTCCTCGTCATGTCCGTGATCATATCCGGGACTCCGAACTACCTTTGGTACATTAAAACACAAAAACTCATAATACGATCGTCACCGAACTTTAAGCATGCGGACCCTACGGGTTCGAGAACTATGTAGACATGACCGAGACACGTCTCTGGTCAATAACCAATAGCGGAACCTGGATGCTCATATTGGTTCCCACATATTCTACGAAGATCTTTATCGGTCAAACCGCATAACAACATACGTTGTTCCCTTTGTCATCGGTATGTTACTTGCCTGAGATTCGGTCGCCGGTATCTCATTACCTAGTTCAATCTCGTTACCGACAAGTCTCTTTACTCATTCTGTAATGCATCATCCCGCAACTAACTCATTAGTTACAATGCTTGCAAGGATTATAGTGATGTGCATTACCGAGAGGGCCCAGAGATACCTCTCCGACAATCGGAGTGACAAGTCCTAATCTCGAAATACGCTAACTCAACAAGTACCTTCGGAGACACCTGTAGAGCACCTTTATAATCACCGAGTTATGTTGTGACGTTTGGTAGCACACAAAGTGTTCCTCCGGTAAACGGGAGTTGCACAATCTCATAGTCATAGGAACATGTATAAGTCATGAAGAAAGCAATAGCAACATACTAAAACGATCAAGTGCTAAGCTAACGGAATGGGCCAAGTCAATCACATCATTCTCCTAATGATGTGATCCCGTTAATCAAATGACAACTCATGTCTATGGCTAGGAAACATAACCATCTTTGATCAACGAGCTAGTCAAGTAGAGGCATACTAGTGACACTCTGTTTGTCTATGTATTCACACATGTATTGTGTTTCCGGTTAATACAATTCTAGCATGAATAATAAACATTTATCATGATATAAGTAAACAAATAATAACTTTATTATTGCCTCTAGGGCATATTTCCTTCAGTCTCCCACTTGCACTAGAGTCAATAATCTAGTTCACATCGTCATGTGATTTAACACCAATAGTTCACATCTTTATGTGATTAGTTCACATCTCCATGTGACTAACACCCAAAGGGTTTGCTAGAGTCAATAATCTAGTTCACATCGCTATGTGATTAGAACCAAAAGAGTGATCATGTTTTGCTTGTGAGAGAAGTTTAGTCTACGGGCCTGCAACATTCAGATCCGTATGTATTTCACAAATTTCTATGTCTACAATGCTCTGCACAGAGCTACTCTAGCTAATTGCTCCCACTTTCAATATGTATCCAGATCGAGACTTAGAGTCATCTAGATCGATGTAAAAAGTTTGCATCAACGTAACTCTTTATGATGAACTCTTTTATCACCTCCATAATCGAGAAATATTTCCTTAGTCCTCTAAGGATAATTTTGACCGCTGTCCAGTGATCTACTCCTAGATCACTATTGTTCTCCTTTGCCAGAATCATGCTAAGGTATACAATAGGACTGGTAACAACATAGCATACTTTATAGAACCTATGACTGAGGCATAGGGAATGACTTTTCATTCTCTTTCTATTTTCTGCTGTGGTCGGGTTTTGAGTCTCTACTCAACTTCACACCTTGCAACACAGGCAAGATCTCCTTCTTTGACTGTTCCATTTTGAACTACTTCAAAATCTTGTCAAGGTATGTACTTATTGAAAAGACTTATCAAGCGTCTTGATCTGTCTCTATAGATCTTGATGCTCAATGTGTAAGCAGCTTCATTGAGGTATTTCTTAAAAAAAACTCTTTTCAAACATTCCTTTATGCTTTCCAGAAATTCTACATTATTTCCGATCAACAATATGTCATTCACATATACTTATCAGAAATGCTGTAGTGCTCCCACTCACTTTCTTGTAAATACAGGCTTCACCGCAAGTCTGTACAAAACCATATGCTTTGATCAGTTTATCAAAGCATATATTCCAACTCCGAGATGCTTGCACCAGTCCATAGATGGATCACTGGAGCTTGCTCACTTTGTTAGCACCATTAGGATCGACAAAACCTTCTGGTTGCATCATATACAACTCTTCTTTAAGAAATCCATGAAGGAATACAGTTTTGTCATCCATTTGCTAGATTTCATAAAATACGGCAACTGCTAATATGATTCAGACATGCTTTTAAGCATCGATACGAGTGAGAAAATCTCATCGTAGTCAACACCTTGAACTTGTCGAAAAAAAATTGCGACAATTTGAGCTTTGTAGATAGTAACAATACTATCAGCGTCCGTCTTCCTCTTGAAGATCCATTTATTCTTAATGACTCACTGATCATCGGGCAAGTTAACCAAAGTCCATACTTTGTTCTCATACATGGATCCCATCTCAGATTTCATGGCCTCAAGCCATTTCGCGGAATCTGGGCTCATCATCGCTTCCTCATAGTTCGTAGGTTCGTCATGGTCTAGTAACATGACTTCCAAAAAGGATTACCATACCGCTCTGGTTCGGACCATACTCTGGTTGTCCTACGAGTTTCGGTAGTAACTTGATCTGAAGTTTCATGATCATCATCATTAGCTTCCTCACTAATTGGTGTAGAGATCACTAGAACTGATTTCTGTGATGAATTACTTTCCAATTTGGGAGAAGGTACAATTACCTCATCAAGTTCTACATTCCTCCCACTCACTTCTTTCGAGAGAAACTCCTTCTCTAGAAAGGATCCACTTTTAGCAACAAAGATCTTGCCTTTGGATCTGTGATAGAAGGTGTACCCAACATTTTCCTTTGGGTATTCTATGAAGACACATTTCTCCGATTTGGGTTCGAGCTTATCAGTTGAAACTTTTTCACATAAGCATCGCAGCCCCAAACTTTAAGAAACGATAGCTTAGGTTTCTAGCCAAACCATAGTTCATATGGTGTCATCTCAACAGATTTAGATGGTGCCCTATTTAACGTGAATGCAGCTGTCTCTAATGCATAACCCCAAAACCATAGTGGTAAATCGGTAAGAGACATCATAGATTGTACCATATCTAATAAAGTACGGTTACGATGTTCGGACACACCATTACGCTGTGGTGTTCCAGGTGGCGTGAGTTGCGAAACTATTCCGCATTGTTTCAAATGAAGACCAAACTTGTAACTCAAATATTCGCCTCCGCGATCAGATCGTAGAAAATTTATTTTCTTGTTACGATGATTTTCCACTTCACTCTGAAATTCTTTGAACTTTTCAAATGTTTCAGATTTATGTCTCATCAAGAAGATATACTCATATCTTACTCAAATCATCTGTGAAGGTCAGAAAATAACGATACCTGCTGCGAGCCTCAACACTCATCGGACTGCATACATCAGTATGTATTATTTCCAATAAGTCTGTTGCTTGCTCCATTGTTCCGGAGAACGGAGTCTTAGTCATCTTGCCTATGAGTCATGGTTCTCAAGCATCAACTGATTCATAATCAAGTGATTCCAAAAGCCCATCAGCATGGATTTTCTTCATGCGCTTTACACCAATATGACCTAAACGGCAGTGCCACAAATAAGTTGCACTATCATTATTAACTTTGCATCTTCTGGCTTCAATATTATGAATATGTGTATCACTACGATCGAGATTCAATAAACCATTCACCTTGGGTGTATGACCATTGAAGGTTTTATTCATGTAAACGGAACAACAATTATTCTGTGACTTTAAATGAATAACTGTCTCGCATCAAACAAGATCCAGATATAATGTTCATACTTAACGCTGGCACCAAATAACAATTATTTAGGTCTAAAATTAATCCCTGAAGGTAGATATAGAGGTAGCGTGCCGACGGCGATCACATCGACTTTGGAACCATTTCCCAGCGCATCGTCACCTCGTCCTTAGCCAGTCTTCGCTTAATCCGTAGTCCTTGTTTGGAGTTGCAAATATTAGCAACAGAACCAGTATCAAATACCCAGGTGCTACTGTGAGCTCTGGTAAGGTACACATCAATAACATGTATATCACATATACCTTTGTTCACCTTGCCATCGTTCTTATCCGCCAAATACTTGGGGCAGTTTCGCTTCCAGTGACCAATCTGTTTGCAGTAGAAGCACTCAGTCTCAGGCTTAGGTCCAGACTTGGGTTTCTTCTCCTGAGCAGCAACTTGTTTGCTGTTCTTCTTGAAGTTCCCCTTCTTCTTCTTCCCTTTGCCCTTTTTCTTGAAACTGGTGGTCTTGTTGACCATCAACACTTGATGCTCCTTCTTGATTTCTACCTCCGCTACCTTTAGCATTGCGAAGAGCTCGGGAATTGTCTTGTTCATCCCTTGCATATTATAGTTCATCACGAAGCTTTTGTAGCTTGGTGGCAGTGATTGAAGAACTTTGTCAATGACACTATCAACAGGAAGATTAACTCCTAGCTGAGTCAAGTGATTATGATACCCAAACATTTTGAGTATATGTTCACTGACAGAACTATTCTCCTCCATCTTGCAGCTATAGAACTTATTGGAGACTTCACATCTCTCAATCCGGGCATTTGCTTGAAATATTAACTTCAACTCCTGGAACATCTCATATGCTCCATGACGTTCAAAACGTCGTTGAAGTCCCGGTTCTAAGCCGTAAAGCATGGCACACTGAACTATCGAGTAGTCATCAGCTTTACTCTGCCAGGCGTTCTTAACGTCATCAGCAGCATCTGCAGCAGGCCTGGCACCCAGCGGTGCTTCCAGGACGTAATTCTTCTGTGCAGCAATGAGGATAATCCTCAAGTTACGGACCCAGTCTGTGTAATTGCTACCATCATCTTTCAACTTGCTTTCTCAAGGAGCGCATTAAAATTCAACGGAACAACAGCATGGGCCATCTATCTACAATCAACATAGACAAGCAAAATACTATCTGCAGGTACTAAGTTCATGATAAATTTAAGTTCAATTAATCATATTACTTAAGAACTCCCACTTAGATAGACATCCCTCTAATCATCTAAGTGACCATGTGATCCAAATCAACTAAACCATGTCTGATCATCACGTGAGATGGAGTAGTTTTCAATGGTGAACATCACTATGTTGATCATATCTACTATATGATTCACGCTCGACCTTTCGGTCTCAGTGTTCCGAGGCCATATCTGCATATGCTAGGCTCGTCAAGTTTAACCTGAGTATTCTGCGTGTGCAAAACTGGCTTGCACCCGTTGTATATGAACGTAGAGCCTATCACACCCGATCATCACGTGGTGTCTCGGCACGACAAACTTTGGCAACGGTGCATACTCAGGGAGAACACTTTTATCTTGAAATTTAGTGAGCGATCATCTTATAATGCTACCGTCAATTAAAGCAAAAATAAGATGCATAAAAGATAAACATCACATGCAATCAATATAAGTGATATGATATGGCCATCATCATCTTGTGCTTGTGATCTCCATCTCCGAAGCACCGTCATGATCACCATCATCACTGGAGCGACACCTTGATCTACATCGTAGCATCGTTGTCATCTCGCCAATTATTGCTTCTACGACTACCGCTACCGCTTAGTGATAAAATAAAGCAATTACAGGGCGATTGCATTGCATACAATAAAGCGACAACCATATGGCTCCTGCCAGTTGCCGATAACTCGGTTACAAAACATGATCACCTCATACAACAAAATATAGCATCATGTCTTGACCATATCACATCACAATACGCCCTGCAAAAACAAGTTAGACGTCATCTACTTTGTTGTTGCAAGTTTTACGTGGCTGCTACGGGCTGAGAAAGAACCATTCTTACCTACGCATCAAAACCACAACGGTAGTTCGTCAAGTTAGTGCTATTTTAACCTTCTCAAGGACCGGGCGTAGCCACACTCGGTTCAACTAAAGTTGGAGAAACTGACACCCGCCAGCCACCTATGTGCAAAGCACGTCGGTAGAACCAGTCTCGCGTAAGCGTACGCGTAATGTCGGTCCAGGCCGCTTCATCCAACAATACCGCCGAACCAAAGTATGACATGCTGGTAAGCAGTATGACTTGTATCTCCCACAACTCACTTGTGTTCTACTCGTGCATATAACATCTACGCATAAAACCAAGCTCTGATACCACTGTTGGGGAACGTAGTAATTGAAAATTTTTTCCTACGCACACACAGGATCATGGTGATGCATAGCAATGAGAGGGGAGAGTGTGTCCACGTACCGTCGTAGACCGAATGTAGAAGCGCTAGCACAACGCGGTTGATGTAGTCGTACGTCTTCACGATCCGACCGATCCAAGTACCAACGCACAACACCTCCGAGTTCTGCACACGTTCAACTCGATGACATCCCGTGAGCTCCGATCTAGCAAAGCTTCATAGGGGAGTTTCGTCAGCATGACGGCGTGGTGAAGGTGATGATGATGCTACCGACGCAGGGCTTCGCCTAAGCACCACTACGATATAACCGAGGTGGAATATGGTGGAGGGGGGCACCGCACACGGCTGGAATAGATCAACTGATCAACTTGTGTGTCTAGAGGTGCCCCTTGCCCCCGTATATAAAGGAGTGGAGGAGGGGAGGGCCGACCCTCTCTAGGGCGTGCCATGGGGAGTCCTACTCCCACCGGGAGTAGGATTCCCTCCTTTCCAACTTGGAGTAGGAGAGGGAAGGAAGAGGAAGGAGGGAGGAAGGAAAGGGGGGGGGTCGGCCCCCTTCCCAATTCGGATTGGGCTTGGGGGGGGGGTGCCACCTCCTTTGCTCCTTTCCCCTCCTTTCCACTAAAGCCCAATAAGGCCCATATACATCCCGGGGGGGGGGGGTTCCGATAACCTCCCGGTGCTCCGGTATATTCCCGATCTCACCCGGAACCATTTCGGTATCCAAATATAGTCGTCCAATATATCGATCTTTAGGTCTCGACCATTTCGAGACTCCTCGTCATGTCCGTGATCATATCCGGGACTCCGAACTACCTTCGGTACATTAAAACACAAAAACTCATAATACGATCGTCACCGAACTTTAAGCATGCGGACCCTACGGGTTCGAGAACTATGTAGACATGACCGAGACACGTCTCTGGTCAATAACCAATAGTGGAACCTGGATGCTCATATTGGTTCCCACATATTCTACGAAGATCTTTATCGGTCAAACCGCATAACAACATACGTTGTTCCCTTTGTCATCGGTATGTTACTTGCCTGAGATTCGATCGCCGGTATCTCAATACCTAGTTCAATCTCGTTACCGACAAGTCTCTTTACTCATTCTGTAATGCATCATCCCGCAACTAACTCATTAGTTACAATGCTTGCAAGGCTTATAGTGATGTGCATTACCGAGAGGGCCCAGAGATACCTCTCCGACAATCGGAGTGACAAATCCTAATCTCGAAATACGCCAACCCAACATGTACCTTTGGAGACACCTGTAGAGCACCTTTATAATCACCCAGTTACGTTGTGACGTTTGGTAGCACACAAAGTGTTCCTCCGGTAAACGGGAGTTGCATAATCTCATAGTCATAGGAACATGTATAAGTCATGAAGAAAGCAAGAGCAACATACTAAACGATCGGGTGCTAAGCTAATGGAATGGGTCATGTCAATCAGATCATTCACCTAATGATGTGATCCCGTTAATCAAATAACAACTCTTTGTCCATGGTTAGGAAACATAACCATCTTTGATTAACGAGCTAGTCTAGTAGAGGCATACTAGTGACACTCTGTTTGTCTATGTATTTACACATGTATTATGTTTCCGGTTAATACAATTCTAGCATGAATAATAAACATTTATCATGATATAAGGAAATAAATACCTTGACAAGATGATGATCAAATGCACAAGATGATGATGGCCATATCATGTCACATATTTTGATTGCATGTGATGTTTATCTTTTATGCATCTTATTTTGCTTAGTACGGCGGTAGCATTATATGATAATCCCTCACTAAATTTCAAGGTATAAGTGCTCTCCTTGAGTATGCACCATTGCGACAGTTCGTCGTGCCGAGACACCACGTGATGATCAGGTGTGATAAGCTCTACGTTCACATACAACGGGTGTAAGACAGTTTTGCACGTGCAGAATAGTCGGGTTAAACATGACGAGCATAGCATGTACAGACATGGCCTCGGAACACTGAGACCGAAAGGTCGAACGTGAATCATATAGTAGATATGATCAACATAGAGATGTTCACCATTGAAAACTACCCCATCTCATGTGATGATCGGACATGGTTTAGTTGATATGGATCATGTGATCAGTTAGATGACTCGATGGATGTCTATCTAAGTGGGAGTTCTTAAGTAATATGATTAATTGAACTTAAATTTATCATGAACTTAGTCCTGATAGTTTTCGCATGTCTATGTTGTAGATCAATGGCCCGTGCTACCGTTCCCTTGAATTTTAATGCGTTCCTAGAGAAAGCTAAGTTGAAAGATGATGGTAGCAACTACACGGACTGGGTCCGTAACTTGAGGGTTATCCTCATTGCTGCACAAAAGAATTACGTCCTTGATGCACCGCTAGGTGCAAGGCCTGCTGTAGGAGCAACTCCAGACGTTATGAACTTCTGGCAAGGTAAATCTGATGACTACTCGATAGTTCAGTGTGCCATGCTTTACGGCTTAGAATCAGGACTTCAAAGACGTTTTGAACGTCATGGACCATATGAGATGTTCTAGGAGTTGAAGCTAATATTTCAAGCAAATGTCCGAGTTGAGAGATATGAAGTCTCCAACAAGTTCTATAGCTGCAAGATGGAGGAGAAGAGTTTTGTCAGTGAATACATACTCAGAATGTCTGGGTACCATAACCACTTGACTTAGCTGGGAGTTAATCTTCCGGATGATAGTGCCATTAACAGAGTTCTTCAGTCACTGCCACCAAGCTATAAATGCTTCGTGGTGAACTATAATATGCAAGGGATGGAAAAGACTATTCCTAAGCTCTTCGCAATGCTCAAAGCTGCGGAGGTAGAAATCAAGAAGGAGCATCAAGTGTTGATGGTTAACAATACCACTAGTTCCAAGAAAAAGGGCAAAGGAAAGAAGGGGAACTTCAAGAAGAATAGCAAGCAAGTTGCTGCTCCCGGGAAGAAGCCCAAGTCTGGACCTAAGCCTGAAACTGAGTGCTTCTACTGCAAAGGGACTGGTCACTGGAAGTGGAACTGCTCCAAGTATTTGGTGGATAAGAAGGATGGCAAAGTGAAAGGTATATTTGATATACATGTTATTGATGTGTACCTTACTACTGCTCGTAGTAGCGCCTGGGTATTTGATACTGGTTTTGTTGCTCATATTTGCAACTCGAAATAGGGGCTATGGATTAAACAAAGATTGGCTAAGGACGAGGTGATGATGCGCGTCGGGAATGGTTCCAAGGTCGATGTGATCGCCGTCGGCACGCTACCTCTACATCTACCTTCGGGATTAGTTTTCGACCTGAATAATTGTTATTTGGTGCCAGCGTTGAGCATGAACATTATATCTGCATCTTGTTTGATGCGAGACGGCTATTCATTGAAATAAGAGAATAATGGTTGTTCTATTTATATGAGTAATATCTTTTATGGTCATGCATGCTACCTCTTGAGCACTACATTGGTTTTCCCCGAAGAGGAAGGGATGATGCAGCAAAGTAGCGTAAGTATTTCCCTCAGTTTTTGAGAACCAAGGTATCAATCCAGTAGGAGGCTACGCGCGAGTCCCTCGCACGTGCACAAAACAAATAAATCCTCGCAACCAATGCATATAGGGGTTGTCAATCCCTATAAGGCCACTTACGAGAGTGAGATCTGATAGATATGATAAGATAATATTTTTGGTATTTTTATGATAAAAGATGCAAAGTAAAATAAAGGCAAAGTAAATAGCAAAGGAAATAACTAAGTAGTAGGAGATCAATATGATAAAGATAGACCCAGGGCCCATAGGTTTCACCAGTGGCTTCTCTCAAGAGCATAGGTATTCTACGGTGGGTGAACAAATTACTATTGAGCAATTGACAGAATTGAGCATAGTTATGAGAATATCTAGGTATGATCATGTATATAGGCATCACGTCTGAAACAAGTAGACCGACTCTTGCCTGCATCTACTACTATTACTCCACTCATCGACCGCTATCCAGCATGCATCTAGAGTATTAAGTTAAAAACAGAGTAACGCCTTAAGCTAGATGACATGATGTAGAGGGATAGACTCATGCAATATGAAGAAAACCCCATCTTGTTATCCTCGATGGCAACAATACAATACGTGCCTTGCTGCCCTTACTGTCACTGGGAAAGGACACAGCAAGATTGAACCCAAAGCTAAGCACTTCTCCCATTGCAAGAAAGATCAATCTAGTAGGCCAAACCAAACTGACGGCTGCCAACTCCTTGGTCACTGTGGCTTCATCTTGCTGACGTGAGCTTCATCGTGGTAAGCGCGGCTACAGTACCGCCACCTGTCGGACGATCGCTGTAGCCTTACCGCGTCTTGTCTCCTTAATGGGGCGTCCTCTTCGAGGGAGGCGGCGAGCCGGCTGCGGGGAGCCGGCTCCGTCTCGGGCCGGCTGGTTGGAAGCGTGGCCGCCTTCGGCCGTCTCTCTAGCTTAAGGGGCCCACCGCCTGTGGGCCACGCTGGCGGCTCGTCGTGGGTGACGCCAGGGTCAACATGGCAACAGTGCTGCGCCGGACGGGTCATGCCTACCTCGTACGGCGCACTGTGCCAGGCGTGCCCCGGGATTCGAGGGTGGCAGGCTCTCCTGTAGCCACGCCCCGTCGCACCGCCGTTAGGTGGGTGCAAACTTTGTGGGTACGGTCTTGACTGCTTTACGAGGAGCCGGCTCGAAGGAGTCGGCCTTCTCACAGCCGGCTTCTTGGAGTCGGCCCTCTCTTGAGGGCTAAAGTCGGACCGCCTTCCGAAAGCCGGCCTTGATCGCAGCTGGCTAGGGGAAGGCGGCCCCATGTCTTGGATTCTTGAGAGCCGGGCTGGCTCGTAATTTTCTCAGAAGTGCCAGGGGAAGCCGGCTAGGCTACCCATGGCTATTTACTCCGACAGTAGTCCCCGAAGCTGATCGAGCTCCGAGGTGAACAAGGGGACGAGAAGCTTGGTCAGCTTCCTATCCTGAAGAGCCGGCTTCGCGGGCGTACGCCGACTTCAGATAACCCCGCGTAGGCGGGAGGAGAGGGGGCCTGCATGCTGACCACGGGCCCTCTCGCGGCCACGTGGCGGCAGGTTCCTGCGGGCGCACGCGCGCGATGGGACGCCGCCGCAGGCCTGGGCCCGCCACTCGCGAGCCTCGGTCCGGGCGCGGATTTCCCGTGGCCCACAGGGCCGCTCGCCTTCTCAAGGCAGTTTTCGTCTCGCCATTAAGGATCGGTAATCGCGGGGCGTGGGAAGTGGGCACGATCGACCCCCACGCTTCCCCACGCCACGCCTCCTCGGCTCCGCCACGTGAGCCTATAAGTAGGGGGAGGAGGGGGAGCGACAGAGGTTCGCACGCTCCCTCCCACTCCGTCCCTCCCAACTCTCGTCTTCTTCCTTTCGCTGCCGCCGCAGCCTCCCGTCTCAGCGCCGTCGCGTCTCCACGCCACCTCGCTCCCATGGCGTTGTCAAGCTCCTGGGACGGCTCCAACGTCCATGAAGACCACGTGGAGTTCCTTCGCCAGACCCGGCGCCTGCCCGGCGCCGACCGCGTTCAGGTCCGCCTGGCGCCCGAGAGGGAGATCTCACCGGCGCCGGAGGAGGGCGAGCGGGTCGTCTTCCGCTCGCACTGCCTGCGCGGCTTCGGCCTCCCGGCGAGTGGGTTTCTGCGTTCCTTCCTCGAATTCTACAACCTCTAGCCGCATCACCTCACGCCCAATGCGGTGATGCTGCTGTCGGCCTTCGTCTCCCTCTGCGAAGGCTCCTTAGGGCTGCTCCCCACGCTGGAGCTCTGGGGAGAGTTCTTCCAAAGCAAGCTCGGCACAGTCGTCGCCGGCGTGCCTGCCCCCTGCGGAGCCTTCATCGCCATGAGGAGGACGAGCGAGAACAATCCGTTCCCGCCTATCCCCCTGATCCAGTCGGTGAAGGTCTGGCAGAGATCTTATTTCTATGTGAAGAATGTCGCCGAGCGAGAAGACTACATCAACCTGCCGGCTTACGTAGCCGGCCCGCCGGCTGGGAGGCAGCCCTCATGGAGCTTCCAATCCCGGTCGTTGTCTCCGGCCGGGAACGCCGCCATCTCCCGGCTTCGGGTGCTGATTCAGTCGGAAGGCTTGCGCGGGGCCGACTTGGTGGCCGCCTTCGTGGAGCGCCGGATCCTTCCTCTCCAGAGCCGGCCCCATATGATGTGTCAGATGAGCGGCCGCTTCGACCCAAGCCGACTGAGCACATGGGAGATTCCCCACGCGGAGGTGGCGCTTATGGTCAACTACATTGCCAATTGCAAGCTCAGCGGGGACTGGCAGTACGGCAAGGCGCCGTATTCTCGCGCAAATCCTCCACCCGTGGTAAGTTTCTCTCTTCATCTTCTTTTTCGTCGTCAGCCGGCTTCGTGACGGCCGGCTTCTGACCAGCCGGTTCTCTGTGCAGAACCCTCTTCTTGCGCCGCCGGCCGGGGCGGCAGGGATCGAACGCCAGTACGCCCCCGACCGCACGGTGGATGATGTTGACGACCCGGACTTGGGGGCGGCTGCCATGGAAGACGCCGTCGTGGGGGACAGCGCCGAGCCCGGAGGCTCGAGGTTCACCGCGAGCTTCGAGGACTGGCCGGACGACTTTGAAGCCGAAGTCGCTCCGAGTCGCCAGCCGGCGGCCGACCAACAGGGCGCGGGCTCGTCCGTCGCGCCGGCTGACGGCGGCGCGCAGAAGCGTCGGGCCGCTCTAGGCCTCTACGGCAGTCGGCCGAAGAAGTCCAAACCTTCCGCCGCGGCGACGAAGCGAGAAGAGGCGGCCGCGAAGGCGGCCCGCTTCCGCAAGGCCGTAAAACAGCCCCAGGCGGTCTCGGCGTAAGTCTTTACTTGCTTTGCCGCAGTCTCGTCGTTGTGCTCTTTTCTTCGAATGTCTTCTTAACTTTCCTTCGCTTGCTGGACAGGGTGCCGCTTTCTCTTGAGCGGGGCTCGGGCGGCTCCGTCGTGGGGCCGGCTGGAGGGTCTTCGAGCTCCCGTCGCGTGGACCCCCGCGCCGATCTTAGGGAGGCCACAGAGCGGAACGCCCGTGAAGCGCGGGAAGAGCGCGAGGCGGCGGAGAAGGCAGCCGCCCAGGCGGCAAAGGGGCAGGCTAAAGCAGTAGCCAAGGCCCAGAGGGAGGCGGCTCCCGCAGAGACGGAGGCGGAAAGCTCACGCAGCCAGCCTCCGCTGCTCGCCATTCCTCTCCGAGCCGTGGCCCCCGACACCCCGTTGCCCTTGGCGGAGGAGATCATCCAAGACCCGCCACTGTTGGAGAGGGAGGAGGAGGCCGTGGCCTTGGCCGGGAGAGCGCCGCCTGCGGCGCCAACCGGAGCGGGCCAAGGCGGTCAATCGTCCGCGGCGCCGGAGGAGCCGGCCGGAGGTGAGCCAGAGAGCAGGGCCGGCCTCAAGGTGCAGCTGGCGACGGGCTGGCGTGCTGGAGGAGGCGCTGCTCCGCTGGAGTTGCGTCGAGCCGCGAGCGCAGGCCAGCCGGCTGGAGATCTGGAGGCGGCCGGCACCGCCGTGTCCGAGTGGGCCCCCAGCGGGGGGACCGGCGAGCTGGAAGCGGCGGCTCAAGGGGTCCGGAGCCGGCTACGAGCTCAAGCCGCCCTGCTGCAACAGCTCAACCAAGAGTTCTTGTCGACGCGAACCACTGTCCGGGTGAGCCCTTCGCTCTGGCTGCTTTGCTTTCTTGATTTCTTCCGTGGGGGCGCGTCAGCGCACCCACTGGGTGTAGTCCCCGAGATTCGGGCCGACTGCTGCGCAGTCAGGTCGGATCTTTCTCGACGGCCACCTTACTTTGCTTTCTTTCTAAACTTTCAGGAATACCACAACCTTCGTGCTGCCGCCTTCGACTCCCAGGCTCGAGAGTTGAGCCGGCGGACCGACGACCTGGCCGACAGCCGAAGTAAGTACTTGGTTTTGTTTATTTCCTGCGGGGGCGCGTCAGCGCACCCACTGGGTGTAGTCCCCGAGATTCGGGCCGACTGCTGCGCAGTCGGGTCGAATCTTTCTTGACGACTCTTTTCTTATTGATCTTTCTTCTTCTTTGTCTTCAGGGGCCAACGCCGACTTGAGGAAGGAGCTTGGCGAAGCGAGAGCCGCCCTTTACGCCAAAGAGGCTGAGTGCGCCGCCTTGGTCCAGGAACGAGATCGCCTGGCCAAGAAGCTAGCCGACCAAGAGGAAAGCCACAAAACGGCCCTGCAGGCGGCGCGGGAAAGCGAAGCCACCTTGCTAGCGGAATATGAGATGGCGGCGGCGACTTGGTCTGAGACCCGACGAGGCCTGGACGAAGGCTTCGGCCGGATCGAAGACTTGATCGACGGTGAGCTGCCTTCCTCGGCCCCCTCCTGCCACTTGCCGCTTGGGTTTTTTGACTTATCTTGAGCTCTTGCTTGTTGTTTCTTGCAGATTACTTCCCAGGCTACTCCGCCTTCGCCGCCCAAAGCATTGAGGCCCATCGCGAGGCGCGCCGGCAGGCGGGGGCCGACATCGCGCCGGATGCAAACCGGACCCTTGAGGAGCAGCTTCTGGCTATCTAGGAACGGTTGCAGCCGGCTCATCGGATGCTTCGCCGGCTCCAACGTGCCGGGGCGCAAGTGCTGGCCGCCCTCTGGCCCGGCGAGACGATCCCCCGCACTCCAAGCCGAACCGCCGACTGGCTGGAAGTCGCAGTTGGTCGCTTCGAGCTTGGAAAGCGTCAGCGGCCCGCCTCGGAGCCGGGCGGGCGTTGGAATTCGTCCGGGCTTGGTACCCAGGGCTGAGCCTGGACCAGCTACGCACTTGGCGGATGGAGGCCGACGCGGAGCTGGAGGCGGTGAGGCCGGCTATCGCCCAGCGGGCTTCAACGATCGCCGAGTGCACCGACATCAGCGTTTTCGCGCCCGAAATCGATGATGACGGTGTCGCGCAGCCGGAGGAGTGGTTCGGGCTGAACCCGGCGGTGGGCGAGGACTCGGTGGAGGAGATCGCCTCCAGCGACGAGGGCGAAGAAGACAAAGACGACGACGGCGGAGATGTCGAGCCGGCTGGTGGAACAACCAGCCGACCTCAGGCCGACCGTGCCTCCAGCAACGAGGCGCATGGAAGCGCGCCCTCTGCGGGAGGCGGCGACCAAGCCGAAGTTCGTCAGCCGGCCGCTCCTTCAGCCGGCGCGACCGTCTCCGCCAACCAGTCGGCCGCTCCGCCAGCCTGACCTGCCGTCTTTATCTTTCCTGCTTTGTTGTCTTTGAGCAATCTTTTGTTAAGTTTCGCAGCTCCACCCACTGGGGGTGTATCCAAACTATGTTAAATGCTGGCCTCTTGGAGGTCTTTTTATGTAAATATTATCATGTGCATGTTTGGTTTCCATTCGCGTATGCTTGTTTATCCTTAGGCTTTTTCCTTTGCCGCCTTCCCTCTTTGGGGAGGCAAGTACTTGAGCTTTCTTGGATTTAAAGTAGAGTGAATGGAAACCGGCCGGCCGGTTACTCTGGTAGCCAGTCGGCGGTGTGGGAAAAAACCGGCTTTTGTTATATTAGTCCGTTAGTCCCTAGCCGTTTTTCGTGTGGGCGGTCGTTCCTACCTTTAACCCTTGCCAGCCGGACAGCCGGTTCTTCGAACTGCGACTTTTGGCAAGGGAAGGCTTGAGAGCCGGCACACTACTTGTCTGATTGCGGGTAGGACTTCTAATATAACTTCAGTCGGCCAGTCCCCGAGCCGACTAGTCGGACTCGGTGCCGGACGGAATAAGTAAATGGTACGACAAGGTCATAAGCATGATACTTTTCATTCATAAATAAGGGATGGCAGTCCCCGAGCCCTCCTCGGGGAGCCTATCGTCTTGTACTTAATACAAAAGTTAGCGTGATACATACTGCCTTTCAACTGTAAAATCTTCGAAGGAGGTTGGCGTTCCATGGCCGTTCCGACTCCTTGCCGGAGTCGTCTCTCTTGCGTGCCTTCGGCTTCTGCGCGTCGATCAGGTAGTAGGAGTCGTTGCCTAGAGCTCTACTGATGACGAAAGGGCCTTCCCAAGGGGCTGAGAGCTTGTGCTGGCCGGCTGTTCTCTGAATCAGCCGGAGCACAAGGTCGCCCTCCTGGAAAGATCTTGGCCTGACCTTCCGGCTATGGTAGCGGCGCAAACCCTGCTGGTAAATTGCAGACCGGCTGAGGGCTAACAGCTGGCTTTCTTCCAGCAGGTCGACGCCGTCTTCTCGTGCTTCCTTGGCCTCCGCTTCCGTGTACATGGTTACTCGAGGCGAGTCGGATTCGATGTCAGTTGGGATGACTGCCTCGGCACCATACACAAGGAAGAAAGGGGTGAAGCCGGTTGACTTGTTTGGTGTAGTGCGCAGACTCCAGAGGACAGCCGGCAGCTCATCGAGCCAATAGCCGGCTGAGCGCTCCAGAGGTACAACCAGTCGGGGCTTGATGCCGGAGAGGATGAGGCCGTTGGCTCGCTCGACCTGGCCGTTTGACTGCGGGTGGGCGATGGATGCTAAGTCCAGCCGGATGCCTTGGGCTGCGCAGAAACGTGCCAAGGCTCCTTTGGCGAAATTCGTGCCGTTGTCGGTGATGATGCTGTGTGGCACGCCATACCAAGTTGTTATGTCCGTGATGAACGTCACGGCAGTCGGCCCATTCAGCTTCTTGATCGGCTTTGCTTCAATCCACTTGGTGAATTTGTCCACGGCGACGAGCAGATGCATCATGCCGCCGCGCGCCGTCTTGAATGGGCCCACCATGTCCAATCCCCAAACGGCAAAGGGCTAAGTGAGGGGAATGGTCTTGAGTGCCGAAGCCGGCATGTGTTGCTTGGAGCTGAAGAGCTGGCATCCCTTGCAATGCTTGACTAATTCTTTGGCGTCGTCCAAAGCAGTTGGCCAGAAGAAACCATGGCGGAAGGCTTTGGCGACAAGTGATCTTGAGGCCGCATGGTGGCCGCACTCTCCTTGGTGAATGTCTGTGAGGATTGCAATGCCCTTCTCTTGCTCGACGCATCGCTGGAGGACTCCGGTGACGCTGTGCTTGAGTAGTTCTCTGTTGACGATTGTGTATGCTCCAGCTCGGCGCTGGACTTGTCTTGCTTCTGTTTCGTCAGCCGGCAGGTCTTGGTTTACTAGGAAGTTGAGGATGGACTGAGCCCATGACGGGGCCGCGACTTCTTCTACTGCCAAAGTGGCTACGGCCACCAGGATGGGCGGGCTGGGCGGTGAGGTGCTGGAGTCAGCCGCCGGCTGTAGTGCTGGTGCAGTCCCCGGGCCGGCTACGGCAGTCCCCGAGCCGGCTACGGCAGTCCCCGAGCCGGCTACGGCAGTCCCCGAGCCGGCTGCCGAAGTCGCCGGGTTGGCTTCTTGATTCTTTGAGCCGGGCCTGGCCGCATCGGGGTCAGGCGGCATGAAGATGGAATCGAATTCCGGAGACGGCTTGATGGACGGCTTGAGGAGGCGTTGTAGAGCGACGCCGGTTGGAATTGCTTGCCGAGTGGAGCCTATTCGAGCCAGGGCATCGGCTGGCTCATTGTCGGCTCGAGGTACATGGAGGAACTCGCATCCTTCAAAGTGTCCGCTGAGTTGTTGGACCAGGAAATGGTAGCTCGCCATGTTCGCGTCCTTGGCGTCCCAGTCACCGGATGACTGCTGGACTACCAGGTCCGAGTCGCCATAACATAGGATCCGGCGAATGCCAAGTTCTTTGGCAAGCCGGAGCCCGTGTATGAGCGCCTCATACTCGGCCACATTGTTGGAGGCGGCAAAGTGGATCTGTGGCGTGTATCTGAGCTTGTCGCCTTTGGGAGAGGTAAGGACGATGCCGGCTCCCAAGCCGGTGCGCATCTTGGACCCGTCGAAGTGCATGCGCCAATGGGTGGAGTCGGGAGCCGGCGGCAGGTACTGGGTCTCGGCCCAGTCGACGAGGAAGTCGGCCAGTGCTTGGGACTTGATGGCAGTGCGGGGCTGGTAGAAGATCGTGTATGGGGCCAGCTTGATGGCCCATTTCGCCACCCGGCCGGATGCATCCCGGCTGCCTATGATCTCGGCTAGCGGGGCAGTGCATACGACCGTGACGGGATGCTCTTGGAAGTAGGGCTTCAGCTTCTTGGCGGTGAAGTACACGCCGTAACACATCTTTTGGTAGTGCGGGTAGTTCTGCTTTGAGGCGGACAGCACCTCGCTCAAATAATACACCGGCCTCTGGACCGGCTGGGCTCGGCCTTCTTCCGGGCGCTGGACTACGATGACGGTGCTGACCACCCGGCTGGTTGCAGCGATGTAAAGGAGCATGGGCTCTTTCTCGGTCGGCGCCGCGAGGACAGGCGGCGTGGCCAGCATCTTCTTTAACTCGTGGAAAGCTTGGTCGGCCTGGTCGTTCCACTCGAAGTGAGTGCTCTTCTTCATGAGGCGGTAGAGGGGGAGAGCTTTCTCTCCGAGCCGGCTCATGAAGCGGTTCAAGGAAGCCAAGCACCCGGTGAATTTCTGAATGTCTCGAAGCTTGGTAGGGATCGCCATTCTCTCGATGGCCTTGATCTTCGCCGGGTTGCATTCGATGCCGCGTTCGGAGACCAGGAAGCCTAGGAGCTGGCCGGCTGGCACCCCGAACACGCATTTCTCAGGGTTGAGCTTGATTTGGAACCGACGCAGGTTCTCAAATGTTTCCTTGAGGTCTTCCAGCAAGGTGCCACGCTTCTCCGTCTTCACCACGATGTCGTCCACGTAAATGTGAGCATTCCTGCCGAGCTGCTTGAGGAGGCACTTCTGCATGCAACGCTGAAAGGTGGCACCGGCATTTCTCAAGCCGAATGTCATAGTCAGGTAGCAGAAGGCTCCGAACGGCGTGATGAAGGCGGTCTTCAGGCGGTCATCCGGGTCGAGCTTTATCTGGTGATATCCAGAGTAAGCATCCAAAAAACTCAATAGCTCGCATCCGGCTGTGGAGTCTATCACTTGGTCTATCCTTGGCAGGGCAAAAGGATCTTTGGGGCAGGCCTTGTTGAGACTTGTGTAGTCTATACACATGCGCCACTTGTTATTCTTCTTTAGCACAAGGACCGGGTTGGCGAGCCACTCTGGAAAGAAAACTTCCATGATAAAGCCGGCCGCCAAGAGCCAGGCTATTTCCTCCCCTACAATCCTGCGTTTCTCCTCCGACAGTCGGCGAAGGGGTTGTCTGACTGGCTTTGCGTCTTCTCGAACATGTAGTTTGTGCTCGGCGAATTTCCTCGGAACACCCGGCATGTCTTTGGGGGACCATGCAAAGATGTCCCGATTCTCACGGAGGAAATTGGCGAGCTCGCCTTCCTATTTGCTGTTCAGGTTTGCCCCAATGACGGCAAACCTCTCTGGACGCTCGGGGTCAAGAGGTATCTTCTTGGTCTCCTTGGCCGGCTGAAAAGACCCTTGAGTATCATGCTCCTTGGGGTCGGGGGACACAGCCGACTGCTTGCCGGCTATGGCCACGACTCGGTCCAGCATCTTCTTCTCTTCGGCGATAACAAGGGACTCGGCCAGCCGGCTGCTGGCCGCTACGCACTCGGAGGACTTCTTGTAGTCACCGGCTACGGTGATGACGCCTTTGGTGCTTGGTATCTTCATCTTGAGGTATGCATAGTGGGGAACCGCCATGAATTTGGCCAAGGCAGGTCGGCCCAGCAATGCATGGTAAGGGCTCTCCAGGTCCACCACTTCGAACCAGATCGCTTCCCGGCGGAAATGCTCCTTGTCCCCAAAAAGTACATCAATCTTGATTTTGCCAATGGGGGCACAGGACAGGCCGGGTACGATGCCGTGGAACACTGTCCGAGTGGGCGTGAGCTGTTTTGTCTTGACGTTCAACTTCTCCAGGGTGTCACGATACAAGATGTTGATGCTGCTCCCGCCGTCTATCAACACACGAGAGAAGCAGGCGGCGCGTCTGTCCGTTGCAAGGGTGGCTTCCAGGACCAAAGCATAAGAGCCGGGAGACGGCATCACCTCCGGGTGGTCGGCCCGGCTCCAGCTGATGGGCTTTTCTGACCAATGCATGTGTCCAGCGGGGTTGGCAGCGACCACGCTGACTTCCTGGTGCTCTCGGCGTTTGCTGCGCCGGTCTTCGGGCTGGCTTGTGAAGACGATGTAGGTTGCTTGCTCGTCAGGAAACTCGTCGTGCACGGCTCCGACTGCGGGCCGAGCGGCCGGAGGCGGAGGCGGCGGGCCGGCAGGCGGAGGTGGCAAGAGCCCCTCGCCCTTAGAGATTCGGGTGAGCCAGTTACACTTCCGGGTCGTGTGGTTGGACGGCTTCGCGCCGCTGTGGAACTTGCAAGGGGCGTCGAGGGTTTGCTCGTAGGAGAAGGCGGGCTGCCAAGCCGGCCTGCCGCCCTTGGGCTTCTTGGGCGCCGGTCGTTCTTCAGACGGTGCATCTTCGACCGTGGCCACCTGCCGGCTAGCGGGAGGCGGCGCGGGGCCCTTGCGCTTGTTGTCGTTTGAGTTGGGGTGTCGGCCGGGTTCTCCAGCCGGCGTCTTGGGCGCCGGGTTGAGCACCTTCCCGGACGCGTCTACCCGAAGCTCGGTCTTCATCGAGGAGTCGGCGGTGGCGTACTTGTCCGCTATGTCCAGAAGCTCGTCGAGGGTAGCCGGCTCATCGCAGAGGAGCTTGTGCTTGAGGAGGGTGCCTTCTCGGCATCCGGCTGTGAAGTACTCTATGGCTTGTACCTCGTGCACCCCTTCACAGGAGTTGCGGAGCTCGGCCCAACGTGTGAGGTAATCGCGAGTGGACTCGGCGGGGCCTTGTACGCACAAGGAGAGCTGTCTGGGCTTGGGAGCCCGCTTGTAGGTGCTGGTGAAGTTGCGGATGAAGGCTTCTATGAAGTCTAGCCAGCTGTTGATGCTACGCGGCTTGAGGCTGTTGAGCCAGGTCCGCGCCGTGCCCTGCAGCATGAGGGGCACGTACTTCACGGCGACTCGCCGGTTGCCGTTGGCTATGCTAACTGCGGTGGAGTAGTCGATCAACCAGTCTTCCGGCTTCACGGAGCCGTTGTACTTGGGCGTGTCTCTTGGGAGCGAGAACCCTTTGGGAAAGGGCTCGTCACGGATGCGGGGGCCAAAGCAAGGCGGGCCGACATCGTCTTCTTCTTCCAATGCCAGGGATCGCGCCAGGCGGTCGAGCCGATGACGGGCGTCATTCTCACCGATTCCTTCGCGGCGGCCCAGCCGGCCGCTGAGCGTCGGGTGCGCCACTGGCGGTGAGGCGGGATATCTCTCTCCACGGGGCGGAGGCGGAGGCGGGTCGCCCCGCCACTCCATGGCTCGGGGATGACCGTCCGCGTCCCGCTCGATGGAGATCCGGGTCCGGCTGCGGCTGGTAGCCGGCTCCTTCTCGCGTCGCGCGCGGGTATTGCTCGTAGTCGGCGTTCGGGACGTCGCGCCGTGCTCTCGGCGCGGGGGAAGGCTTTCCGCGCGAGCGTCGGCTTCGTGCTGCTGCGCGGCGGCGTCAATCAACTGTTGGATGCGCCGGGTCATGTGGGGAAGGTCTTCGGCCTCCAGGCCGTCCAGCTCGTCTACGGCCGCCTGGGCGGCACGCAAGTTCTCGAGCGGAGTGGCATAGACCGGACGGTCGACTCCCAGCGTGTCGGCGATGACGGCGCCGCGTTGCTTGACAAGGCCGGCCCGGCTTGGCCCGGCCGGGGCCGGCGTGCCGAAGGCGGCGCGGTCAGCCTCGCGCCGGTAGGCCTCAGTGAGGCGTCTTACGGAGGCCAGCCTCCGGCCCTCTGCGAGGAGGGCGAGGCGGCGTGCTTCCAGTGCTTCGTGGTCGGCGTCGGCCGGGAGAGGAGCGGACAAGTCGTGGGCCACCGCGCGCGAGGCGTCGCGGGCGCTCTCGTCGGCCGGGCTGCTGTGGCCGACAACCATCACTTCGGCGGTGACAGCATCGTGGCCGTTGGCTCGAGGAAGCGGGTCGTTGTAGATCGCGACGTTGGTGGGGAAGGCGTCGTAGGAAGCCGTGTCGGAGTCGACAGGCATCGGGTCGGCGGAGCCAACCGACTCCAGGTCCGCAGCGGGCTCGCTGGAGACATGGAGCCGGCCGAGAAGGTTGGTGAGGCGGTCAGCACCCGCATCGGAGGCGAGCTCGTCGGGGATGAAGGTCTCGTCGGGGAGATCGGCGAGGCCGCTTGCCGCGCAGATGCTGGTGACGCCTTGCAGCGCGTCGTGGCAAGCGCCATCGGGCGTGCCGGGCTGGCTACGCTCGTTGGGGAGGAAAAGGGTTCCCGTCCAGAACAGGTCTCCGGACGACGGTGCGCCTGGCCCCACGGTGGGCGCCAAATGTCGGGTGGTAGGTGCGACATATGCCAACGGGTGGCTTATCTTTGTGGGAACCAGTAAGACGTCGCCGGTGCCTGGAAGCGGGATGAGGCGAAGGCATGCACGCCGGCGGATCTTACCCAGCTTCGGGGCTCTCCGAGGAGATAACACCCCTACTGCTACTCTGCGGGGTCTCCGCATGCTCACTCGATGAATCAAGTAGCTACACAACGCTCCTGGAGCTGTTTTGGGGGAAGGAGGAAGAAAGGGCACGGCTAGCCTGCTTCTTCTCCTTGTATGGTGTCTAGAACTAGCAGGGGGTCCAACCGTTTGCATGGGTGCTCCGGGGGGTTTATATAAGCCTACCCCCCGAGGGTACAATGGTAATCCGGCTGGGCGCGGGGCCCAACCATCTGTGACTGCGCTCGCCGGCTTCTGCGCCGACTGCTGGGGCCCGCCGACTGGTGGGTTCCGCCGGCTGCCAACTCCTTGGTCACTGTGGCTTCATCTTGCTGACGTGAGCTTCATCGTGGTAAGCGCGGCTACAGTACCGCCGCCTGTCGGACGATCGCTGTAGCCTTACCGCGTCTTGTCTCCTTAATGGGGCGTCCTCTTCGAGGGAGGCGGCGAGCCGGCTGCGGGGAGCCGGCTCCGTCTCGGGCCGGCTGGTTGGAAGCGTGGCCGCCTTCGGCCGTCTCTCTAGCTTAAGGGGCCCACCGCCTGTGGGCCACGCTGGCGGCTCGTCGTGGGTGACGCCAGGGTCAACATGGCAACAGTGCTGCGCCGGACGGGTCATGCCTACCTCGTACGGCGCACTGTGCCAGGCGTGCCCCGGGATTCGAGGGTGGCAGGCTCTCCTGTAGCCACGCCCCGTCGCACCGCCGTTAGGTGGGTGCAAACTTTGTGGGTACGGTCTTGACTGCTTTACGAGGAGCCGGCTCGAAGGAGTCGGCCTTCTCACAGCCGGCTTCTTGGAGTCGGCCCTCTCTTGAGGGCTAAAGTCGGACCGCCTTCCGAAAGCCTGCCTTGATCGCAGCCGGCTAGGGGAAGGCGGCCCCATGTCTTGGGTTCTTGAGAGCCGGGCTGGCTCGTAATTTTCTCAGAAGTGCCAGGGGAAGCCGGCTAGGCTACCCATGGCTATTTACTCCGACAAATATACTGTAATGAACTCATTCTTTATTTATATTGGTGTTATAACTACTGTATTACAACTTCTCTATGGTTTATAAACTATTTTACTAGCCATAGATTCATCAAAATAAGCAAACAACACACGAAAAACAGAATCTATCAAAAACAGAACAGTCTGTAGTAATCTGTAGCTAACGCAAGATTTGGAACCCCAAAAATTCTAAAATAACCTTCTGGACGTGAGTAATTTATCTATTAGTCATATGCAAAAAGAATTAACTAAATAGCACTTTCCAAATAAAAGTGACAGCAGTTCTCGTGAGCGCTAAAGTTTCTGTTTTTTACAGCAAGTTCAACAAGACTTTCCCCAAGTCTTCCCAACGGTTCTACTTGGCACACACACTAATTAAACACAAAAAACACAACCAAAACAGAGGCTAGATAAATTATTTATTACTAAACAGGAGCAAAAATCAAGGAATAAAAAGAAAATTGGGTTGCCTCCCAACAAGCGCTATCGTTTAACGCCCCTAGCTAGGCATAACAAGCAGGGATAGATCTAGGTATTGCCATCTTTGGTAGGCAATCCATAAGTGGCTCTCATAATAGATTCATAAGGTAATTTAATTTTCTTTCTAGGAAAGTGTTCCATGCCTTTCCTTAATGGAAATTGGAATCTAATATTTCCTTCCTTCATATCAATAATTGCACCAATCGTTCTAAGGAAAGGTCTACCGAGAATAATAGGACATGAAGGATTGCAATCTATGTCAAGAACAATAAAATCTACGGGCACATAATTCCTATTTGAAACAATAAGAACATAATTAATTCTTCCCATAGGTTTCTTAATAGTGGAATCCTCAAGGTGCAAGTTTAGAGAGCAATCATCAAAATCACGGAAACCTAACAAATCACACAAAGTCTTTGGAATCATGGAAACACTAGCACCCAAATCACATAAAGCATAGCATTCATGATCTTTAATTTTAATTTTAATAGTTGGTTCCCACTCATCATAAAGTTTTCTAAGGATAGAAACTTCCAATTCAAGTTTTTCTTCATAAGATTGCATCAAGGCATCAACGATATGTTTAGTAAACGCTTTATTTTGACTATAAGCATGAGGAGAATTTAGCACGGATTGTAACAAGTAAACACAATCAATCAAAGAGCAATTTTCATAGTTAAATTCCTTGAAATCCATAATAGTGGGTTTAGCAACATCTAGGGTTTTAATTTCTTCAATCCAACTTTTATCAATTTTAGCATCAAGATCAACAAATTCTGATTTCTTGGAACGCCTTCTAGGTAAAGGTGGATCATATTCAGTCCCATCATTATCAAGATTCATATTGCAAAACAAAGATTTAATAGGGGACACATCAATAACTTTTAGATCTTCATCTTTATTTTCATAGGAACTAGAAGAACACGCTCTTATAAAGGCATCTTTCTTAGCACGCATCCTAGCGGTTCTTTCTTTGCACTCATCAATGGAAATTCTCATGGATTTGAGAGACTCATTGATATCATGCTTAGGTGGGATAGATCTAAGTTTCAAAGAATCAACATCAAGAGAAATTCTATCAACGTTCCTAGCCAAATCATCAATCTTAAGCAATTTTTCTTCGATCATAGCATTAAAATTATTTTGCGAAGTAATAAATTCTTTAATATTAGATTCAAAATCAGAGGGCATCTTGTTATAATTTCCATAAGAATTGTTGTAGGAATTACCATAATTATTAGAGGGATTACTAGGATAAGGCCTAGGGTTGAAATTTCCTCTATACGCGTTGTTACCAAAATTGTTCCTACCAACAAAATTCACATCCATAGATTCATGATTATTCTCAATCAAAGTAGACAAGGGCATATCATTAGGATCAGAAGAAACACTCTTATTAGCAAATAATTTCATAAGTTCATCCATCTTTCCACTCAAAACATTAATTTCTTCTATCTCATGCACCTTTTTATTAGTAGATCTTTCAGTATGCCATTGAGAATAATTAACCATAATATTATCTAGGAGTTTAGTAGCTTATCCTAAAGTGATTTCCATAAAAGTGCCTCCCGCGGCCGAATCTAAAAGATTTCTAGAAGCAAAATTCAATCCAGCATAAAAATTCTGAACAATCATCCACAAATTTAAACCATGAGTAGGGCAATTACGTATCATTAATTTCATTCTCTCCCAAGCTTGTGCAACATGTTCATGATGAAGTTGCTTAAAATTCATAATATTGTTTCTAAGAGAGATGATCTTAGCGGGAGGAAAATACTTAGAGATAAAAGCATCTTTGCACTTGTTCCATGAATCAATACTATTTTTAGGCAAAGACGAAAACCAAGCTTTAGCACGATCTCTAAGCGAAAAAGGAAATAGCTTAAATTTAACAATATCATTATCCACATCTTTCTTGTTTTGCATGTCACAAAAATCAACGAAGCTATTTAGATGGGTAGCGGCATCTTCACTAGGAAGGCCGGAAAACGGATCTTTCATGACAAGATTCAACAAAGCAGCATTAATTTCACAAGATTCAGCATCGGTAAGAGGAGCAATCGGAGTGCTAATAAAATCATTGTTGTTGGTATTGGTGAAGTCACACAATTTAGTATTATCTTGAGCCATCGTGACAAGCAAGCAAACTAACACACAAGCAAACAAAAAGCAAGTGGGCGAAAAGAGGCAAATAGAGAAAGAGAGGGAGGATAGAGAGAGAGGGCAAATAAAATGGCAAGGGTGAAGTGGGGGAGAGGAAAACGAGAGGCAAATGGCAAATAATGTAATGCGGGAGATAAGGGTATGTGATGGGTACTTGGTATGTTGACTTTTGCGTAGACCTCCCCGGCAACGGCGCCAGAAATCCTTCTTGCTACCTCTTGAGCACTGCGTTGGTTTTCCCCGAAGAGGAAGGGATGATGCAGCAAAGTAGCATACGTATTTCCCTTAGTTTTTGAGAACCAAGGTATCAATCCAGTAGGAGGCTACGCGCGAGTCCCTCGCACCTGCACAAAACAAATAAATCTTCGCAACCAACGCAAATAGGGGTTGTCAATCCCTATAAGGCCACTTACGAGAGTGAGATCTGATAGATATGATAAGATAATATTTTTGGTATTTTTATGATAAAAGATGCAAAGTAAAATAAAGGCAACGTAAATAGCAAAGGAAATAACTAAGTAGTAGGAGATCAATATGATAACGATAGACCCAGGGGCCATAGATTTCACTAGTGGCTTCTCTCAAGAGCATAAGTATTCTACGGTGGGTGAACAAATTACTGTTGAGCAATTGACAGAATTGAGCATAGTTATGAGAATATCTAGGTATGATCATGTATATAGGCATCACGTCCGAAACAAGTAGACCGATTCTTGCCTACATCTACTACTATTACTCCACTCATCGACCGCTATCCAGCATGCATCTAGAGTATTAAGTTAAAAAAAGAGTAACGCCTTAAGCAAGATGACATGATGTAGAGGGATAGACTCATGCAATATGAAGAAAACCCCATCTTGTTATCCTCGATGGCAACAATACAATACGTGCCTTGCTGCCCTTACTGTCACCGGGAAAGGACACCGCAAGATTGAACCCAAAGCTAAGCACTTCTCCCATTGCAAGAAAGATCAATCTAGTAGGCCAAATCAAACTGATAATTTGAAGAGACTTGCAAAGATAACCAATCATACATAATAGAATTCAGAGAAGATTCAAATATTATTCATAGATAGACTTGATCATAAACCCACAATTCATCGGTCTCAACAAACACACCGCAAAAAGAAGATTACATCAAATAGTTCTCCACAAGAGAGGGGGAGAACATTGTATTGAGATCCAAAAAGAGAGAAGAAGCCATCTAGCTACTAACTATGGACCCGTAGGTCTGAGGTGAACTACTCACACTTCATCGGAGGGGCTATGGTGTTGATGTAGAAGCCCTCCGTGATCGATGCCCCCTCCGGCGGAGCTCCGAAACAGGCCCCAAGATGGGATCTCGTGGATATAGAAAGTTACAGCGGTGGAATTAGGGTTTTGGCTCCATATTTGATCGTTTGGGGGTATGTGGATATATATATAGGAGGAAGGAGTACGTCAGTGGAGCAACAAGGGGCCCACGAGGGTGGAGGGTGCGCCTGGTGGGGGTGGGCGCGCCCCCCTACCTCATGGCCTCCTGTTTCCTTTCTCGATGTAGGGTCCAAGTCTCCCTGGTCTTGTTCGTTGAGAAAATCAAGTTCCCGAAGGTTTCATTCCGTTTGGACTCCGTTTGATATTCCTTTTCTTCGAAGCCGTAAAACAGGCAGAAACAACAATTCTGGGCTGGGCCTCCGGTTAATAGGTTAGTCACAAAAATAATATAAAAGTGGATAATAAAGCCCAATAATGTCCAAAACAGTAGATAATATAGCATGGAGCAATCAAAAATTATAGATACATTGGAGACGTATTAATGCACCCTTGATGAGTGGTCTATTTTTGTTGAATCTCGATCGTGGTGATACACATATTCATAATATTGATGCCAAAAGATGCAAAGTTGATAATGATAGTGCAACTTATTTGTGGCACTTCCGTTTAGGTCATATTGGTGTAAAGCGCATGAAGAAACTCCATTCTGATGGGCTTTTGGAATCACTTGATGCTTGCGAACCATGCCTCATGTGCAAGATGACTAAGACTCCGTTCTCCGGAACAATGGAGCGAGCCACTGACTTATTGGAAATAATACATACCGATGTATGCGGTCCGATGAGTGTCGAGGCTCGCGGTGGGTATCGTTATTTTCTGACCTTCACAAATGATTTGAGCAGATATTGGTATATCTACTTAATGAAACATAAGTCTAAAACATTTGAAAAGTTCAAAGAATTTCAGAGTGAAGTGGAAAATCATCGTAACAAGAAAATAAAGTTTCTACGATTTGATCGCGGAGGCGAATATTTGAGTTATGCATTTTGTCTTCATTTAAAACAATGTGGAATTGTTTCGCAACTCACGCCACCTGGAATACCACAGCGTAATGGTGTGTCCAAACATCGTAACAGTACTTTTTTAGATATGGTGCGATCTATGATGTCTCTTACCGATTTACCACTATCATTTTGGGGTTATGCATTAGAGACAGCTGCATTCACGTTAAATAGGGCACCATCTAAATCTGTTGAGATGACACTGTATGAACTATGGTTTGGCAAGAAACCTAAGCTATCATTTCTTAAAGTTTGGGGTTGCAATGCTTATGTGAAAAAGCTTCAGCCTGATAAGTTCGAACCCAAATCGAAGAAGTGTCTCTTCATAGGATACCGAAAAGAAACTGTTGGGTACACCTTCTATCACAGATCTGAAGGCAAGATATTTGTTACTAAGAATGGATCATTTCTAGAGAAGGGGTTTCTCTCGAAAGAAGTGAGTGGGAGGAAAGTAGAACTTGATGAGGTAGTTGTACCGTCTCTCGAATTGGAAAGTAGTTCATCATAGAAATCAGTTCTAGTGATGCCTACACCAATTAGTGAGGAAGTTAATGATGATGATCATGAAACTTCAGATTAAGTTACTACTAAATCTCGTAGGTCAACCAGATTACGTTCCGCACCAGAGTGGTACGATAATCCTGTTCTGGAAGTCATGTTACTAGACCATGATGAACCTACAAACTATGATGAAGCGGTGATGAGCCCAGATTCCACGAAATGGCTTGAGGCCATGAAATCGGAGATGGGATCCATGTATGAGAAGAAAGTATGGACTTTGGTTGACTTGCCCGATGATCAGCAAGCCATAGTAAATAAATGGATCTTCAAGAAGAAGACTGACGCTGATGGTAATGTTACTGTCTACCAAGCTCGACTTGTTGCAATAGGTTTTCGACAAGTTCAAGGAGTTGACTACGATGAGACCTTCTCACCCATAGCGATGCTTAAGTCTGTCCGAATCATGTTAGAAATTGCCGCATTTTATGATTATGAAATTTGGCAAATGGATGTCAAAACTACATTCCTTAATGGATTTCTTAAAGAAGAGTTGTATATGATGCAACCAGAAGGTTTTGTCGATCCTAAATGTGCTAACAAAGTGTGCAAGCTCTAGTGATCCATTTATGGACTGGTGCAAGCCTCTCGGAGTTGGAATATATGCTTTGATAGTGTGATAAAAGCATATGGTTTTATACAGACTTTTGGAGAAGCCTCTATTTACAAGAAAGTGAGTGGGAGCTCTGTAGCATTTCTAATATTATATGTAGATGACATATTGTTGATTGGAAATAATACAAAGTTTCTGAATAGCATAAATGGATACATGAATAAGAATTTTTCAATGAAAGACCTCGGTGAAGCTGCTTATATATTGGGCATCAAGATCTATAGAGATAGATCAAGACGCTTAATTGGACTTTCACAAAGCACATACCTTGATAAAGTTTTGAAGAAGTTCAAAATAGATCAGTCAAAGAAAGGTTTTTGCCTGTGTTACAAGGTGTGAAGTTGAGGTAGACTCAATGCCCGACCACTGCAGAAGATAGAGAGAAAATGAAAGTCATTCCCTATGCCTCAGCCATAGGCTCTATCATGTATGCAATGCTGTGTACTAGACATGATGTGTGCCTTGCTATAAATTTAGCAGGGAGGTACCAAAGTAATCCAAGAGTGGATCACTGGACAGCGGTCAAGAACATCCTGAAATACCTGAAAAGTACTAAGGATATGTTTCTCATTTATGGAGGTGACAAAGAGCTTGTCATAAATGGTTATGTCGATGCTAGATTTGACACTGATCTGGATGACTCTAAGTCGCAAACCGGATACGTATTTATATTGAATGGTGGAGCTGTCAGTTGGTGCAGTTCCAAGTAGAGCGTCATGGAGGGATCTATGTGTGAAGCGGAGTACATAGCTACTTCGGAAGCAGCGAATGAAAGAGTCTGGATGAAGGAGTTCATATCCGATCTAGGTGTAATACCTAGTGCATCGGGTCCAATGAAAATCTTTTGTGACAATACTGGAGCAATTGCCTTTGCGAAGGAATCCAGATTTCACAAGAGAACCAAACACATCAAGAGACGCTTCAACTCCATCCGCGATCAAGTCAAGGAGGGAGATATAGAGATTTGCAAAATACACATGGATCTAAATGTTGCAGACCCGTTGACTAAAGCCTCTTCCACGAGCAAAACATGATCAGCACCAAGACTCCATGGGTGTTAGAATCATTACAATGTGATCTAGATTATTGACTCTAGTGCAAGTCGGAGACTGAAGGAAATATGCCCTAAAGGCAATGATAAAGTTGTTATTTATATTTCCTTATATAACGATAATTGTTTATTATTCATGCTAGAATTGTATTAACCGGAAACTTCATACACGTGTGAATACATAGAAAAAACAAAGTGTCCCTAGTATGCCTCTACTTGACTAGCTCGTTAATCAAAGATGGTTAAGTTTCCTGACCATAGACATGTGTTGTCATTTGATGAACAGGATCACATCATTAGGAGAATGATGTGATGGACAAGACCCATCCGTTAGCCTAGCATAATGATCATTAAATTTTTATTGCTATTGCTTTCTTCATGACTTATACATATTCCTTTGACAATGAGATTATGAAACTCTCGAATACAAGAGGAACACCTTGTGTGCTATAAAACATCACAACGTAACTGGGTGATTATAAAGATGCTCTACAGGTGTCTCCGAAGGTGTTTGTTGGGTTGGTATAGATCGAGATTAGGATTTGTAACTCCGAGTATCGAAGAGGTATCTCTGGGCCCTCTCGGTAATGCACATCATTATAAGCCTTGCAAGCAATGTGACTAAAGAGTTAGTTACAGGATGATGCATCACGGAACGAGTAAAGAGGCTTGCCGGTAACGAGATTGAACTAGGTATGAAGATACCGACGATCAAATCTCGGGAAAGTAACATATCGATGGCAAAGGGAATAACGTATGTTGTTATTGCGGTTTGACCTATATAGATATTCGTAGAATATGTAGGAACCAATATGAGCTTCCAGGTTCCGCTATTGGTTATTGACCGGAGATGTGTCTCGGTCATGTCTACATAGTTCTCGAACCCGTAGGGTCTGCCCGCTTAACGTTCAATGACGATTTGTATTATGAGTTATGTGTTTTTGTGACCGAAGTTTGTTCGGAGTCCCGGATGAGATCACGGACATGATGAGGGGTCTCGAAATAGTCAAGAGGTAAAGATTAATATATTGGACAATAGTATTCGGACACCGGAATGGTTCCGGAATATTACGGGTATTTTTTGGAGTAACGGGAGGTTACCGGAACCCCCCAAGGAAGTAATGGGCCTACATGGGCCATAGGGTAGAGAGAGGGGAGCCCGCAAGAGTGGCGCCCCCCATGGGCTGTCTGAATTGGACAAGGGGAGGGGGCACGGCCCCCCTTTTCCTTCTGCCTCTCCCTCTCCTTCCCTTTCCCCCCTCCGAAAGAAAGGAAGGGGGCCCGACTAGGACTAGGATTCCTATTCGGCCCCCCATGGCGCGCCTCCTTTGGTCGGCGTCCTCCCTCTCCTCCTTTATATACGGGGGCAGGGGCACCCAAAGGACATTAGTTGTTCTCTTAGCCGTGTGCGGTGCCCCCCTCCACAGTTTACTCCTCCAGTCATATTGTCGTAGTGCTTAGGTGAAGCCCCGCGTGGATCACATCACCATCACCGTCACCATGCCGTCGTGCTGACGAAACTCTCCCTCGACACTTTGCTGGATCAAGAGTTCGAGGGACGTCATCGAGCTGAACGTGTGCTAAACTCGGAGGTGTCGTATGTTCGGTGCTTGATCGGTTGGATCGCGAAGACGTTCGACTACATCAACCGTGTTAACCTAACGCTTCCACTTTTGATCTACGAGGGTACGTGGACACACTCACCCCTCTCATTGCTATGCATCTCCTAGATAGATCTTGCGTGATCGTAGGAATTTTTTTGAAATTGCATGCTACGTTCCCCAACAGGTTCGATGTTGGCTATCCACATGTATCATTCTCGTTCACTATCAGGACTTCGAATAGGGAAAGCCGAGGCCACTCACACTGGTCGGACACGTCATTGCGGAGCAAACAGATAAGGGTAGGATTGGGGTGACGACTCGTATGGTTGAGCATTTAATTTGGTTCTCCGACCTTGACCGCTCCTTACACGCCGGCAAGTTATCGGCATTTGCACCACTCTATGGGGTCTTACAATGGCGTCCAGATAAGCAATGTAGGAATACGAATCGGGACTAAACAGATGCAACACTGTAGGCAGTTGCATGCTTTTGAGTGGTTGGATGTTTCATGTGACCGACTCCGATGGTTTAGGGTGTTCGCCGAGGGGTAACAACGATGGTAGAGGAAAGTTACATGTTCCATCCCCTCCCTCCTGACATGAACGAAGAAGATAAAGGACAGAAAGTGTGTTTTCCCTCCGCCGAATAGAAAGCGCTCAACGGACTCGGAAAAAACAACCTATGCCAACCGGCTAGTGCCAGCAGTGTGCAACAACCGAGCGCTCCGGTAACAACCGCTCCAAGGAACATACAACCTTTGTAATAGGGTAACTACAGGGAAAACAACCTCAAATGACCAACCAACCCCAAGAATAACGAGCAAACAAGTGGGCAGTGTCGATGCTAAAACCGGTGGATCTCGGGTAGGGGGTCCCGAACTGGTGATCTTGGTATGATGGTAACAGGGAGAATAGGGACACGGTATTTACCTAGGTTCGGGCCCTCTGAAGAGGTAAAACCCTATGCCGTGTTCTTATTATATTGATTGTGGATGGGTGTAACGCCCTCGATGCGGCTATAGCTCCTACGTGTCGAGGCACGACTTAGAGACATAACCGCATTGAAAGCAATGTCGCAAGTCAGGCAATCATTACAACATCCCATGCAATCCATAATAAAAGGGGGAGATAACATAGTTGGCTTACACTCGCCACGTCACATCAGAGTACATAAATAACATCCATCAAATAAACACTCATGGCCCAACTACGGCACCAAAATGGAAAAGAACCCAACATGCGACAAGGCCCTGAATCGAACCCCAACTAGGCACCACTACTGATCATCGGGAAAGGAAACATAATAACGCTGAGAGTCCTCGTCGAACTCCCACTTGAGCTCGTACTCGTCACCTGGAGCGGAATCACCTGGACCTGCATCTGGCATTATAGTATTTGTGAGCCACAAGGACTCAGCAATCTCGCACCCACGCGATCAAGACTATTTAAGCTTATAGGACAGGATAAGGCAAGTATATGTGGAGCTGCAGCAAGCGACTAGCATATATGGTGGCTAACTTATTCGCAAAGGAGAGCGAGAAGAGGAGGCAAAGCGCGAGCGAGAAACTAGAAGGAACAACCTATGCAAGCATTACTCCAACACCGTGTCCACTTCCCGGACTCCGCCGAAAAGAAGCCATCACGGTAACACACTCAGTTGATTCATTTTAATTAATTAAGGTTCACGTTGTCTACAACCGGATATTAACAAATTCCCATCTGCCTATAACCGCGGGCACGGCTTTCAAAAGTTCAATCCCTGCAGGGGAGTCCCAACTTAGCCCATGACAAGCTCTCACGGTCAACGAAGGAATAGACCTCCACCCGAGACACACCGATCAGACTCGGTAACCCGGTACAACAAGACAATTCGACAGGTTAAAACAAGTCCAGCAACACCGCCCGAATGTGCCGACAAATCCTGATAGGAGCTGCACATATCTCTTTCTCAGGGCACACTCAGATGAGCAAGACGAAGGGTAGGCCAGCCCAGAGTTGCCCCTGGTAGCCCCGGACATCGCTCGGTTGGACCAACACTCAGAGGAGTACTGGCCCGGGGGGGGGGTTAAAAATAAGATGACCCTTGAGTCTGCAGAACCCAAGGGAAAGAGAAGGCTAGGTGGCAAATGGTAAAACCAAGGTTGGGTATTGCTGGACAGGCTTTAATCAAGGCGAAATATCAAGGGGTTCCCATTATAACCCAACTGCGTAAGGAACGAAAAATCCGGGAACATAACACCGATATGACGGAAACTAGGGCGGCAAGAGTGGAACAAAACACTAGGCGAGAGGCCGAGCCTTCCACTCTTTACCAAATATATAGATGCATTAAGATAACATAGCAATATAATGATATCCCAACAAGTAAATAAATGTTCCAACAAGGAACGGCTCCAATCTTCACCTGCAACTAACAACGCTATAAGAGGGGCTGAGCAAAGCGGTAACATAGCCAATCAACGGTTTGCTAGGACAATGGTGGGTTAGAGGTTTGACATGGCAATTGGGAGGCTGACAAGCAAAAGGTAGGCATCGTAGCATTGGCATAGCAAGAGCGAGCAAACTAGCATAGCAAAGATAGTAGTGATTTCGAGGGTATGATCATCTTGCCTGCACAAGTTGTCAGAGTCGACTGGATCCTCACAAGCAAACTCAACGGGCTCCTCGTTAGCGAACTCGTCTCCCGGCTCTACCCAACAAGACAAACAAGCAACAAGGATACAATCAACCACGTGCAAGACCAAGCAATATGATGAAATGATGATATGTTATGCGGGATGCGATGCGGGATGCAAAATGCAAGATATGACAGGAAATGCATGAACCTGGCCTCAACTTGGAATTCCAAGGGTGCCACTGGATAGAGGGGATGAAATCGCTTGAAAACGATATAAAGATCATTGGAATCGGAGTTACGGTTTGGAAATGGCAAGCGTTTTAAGATATGACACCGGTCTGCGATTTACAGCAAGTAGGCACCTAAATGCAACGAAATGAACATGCTACAGCCACCAAACATGAAAAAAAAATACATGACAGTGATGTACACAAGATGGTTAACAAAACACTAGCACTGAGCCATAGGCAAATTCATCCATTAAGAGGTTCAAACAAGCATGGCAAAAACGCAAATGCAAAACAGATTCCAGACTTAGTGAAATTAACACTAGTCTGTAATTTCAGATCACGATGCTCTCTTCGGAGCAGCAAAACAACATGGAACATGACCTGAACATGACAAGTAAGAACATTGCATGGAGATACTAAACAAGCTTAACAAAAGTCCCAAAGTGACCTGGGGCCAAAAGGGATCACAAAATATATTAACGGGCACACGAACATAGCTAAAACACAATCAGTTTTCAGACTTAGTGAAAACTGAGACATGCTGAGATATAACTCACGAAGGCATGTAAATGAGCTCGATGCACTCACCACGGTGCAAGTCATGGCAAGGCAAGCATACATCCATTAATAAGGCACAAAATACAAGCTAGACATGGCAAGAACAATGGCATAGCATGCACGGATCAACTACAACAACGCCGGCAAAATCGCAAACGAGTTGACGATCTGCCCAGATTCACCACGAAGCAAAAGTAGAGCTCGATTGACTCAAGCTATGGTGCTCCATAATTGCAAATAAAGACATGGATGGATAGAGCATAACATGAATAGCAAAAGTCCTTACTGATCATCCTCAAAAGAGGCACGGATCATTAGGAAACAAGCTGAACATATGGCATCATGAACTAAAATATCCCAGACTTAGTGAAAACAACTAAGTCTTTGAAAACAGATTTCCCGGGTGCCTCTCTTTGCGAGCTTGCACAAGTCACCACACACATCCTAAAAATGCATGGGTTGCACCTCTGGAAATAAGACAAAATGCTTAACAAAACACATGAAGGACTCACAGGCATAGCATGCACACAATAATCATGACAAAAATGACAAAAGTCTAAGATGAACTAGCAGATCTGAAAATTAACTCATGAAGCCTCCTTCTAACAGCATTTTGGGCATCAATATGAACTCAAATGAAAATGATGCAATGGAATGAGATAATGTACTCATCGAGGCGAAGATTTTGATATATTATATGCCCAAATCGGAGCTACGGATGCAAAGTTACGGGGCCTCGAACAGGGCATCATGGACTGAAAAAGTTTAGGGACTTGGTGAAAAAAAACTACCCAGATCTAGGGTTTGACCGGCGGGCACGCGAACCGAGGCGAGGAGATCCGAGCTCGCTGGAGCCTTGCCGGACTTGACGCGGCACGCCGGCCGGAGGAGGAGGAGACGGCCGGGGCGGTGAGGGGCGCGGCCGGGCGGCGGGGGAGGCGGCGCGGGCGAGTGCGGCGGTGGCCGTGGCGGGCTCGCCCGCCGGAGTTGGAGCGGGGCGGCGGTGAGGCGCGTCAGCGGCGGGCGGCGATGGCGGCGTCGACGCCGGAGTTGAGCGAGGCGGCGGCGGAAGGAGGCGCGGGGCACCAGGCGGCGGGGCGAGGCGGCTGGGCCGCGGGGGCTTCCCGCGGGCCTGGCGGGCCGGTCGGCGGCGATGTGGGCGCGAGGCGGCGGCGAATGGGCGCGTGCCACGTGGCGGCGGCGGGTGCAGCGAACACGTCCGTCGGTGGACGAAATGTCCGGCGGCGCGCGGGATCCGATCTCTTTTTTTTAGAGCTAGGGTTCGAGGGGGAAGACGAGATCCGAAAATGGAGGGGGTATATATAGGCATAAGTAGGGCTAGGAGAGTCCAAATGAGGTGCGGTTTTCGCCCACGCGATCGTGATCGAACGCTCTAGGACATGGAGCAGAGTTTGGTGGGTTTTGGGCCAAATTTGGGGGGTGTTGGGCTGCAACACACATGAGGCCTTTTCGGTCCCTCGGTTAATCGTTGGAGTATCAAACGATGTCCAAATGATACGAAACTTGACAGGCGGTCTACCGGTAGTAAACCAAGGCCGCTTGGCAAGTCTCAGTCCAATCCGGAAATGTTTAATCCCCACACACGAAAGAAAGCTGGAAATGGCCACCGGAGGAGAACGAAGCGCCGGAATGCAAACCGGACAACGGGGAAAAAGCTCGGATGCATGAGACGAACACGTATGCAAATGCAATGCACATGATGACATGATATGAGATGCATGAAAACGAAAACAACACACGGAGACAAAGACCCGAACCCGAGAAATAAATATAACTTAGCGCCGGAGACGGCAAGAGTTGGATACAAATATGAAAAGTATATCTGGGGCGTTACAACACTCCACCACTACGAAAAGATCTCGTCCCGAGATCTAGGACTGAAAGAACTCCGGGTACTCAGAACGGAGGTGATCCTCGCGTTCCCAGGTAGCTTCACGGTCGGAATGGTGTGACCACTTGACTTTGAGAAATTTGATTGACTTGTTGCGAGTCTTGCGTTCAGTCTCTTCAAGAATAGCAACTGGGTGCTCACGATAGGAGAGATCTTCTTGGAGCTCAATGTCCTCGAAGTTGACGGTGCGTTCAGGCGTCTTGAAGCACTTTTGGAGTTGGGAGACATGGAACACATCATGAACATTGGCAAAGTTTGAAGGAATCTCGAGCTGATAGGCGAGGTCGCCTCTCTTGCTAGCAATCTTGAAAGGTCCCACGTATCTAGGGGCAAGCTTCCCTTTGATACCGAAGCGACGAGTACCTTTCATAGGAGAGATGCGGAGGTAAACGTGATCTCCGATCTCGAAAGCCAAATCACGGTGCTTACTATCATAGTAGCTCTTCTGGCGGGATTGGGCTGCTTTGAGGTTATCACGAATGACTTTGCACATTTCTTCTGCCTCTGTGATCAGGTCATTACCCAGCAGCTGACGTTCACCGGTTTCAGACCAGTTGAGAGGGGTACGACACTTCCTGCCATATAGAATTTCAAAAGGGGCCTTGCCCGAACTTGCTTGAAAACTGTTGTTATAGGAGAATTCAGCATAAGGAAGACAATCCTCCCACTTCATGCCGAAGGAGATCACACAAGCCCTGAGCATATCTTCAAGAATCTGGTTGACACGCTCGACTTGACCGCTTGTTTGAGGATGGAAAGCTGTGCTGAAGCGAATGTTGGTACCCATGGCCTTCTGAAAAGAATCCCAAAACTTGGAGGTAAAGATGCTGCCACGGCCTGAAGATATCACTTGAGGAATACCGTGCAGAGAGACAATGCGAGAGGTATAGAGTTCCGCCAATTGAGCTGCAGTGATCGACTCTTTGATAGGCAGAAAGTGAGCCACTTTGGTGAGCTTGTCGATGACGACGAATATAGCATCATTGCCACGCTTGGACTTTGGAAACCCAGTCACGAAGTCCATTTCAATGTGGTCAAACTTCCATTCTGGAATGGCAAGAGGTTGGAGGAGACCAGCTGGCCTTTGGTGTTCTGCCTTCACTCTTCTGCAGACATCACATTCATTCACGAATTGAGCGATCTCGCGCTTCATTCGAGTCCACCAATAAGATTGCTTGAGATCCTGATACATCTTCGTACTACCAGGGTGGATGGAGAGGAGAGAGTTGTGAGCCTCGTTCATGATCACTTTACGAAGTTCCCCTTTGGGCACAACAATACGATCCTCGAAGAAGAGAGTGTCCTTGTCATCAAGGCGGTAGCACTTGTACTTGGGCTGACTCTTGGCAATCCCAATCTTCACCTTTTTCACCATAGCATCAAGAAGCTGGGCTTGGCGAATCTGGTCTTCTAAGGTAGGAGAGACTTGAAGGTTGGCGAGGAAACCTTGAGGAACAACTTGCAGATTCAGCTTGCGGAAAGCTTCACAAAGCTCGGGTTGATAAGGCTTGAGAATCAGACTGTTGCAATATGCTTTTCTGCTCAAAGCGTCAGCAATCACATTAGCCTTGCCTGGAGTATACTCAATACTCGGATTGTACTCTTAAATCATTTCGACCCATCGAGTTTGCCTTAGGTTGAGATTAGGCTGAGTGAAGATGTACTTGAGACTCTTGTGATCAGTGAAAATGTCCACTTTTCTTCCCAATAGAAGATGTCTCCAAGTCAACAAAGCGTGCACAACTTCCGCCAACTCGAGATCATGAGTGGGGTAGTTCTTCTCATTAGGCTTCAACTGGCGAGATGTATAAGCAACAACTTTCTTCTCTTGCATCAATACTGCGCCAAGACCTTGGAGAGAGGCATCACAAAAGACCTCGTACGGCTTGGATTCATCAGGCGGAGTCAGAACTGGAGCAGTGATCAACTTCTCTTTCAAAGTGTTGAAAGCAATATCACACTCCGGAGACCAAACGTACTTGACGTGCTTCTGAAGAAGATTTGAGAGAGGCTTCGCGATCTTGGAAAAGTTTTCAACGAATCTTCGGCAATAGCTTGCGAGACCGAGAAAACTGCGGAGTTGCTTCACGTTCTGAGGAGGTTCCCAATTCACAATTGCGGAAACCTTCTCGGGATTCACGGAAATGCCCTTGGCAGAGATGATATGGCCAAGATAAAGAACCTCATTGAGCCAAAATTCACACTTGGAGAACTTAGCGTAGAACTGATGTTCCCTGAGCTTGTCAAGAACCAAACGCAAGTGCTTGGCATGATCTTCCTTGTTCTTCGAGAAAACCAGAATGTCATCGAGATAGACCAAAACGAAGTCATCGGTGTAGGCGTTGAAGATGAAATTCATCATGCGAGAGAACGTCGGAGGAGCGTTGGCGAGGCCAAAAGACATGACAGTGTATTCATATGAACCAAAGCTTGTTCTGAATGCTGTCTTGGAAATATCTTCTTCACGAATGCGAATCTGGTGATAACCCATACGGAGATCAAGCTTGGAGAATACTTGAGCACCTTTGAGTTGTTCGAACAGCTCATTGATGTTGGGAAGTGGGTATTTGTTCTTGATGGTCTTCTTGTTCACTGGACGGTAATCAACACAAAGTCGACTCGATCCATCCTTCTTCTTCACAAAAAGAACACCACAACCCCACAGAGAAGTACTAGGCCGGATGAGACCCAATCTTTCTTGCTCATCGAGTTGCTTCTTCAGCTCCTTCAACTTTTCAGGTCCGAGCTTGTAAGGACGTTTGCACATAGGTTCCGTGCCAGGTTCAAGTTCAATAACGAATTCAACTGGCCGGTGCGGAGGCATTCCTGGGAGCTCTTCTAGAAAGACGTCTTGATATTCGCAAACGACTGGAATTTGCAAGATGGCATCCAATTCACCCTTCTCATTGAGAGAAAACAGACGAATGGTACTATCCCGAGCGGCAAAGATAATTGCATCCTCAGACGAATGAGTCAATAGAATCTGCCTGGCTGCACAATCAAGATGTGCCTTGTGCTTAGAAAGCCAATCCATCCCGAGAATAAGATTAATATCCGAGTTACCAAGCACCATAGGAGAAGAAAGAAACTTGTAGTCACCCAATGTGATAGAAACATCCGGAGCCATCATTTTGGTGTTCATGAACAAACCCGGAGAAGAAACCGCTATTGGCTTAGGCAAATCAATAGTATGAACATCATGCATGGATGCAAAAGGCTTCGACAAAAATGATAAAGATGCACCAGTATCAAAAAGAACTCTTGCGGGAATGTCATTAACAGGAAGGTTACCCATGATCACATCTGGTGATTCCTCTGCCTGAGCTGCATTCAGCAAGTTGACCTTGGCGGACTTGGGGTTATGCTTGACCACAGCTGTACTTGCCGACCTGACAGGAGGAGGAGGAGGAAGACGCCTCTGGTTGAAACACTTGTTGGCATAGTGACCCTTCTGTTGGCACTTGTTGCACGTGACCTCTGAAAGCGGACGGTGATACGGAGCACTCGATCTTGGAGCTTGAGACGAAGTCTTGTTCTGAAAGCCTGGGTTGGGTGGGTGGGAAGAACCACTGCCACCTTTGCTCTTCTGCTGATACAGCTGATGGAACGGAGGAGGAGGAAGCCAAAACTTCTGCTGCTTGGCCACTTGAGTAGAGGAAGACGGAGTAACATCTCTGACTCGCTTCCTGGAAGCATCACACCTCAACTGAGCAGCCTCTTGCTTCAGTGCCATGTTGTAGAACTCATCGTATCTCAAAGGCTCGAAGAGAACAAGAGCGAGCTGAATATCTTCTCTGAGACCACCCCTAAACTGATATATCATGCTCTTCTCATCAGGCACGTCCTGCTTGGCAAAGCGGGCAAGCTTCTGGAACAATTTGTTGTAGTCATAGACAGACAAAGAACCTTGCTTCAGATTGCGGAATTCCTCACGCTTGCTTTCAACCACGCTCTGCGGAATGTGATGAGCGCGGAAATCTTGACGGAAATCGTCCCAAGTGATAACACGTCCACCTCTGGAATCCTTGTATTGCTGGAACCATTCTGCAGCTTGATCTTTGAGTTGGAAGGAAGCGAACTTCACAAAGTCCTCAGGCCTGACGTTGCTGCACTCGAAATGCTTACACAGATCCACAAGCCAATCGTCAGCATCGGTTGCCTCAACACAATTACTGAAAGTCTTTGGCCCATTAGCAAGGAACTGGTTGAGTGTAGCAAAGTGACTCTGATTGCTGCCTTGATTCCCTTGACTGCCTTGATTGCGCTCTTGGATAATTTGCATGATCAGCTGAGTGTTTGCATTGGTTGCGGCCATCACAGCTTGCCATGCCTCTGGAGGAGGTGGAGGCGGTGGCAGATCTTGATTCTGGTTCTGACTGGTGCTCTTAGCGGGAGCCATCCTGAAGAGGTTGACCACCGTTAGCACACAAATAGACAAATATTGAAGCTGAATCCAACGGAATGATAATTGCAACATAAAGTCTTCACATCCGAACAAAATGAACGAATGTATTTCTCTTGGAGTGGTCACATATTCCTAAATTGCGAAGCCATGAAGAATCAGGTAGAAGGGGGTACAACAACGAGGGATGGAATCAAATATGACGTCGAAGCAAAACGAATGCCACAACTCGAAATAAAACCAAGGGTTGGCCTGCGGAATAAGCCGGAACAAATACATGATAGAAATTTCGTCCGAAGTTTTCGTGGTGGGACCTACACGGGCTCGATCGTACAGCACCATCATGTACAAGGCAGTGCACATGACATACGAAGCGTCCCCGAGTCAGCATAGCCAAGGACTCTTTAAGACACAACGAGACCACTGTAAAATCGACCGTGAATACGCGAACCACTAGATGTCGAACCCCAATTTCATATCATACATCTGTCAGAAAGATATCCTAAGGCTACTTGAATTCCCACCTATGAAATTCCCGAAATTTTCCCGGTTATGCAATCAGGTGTTGGGGATACAGGGGAGCATAATATCTCAATCAAGCTAGCAATCCTACATCCAGCTGTATCCATCCTTCAACACATAACCAAGAAACCTTCGGAAACCATCTATCTCAACCTTCGAAAAGCATCCGTTATACAAGTTATGGCGATACTCCCGAACTCCCGCCCCAGTACTGGGTGGCGTCGAGGTTATCTCACCAACGAACTGCATAAAAGAGATTTTCGATGTCGCGCACATATCTCAAGTATACCGGAATTGCAACGATAAAATTGTGACGACAACACCTCGGAGCTCAACTCCCCGGGACACTGCCACAACCCCTAAAGACAGGAGGCACCAAGAACAATGTTCTCGTCACAAAACCATCGGAACAAAACCAAGATACTCGCGTGATCCTAAAAATTTTTTTTAGTGAAATTTGAGAAGAGAAGAGTTAAAACTCTACGTCAGGATGCCTTACCAGAGCGATGAGGATACTGAGAAGTAAAAAGAATTCCTAAGCTCTCCGATATATAATTCCTAAGGACTCAAAACATTTTTCTAGACACAACTCGGCTACTAAAAACGATCAAGCAATGGGGGCTCCTAAGGTCGGGGAAGGCTCTGATTACCAACTTGTAACGCCCTCGATGCGGCTATAGCTCCCACGTGTCGAGGCACGACTTAGAGACATAACCGCATTGAAAGCAATGTCGCAAGTCAGGCAATCATTACAACATCCCATGTAATACATAATAAAAGGGGGAGATAACATAGTTGGCTTACACTCGCCACGTCACATCAGAGTACATAAATAACATCCATCAAATAAACACTCATGGCCCGACTACGGCGCCAAAATGGAAAAGAACCCAACATGCGACAAGGCCCTGAATCGAACCCCAACTAGGCACCACTACTGATCATCGGGAAAGGAAACATAATAACGCTGAGAGTCCTCGTCGAACTCCCACTTGAGCTCGTACTCGTCACCTGGAGCGGAATCACCTGGACCTGCATCTGGCATTATAGTATTTGTGAGCCACAAGGACTCAGCAATCTCGCACCCACGCGATCAAGACTATTTAAGCTTATAGGACAGGATAAGGCAAGTATATGTGGAGCTGCAGCAAGCGACTAGCATATATGGTGGCTAACTTATTCGCAAAGGAGAGCGAGAAGAGGAGGCAAAGCGCGAGCGAGAAACTAGAAGGAACAACCTGCGCAAGCATTACTCCAACACCGTGTCCACTTCCCGGACTCCGCCGAAAAGAAGCCATCACGGTAACACACTCAGTTGATTCATTTTAATTAATTAAGGTTTACGTTGTCTACAACCGGATATTAACAAATTCCCATCTGCCCATAACCGCGGGCACGGCTTTCGAAAGGTCAATCCCTGCAGGGGAGTCCCAACTTAGCCCATGACAAGCTCTCACGGTCAACGAAGGAATAGACCTCCACCCGAGACACACCGATCAGACTCGGCAACCCGGTACAACAAGACAATTTGACAGGTTAAAACAAGTCCAGCAACACCGCCCGAATGTGCCGACAAATCCTGATAGGAGCTGCACATATCTCTTTCTCAGGGCACACTCAGATGAGCAATACGACGGGTAGGCCAGCCCAGAGTTGCCCCTGGTAGCCCCGGACATCGCTCGGTTGGACCAACACTCAGAGGAGTACTGGCCCGGGGGGGTTAAAAATAAGATGACCCTTGAGTCTGCAAAACCCAAGGGAAAGAAAAGGCTAGGTGGCAAATGGTAAAACCAAGGTTGGGCATTGCTGGACAGGCTTTAATCAAGGCGAAATATCAAGGGGTTCCCATTATAACCCAACTGCGTAAGGAACGAAAAATCCGGGAACATAACACCGATATGACGGAAACTAGGGCGGAAGAGTGGAACAAAACACTAGGCGAGAGGCCGAGCCTTCCACTCTTTACAAAATATATAGATGCATTAAGATAACATAGCAATATAATGATATCCCAACAAGTAAATAAATGTTCCAACAAGGAACAGCTCCAATCTTCACCTGCAACTAACAACGCTATAAGAGGGGCTGAGCAAAGCGGTAACATAGCCAATCAACGGTTTGCTAGGACAATGGTGGGTTAGAGGTTTGACATGGCAATTGGGAGGCTGACAAGCAAAAGGTAGGCATCGTAGCATTGGCATAGCAAGAGCGAGCAAACTAGCATAGCAAAGATAGTAGTGATTTCGAGGGTATGATCATCTTGCCTGCACAAGTTGTCAGAGTCGACTGGATCCTCACAAGCAAACTCAACGGGCTCCTCGTTAGCGAACTCGTCTCCCGGCTCTACCCAACAAGACAAACAAGCAACAAGGATACAATCAACCACGTGCAAGACCAAGCAATATGATGAAATGATGATATGCTATGCGGGATGCGATGCGGGATGCAAAATGCAAGATATGACAGGAAATGCATGAACCTGGCCTCAACTTGGAATTCCAAGGGTGCCACTGGATAGAGGGGATGAAATCGCTTGAAAACGATATAAAGATCATTGGAATCGGAGTTACGGTTTGGAAATGGCAAGCGTTTTAAGATATGACACCGGTCTGCGATTTACAGCAAGTAGGCATCTAAGTGCAACGAAATGAACATGTTACAGCCACCAAACATGAAAACAAAATACATGGCAGTGATGTACACAAGATGGTTAACAAAACACTAGCACTGAGCCATAGGCAAATTCATCCATTAAGAGGTTCAAACAAGCATGGCAAAAACGCAAATGCAAAACAGATTCCAGACTTAGTGAAATTAACACTAGTCTGTAATTTCAGATCACGATGCTCTCTTCGGAGCAGCAAAACAACATGGAACATGACCTGAACATGACAAGTAAGAACATGGAATGGAGCTACTAAACAAGCTTAACAAAAGTCCCAAAGTGACCTGGGGACAATAGGGATCACAAAATATATTAACGGGCACACGAACATAGCTAAAACACAATCAGTTTTCAGACTTAGTGAAAACTGAGACATGCTGAGATATAACTCACGAAGGCATGTAAACGAGCTCGATGCACTCACCACGGTGCAAGTCATGGAAAGGAAAGCATACAGACATTAAGAAGGCACAAAATACAAGCTAGACATGGCAAGAACAATGGCATAGCATGCACGGATCAACTACAACAACGCCGGCAAAATCGCAAACGAGTTGACGATCTGCCCAGATTCACCACGAAGCAAAAGTAGAGCTTGATTGACTCAAGCTATGGTGCTCCATAATTGCAAATAAAGACATGGATGGATAGAGAATAACATGAATAACAAAAGTCCCTTACTGATCATCCTCAAAAGAGGCACGGATCATTAGGAAACAAGCTGAACATATGGCATCATGAACTAAAATATCCCAGACTTAGTGAAAACAACTAAGTCTCTGAAAACAGATTTCCCGGGTGCCTCTCTTTGCGAGCTTTCACAAGTCACCACACACATCCTAAAAATGCATGGGTTGCCCCTCTGGAAAGAAGACAAAATGCTTAACAAAACACATGAAGGACTCACAGGCATAGCATGCACACAATAATCATGACAAAAATGACAAAAGTCTAAGATGAACTAGCAGATCTGAAAATTAACTCACGAAGCCTCCTTCTAACAGCATTTTGGGCATCAAGATGAACTCAAATGAAAATGATGCAATTGAATGAAATAATTTAATCATCGAGGCGAAGATTTTGATATATTATATGCCCAAATCGGAGCTACGGATGCACAGTTACGGGGCCTCGAACAGGGCATCATGGACTGAAAAAGTTTAGGGACTTAGTAAAAAAAACTACCCAGATCTAGGGTTTGACCGGCGGGCACGCGAACCGAGGCGAGGAGATCCGAGCTCGCCGGAGCCTTGCCGGACTTGACGCGGCACGCCGGCCGGAGGAGGAGGAGACAGCCGGGGCGGTGAGGGGCGCGGCCGGCCGGCGGGGGAGGCGGCGCGGGCGAGTGCGGCGGTGGCCGTGGCGGGCTCGCCCGCCGGAGTTGGAGCGGGGCGGCGGTGAGGCGCGTCGGCGGCGGGCGGCGATGGCGGCGTCGGCGCCGGAGTTGAGCGAGGCGGCGGCGGAAGGAGGCGCGGGGCACCAGGCGGCGGGGCGAGGCGGCTGGGCCGCGGGGGCTTCCCGCGGGCCTGGCGGGCCGGTCGGCGGCGATGTGGGCGCGAGGCGGCGGCGAATGGGCGCGTGCCATGTGGCGGCGGCGGGTGCAGCAGACACGTCCGTCGGTGGACGAAATGTCCGGCGGCGCGCGGGATCCGATCTCTTTTTTTTAGAGCTAGGGTTCGAGGGGGAAGACGAGATCCGAAAATGGAGGGGGTATATATAGGCATAAGTAGGGCTAGGAGAGTCCAAATGAGGTGCGGTTTTCGCCCACGCGATCGTGATCGAATTCTCTAGGACACGGAGCAGAGTTTGGTGGGTTTTGGGCCAAATTTGGGGGGTGTTGGGCTGCAACACACATGAGGCCTTTTCGGTCCCTCGGTTAATCGTTGGAGTATCAAACGAAGTCCAAATGATACGAAACTTGACAGGTGGTCTACCGGTAGTAAACCAAGGCCGCTTGGCAAGTCTCGGTCCAATCCAGAAATGTTTAATCCCCACACACGAAAGAAAGCTGGAAATGGCCACCGGAGGAGAACGAAGTGCCGGAATGCAAAACGGACAACGGGGAAAAAGCTCGGATGCATGAGACGAACACATATGCAAATGCAATGCACATGATGACATGATATGAGATGCATGAAAACGAAAACAACACACGGAGACAAAGACCCGAACCCGAGAAATAAATATAACTTAGCGCCGGAGACGGCAAGAGTTGGATACAAATATGAAAAGTATATCTGGGGCGTTACAATGGGGTACAAACTACTTTATGATCTACCTCGAGATCGTATGTATGAGTTCTAACTTCTAAACCTTGAAATCGTGCCTCTATAGACTAAACCTCTTGGCTTATATAGGCACCGAGGGTATCTAGGGTTTACACATGGTTGGTTACAATCTAAGGATAAACATGCCGGTCTTTCAAATATGCCTCGAAGTGTATGCCAAGACTTCAATGGACTCCATCTTGATTACGCTGAGAACCAGGGCATGTGTGGCCCATTCTTCAGTTGTCGGTGGGTCCTGGGCCCATCCCATGAAAAATAGGCTGGCATGGTGTGCACCCCCTAATATAATCTAGGACACCATCAGTAGCCCCTAAACTAGTCTTCAAGCCGAGGAAATTGGCTCCTTCCCCGGGACAACTTCATTATCTTGGTCTTCGGCTTCGTAGGAGAGTTCCTCCTTCTACGTCAGCTCCTGAATCTGAGGATACACTCAGATCCGAGGCCTTCTTTAGCATTCTCTTTGATCACAACCATGGGTTTATATAATGATTTGCTGCAGGCTATAAGGGATATCTTTTAACCAGACCCTTTTTGGCATAACTTATTTTTCAACGGGTCTGAAGTCCCCTTTAGCTTAGCCACGAAGGCTTGCCACCATGTGGGCGCAACGGTTAACTAACTGGGTCAAACCCTAACAACTTTCAACCGAGAAACCAAATCGTCACCTCTTAACACAGAGTAGAATCATCTCGTCAACAATTATTACTGGGCATATCGCGGCCCAAGGACTTTTCCATTGGCACGTCTTATCAATAAAGAGATCATGCTCTGGATTTTTAGCGATATCATCATCAAAAATGCTTTAATCCTTGCGCGCATTGCATGTTGTATAGGGAACTGGTGTTTTTTACTGCGCATGTTGCAACCCTTGGTTTTCTACCGATCTATAAAAAGGGAAGCACTAAATCAAAATTTACCCACGCTCTCATTCCTTGCTCCATCGCCAAGCTCAAGTGCTTCTGAGACCTGCTTTTCACTCCTGCTCCTCCCCACTTCCTCCCTCCACCACAAGAGATGGCCGGCAAGGGAAAGGGTGTTGCCGCTCCATCATCCGAGGCTGCCAGCATGAGGGGGCAGTGGTTGCCCTCCAATGTCACCACCGACATGATAACCGAGATCTAGGTTGATGGGTATCTTCCCGTAAGGGCAAAATGTCGATCTCCCATGGGCACCGAGAGGTCTACTCAGCTGCCGCCATCCCTATGCCTAGAAATGGGCAATGTGTTGTCTTCATCTCCCACCTCATCCGAGGTCTGGGCTTCCCTTTCCACCCCTTCGCCAGGGGTCTACTATTTTCTATGGGCTTGACTTCCATCATATCTCCCCAAATTCTATTCTCCACATCGCCTCCTTCATAACATTCTGCGAAGCCTTTCTCCATGCCGAGCCTCACTTCAGGCTGTGGCTGAAGGTGTTCGATATTAAGCCGCACAACAGCGGCTCCAAGCTTGCTGATTGTGGCGGCACCATGATAAGCAAGATCCTCGAAGTTACCTGGCCAAAGGGCACTTTCATCGAGATAGTGAAACTTTGGCAACAAGAGTGGTTTTATGTGGCCGACCAGCCAGGAACCCGGAGGAGGTCTCGGTCTTTTCCGTGGAGCCACCGAAGAGGCTGTACTCCTGGACCGACAAGGTCTCAACCAAGGGTATCAGAAGGATGTGGGGGTACTCCAAGGTAAGCTCAAGGTCGTGGTTGATACGCTGTGATGGATGTCGTCCATGTGATGCTCCTCTGCCGGGCCCTTCCCCTCCAAATCTGGGCTACTCCGATGTGGAGGTATATGCCGGAGGCTGACCTGTGGGCCTACTAAGTTGACGTGTACATAGGGCTTTGTCAACTTAGTCAACAAACAATTCTAGCAGCAGTGACCGTTGGATTTTAATCGAACGGTCCTGCTGCTTCTTCAATATCTGATCTTCTTGCACTAGCTGCCCAAACCAGCGCCGACTGGACCGCCTACTCTTGCCTCTAGTGTCCGGCTGTGTGATACGTCTCCAACGTATCTATAATTTTTGATTGTTCCATGCTATTATATTATCTGTTTTGGATGTTTTATATGCATTAATATGCTATTTTATATGATTTTCGGGACTAGCCTATTAACCTAGAGCCCAGTGCCAGTTTCTCTTTTCCCCTTGTTTTAGAGTTTGGCAGAAAAGGAATACCAAACGGAGTCCAAACGGAATAAAACTTCCGCGATGATTTTTCTTGGACCAGAAGACACCCATGAGACTTGGAGTGCAAGTCAGAAGAGCCACGAGGCGGCCAAAAGGGTGGAGGGCGTGGCCCCCGACCTTGTGGGCCCCTCGGTGACCCCCTGACCTAGATCTTCCTCCTATATATTCTCATATGCCTCGAAAACTTCCTGGGGATCCACGAAACCACGTTTCCACTGCCACAACCTTCTGTACCCATGAGATCCCATATAGGGGCCTTTTCCAGCATCCTGCTGGAGGGGGATTCGATCACGGAGGGCTTCTACATCAACACCATTGCCTCTCTGATGAAGCGTGAGTGGTTTACCACAGACCTACGGGTCCATAGCTAGTAGCTAGATGGCTTATTCTCTCTCTTTGATTGTCAATACCATGTTCTCCTCGATGCTCTTGGAGATCTATTGGATGTAATACTCTTTTGTGGTGTGTTTGCCGAGATCCGATGAATTGTGGATTTATGATCAGCTTATCTATGAATATTATTTGAATCTCCTCTGAATTCTTATATGCATGATTTGATATCTTTGCAAGTCTCTTCGAACTATCGATTTGGTTTAGCCAACTAGATTGGTTTTTCTTGCAATGGTAGAAGTCTTTAGCTTTGGGTTCATCTTGCGGTGCTTGATCCTAGTGACATAAGGGGAACCGACACGTATTGTATTGTTGCCATCGAGGATAACAAGATGGGGTTTTCATCATATTGCTTGAGTTAATCCCGCTACATCATGTCATGTTACTTAAGGCGTTACTCTGTTCTTATGAATTTAATACTCTAGATGTAGGCAGGAGTCGGTCGATGTGTGGAGTAATAGTAGTAGATGCAGAATCGTTTCGGGCTACTTGACACGGACGTGATGCCTATATTCATGATCATTGCCTTAGATATTGTCATAACTTTGTGATTTTCTATCAATTGCTCGGCAGTAATTTGTTCACCCACCGTAATAATTTCTATCTCGAGAGAAGCCTCTAGTGAAATCTATGGCCCCCGGGTCTATTTTCCATCATATAAGTTTCCGATCTATAATTTTAGTTTCCGATTTACTTTCTTTGCAATCTTTTACTTTCTGTTCCATAACAAAAAATACCAAAAATATTATTTTACTGTTTATCCATCTATATCAGATCTCATGTTTTAAATAACCATGAAGGGATTGATAACCCCTTTGTCACGTTGGGTGCAAGTTGGTGTTTGTTTGTTCAGGTATTCGGTGGCTTGTTGCATTGTCTCCTACTGGATTGATACCTTGGTTCTCAAAAACCGAGGGAAATAATTACTCTACTTTGCTGCATCACCCTTTCCTCTTCAAGGGAAAAACGAATGCAAGCTCAAGAGATAGCAGGAAGGATTTATGGCACCGTTGCCGGGGAGATCTACGCCAAGCCAAGACATACCAAGTACCCATCATAAACTCTCATCCCTCGGATTACATTATTCGCCATTCGCCTCTCGTTTTCCTCTCCCCCACTTGTAAAACGATTTTTGAAAAGACTCACTTTTCTTCCGTTCGTCTTCTCCATTTGTTCGTTTGCCACCATCATGTCTGAAACTGGGGAGGTTATCGCTGAAAAGGATTGTACTAAGGATGGGGGAAACTTTTATACTTTTGTTAATTTTGGTCCTCATGAAGAAACTACTATCTTGCATGCTAAGAAATTCCGCATGGGTAGTGGAAATATTATTAGAAAAGGGGTAATTCAAGATTTCTTTACTTGTGCCAGTGCACTCCCCACTATGGGTGGATCTATCCTCCATAAAACTAGTAGCCTTGTGGATGCTATATCTTTTCTTATTGTTGAACTTGAAAGGCAATTTGTTCACATGCATCCATCCATACAAAGGTTTTTTCTAGAGTTTTCTAATATTGAGCATTCTTCTGTTAAGCGTGCCGCTACTATATTCCTAGCTCATGAGTTTAGATTTATTATGAAAGAAGCTAGTGAAATTTTTTCTCATTATAAAGTAGATGGTGGTCATCCTCCCATAGAGGGAATCCTCTTTAATCAACATGATATAATGCGATTACGGTCTTTAGATCATGTTGCTTATAACGAAAATTTAAGAAAGAGGGTTCCTACCGATGTTTTAGTCAATAAGATTTCTGAGCTTAATGATGATTTTGCTATTCAAAGCAACGGATTGCGTTTCTCTCTTGGGCACAAGCTCATGACTTGTTGCCAAAAGAATGCTTATAATGATGAGTTGGTCATACAATATGAAGGGCCGAAGGAGGAATCAATTCCTCCCGAGATCGATCTTGGGGACTCTTATCCCATTAAACTTAGCCCTTTTGATTACTTTTCCTTGCCTCAAAGAAAACTTGCTACTGAATGAAGGAAGTACGCGATGAGTTTTCGAGATTTGCCTTATCATTATTACGATTACACTTAGATATATTCGTGTTTTATGCCTAGCTAGGGGCGTTAAACAATAGCGCTTGTTGGGAGGCAACCCAATTTTATTTTTGTTTTTTTTGCTTTTTAGGTTCTGTTTTGCAATAAATAATTCATCTAGCCTCCGTTTAGATGTGGTTTTATGTTTTAATTAGTGTTTGTGCCAAGTAAGACTTTGGGATAGCTTACGGTGATAGTTGATTTGATCCTGCTGAAAAATAGAAACTTTTGCGCCCAGGAGATTAGTTTTCATTTTTTAAAAAGAACGATAAAATACTGATTCTATTTACATAGTATTAATAAACACATTTTATATGACTTTGTAATTTCTCAGGATTTTTAGAGTTACATAAGTATTCGAAATATCCAGATTGCTACAGACCGTTCTGTATTTGATAGATTCTGTTTTTCGCGTGTTGTTTGCTTATTTTGATGAATCTATGGCTAGTATCGGGGGGTATGAACCATGGAAAAGTTGGAATACAGTAGATATTACACCAATATAAATAAATAATGAGTTTACAACAGTACCAAAAGTGGTGATTTATTTTCTTATACTAATGGAGCTTATGAGATTTTCTGTTGAAGTTTTGTGTTGTGAAGTTTTCAAGTTTTGGGTAAAGATTTGATGGACTATGAAATAAGGAGTGGCAAGAGCCTAAGCTTGGGGATGCCCAAGGCACCCCCAAGGTAATATTCAAGGAGGCCAATGGGCCTAAGCTTGGGGATGCCCCGGGAAGGCATCCCCTCTTTCGTCTTCGTTTATCGGTAAATTTACTTGAAGCTATATTTTTATTCACCACATGATATGTGTTTTGCTTGGAGTGTCTTGTATGATTTGAGTCTTTGCTTTTTAGTTTGCCACAATCATCCTTGCGGTACACACCTTTTGGGAGAGACACGCATGAATCGTGATTTATTAGAATACTCTATGTGCTTCACTTATATTTTTTGAGCTAGGCAAAATTGCTCTAGTGCTTCACTTATATCTTTTTAGAGCTCGGCGGTGGTTTTATTTTATAGAAATTGATGAACTCTCATACTTCACTTATATTATTTTGAGAGTCTTTAGAACAACATGGTAATTTGCTTTGGTTATTAAATTAGTCCTAATGATAGGCATCCAGAAGGGATATAATAAAAACTTTCATATAGAGTGCATTGAATACTATGAGAAGTTTGATTCCTTATGATTGTTTGAGATATGAAGATGGTGATATTAGAGTCATGCTAGTAAGTAATTGTGAATTTGAGAAACACTTGTGTCAAGGTTTGTGAGTCCTGTAGCATGCACGCATGGTGAACCGTTATGTAACAAAGTTGGAGCATGGGATGTTTTTTGATTGTCTTCCTTATGAGTCGCAGCCGGGGACGAGCGATGGTCTTTTCCTACCAATCTATCCCCCTAGGAGCATGTGCATAGTACTTTGTTTCGATGACTAATAGATTTTTGCAATAAGTATGTGAGTTCTTTATGACTAATGTGGACTCCATGGATTATACGCACTCTCACCTTTCCGCCATTGCTAGCCTCTCTAGTACTGTGCAACTTTCGCCGGTACCATAAACCCACCACATATCCTTCCTAAAAACAGCCACCATACCTACCTATTATGGCATTTCCATAGCCATTCCTAAATATATTGCCATGCAACTTTCCATCGTTCCGTTTATTATGACACGTTCCATCATTGTGATATTGCTTTGCATGATCATGTAGTTGACATCGTATTTGTGTCAAAGCCACCATTCATCATTTTGTATACATGTCACTCTTGATTCATTGCACATCCCGGTACACCGCCGGAGGCATTCACATGGAGTCATATTTTTTTTCTAGTATCGAGTTATAATTTTCGAGTTGTAAGTAAATAGAAGTGTGATGATCTTCATTATTAGAGCATTGTCCCATGTGAGGAAAAAAAGGAAAGGCTAAATCAAAAAAAAGAGAAGGCCCAAAAAAAGAGAAAAGAAAAAAAATAGAAAATGAGAGAAAAAGAGAGAAGGGACAATGTTACTATCCTTTTGCCACACTTGTGCTTCAAAGTAGCACCATGATCTTCATGATAGAGAGTCTCCTATGTTATCACTTTCATATACTAGTGGGAATTTTTCATTATAGAACTTGGCTTGTATATTCCAACGTTGGGCTTCCTCAAAACGCCTAGGTCTTCATGAGCAAGCAAGTTGGATGCACACCCACTTAGTTTTCTTTTTGAGCTTTCATAAACTTATAGCTCTAGTGCATCCTTTGCATGGAAATCCCTACTCACTCACATTGATATATATTAATGGTCATCTCCATAGGCCATTGATACGCCTATTTGATGTGAGACTATCTCCTTCTTTTTGTCTTCTCCACAACCACCGTCTATTCCATCCATAGTGCTATGTCCATGACTCACAGTCATGTATTGCGTGAAAGTTGAAAAGGTTTGAGAACATCAAAAGTATGAAACAATTGCTTGGCTTGTCATCGGGGTTGTGCATGCTTTGAATGTCTTGTGTGACGAAGATGGAGCATACCCAGGCTATATGATTTTGTAGGGATAAGCTTTCTTTGGCCATGTTATTTTGATAAGACATAATTATTTGTTAGTATGCTTGAAGTATTATTGTTTTTATGTCAGCATTAGAATTTTGTTTTGAATTTTACGGGTCTAAACATTCATGCCACAATAAAGAGAATTACATGGATAAATATGTTAGGTAGCATTCCACGTCAAAAATTCTGTTTTTATCATTTACCTACTCGAGGACGAGCATGACTTAAGCTTGGGGTGCTTGATATGTCTCCCACGTATCTATAATTTTTGATTGTTCCATGCTATTATATTATCTGTTTTGGATGTTTTATATGCATTAATATGCTATTTTATATGATTTTGGGACTAACCTATTAACCTAGAGCCCAGTGCCAGTATCTATTTTTCCTTATTTTAGAGTTTTCATAGAAAATGAATACCAAACGGAGTCCAAATGGAATAAAACTTTCGTGATGATTTTTCTTGGACCAGAAGACACCCAGGAGACTTGGAGTGCAAGTCAGAAGAGCCACGAGGCGGCCACAGGGGTGGAGGGCGCGCCCAGGGGGTAGGGCATGCCCCCCGATCTTGTGGGCCCCTCGGTGACCCCCTGACCTAGATCTTCCTCCTATATATTCTCATATGCCCCGAAAACTTCCAGGGGAGCCACAAAACCACTTTTCCACTGCCGCAACCTTCTGTACCTTTGAGATCCCATCTAGGGGCCATTTCCAGCATCCTGCCGGAGGGGGATTCGATCACAGAGGGCTTCTACATCAACACCATTGCCTCTCCGATGAACTGTGAGTAGTTTACCATTGACCTACGGGTCCATAGCTAGTAGCTAGATGGCTTCTTGTCTCTCTCTCTCTCTTTGATTCTCAATACCATGTTCTCCTCGATGTTCTTGGAGATCAATTCAATGTAATACTCTTTTGCGGTGTGTTTGCCGAGATCCGATGAATTGTGGATTTATGATCAGCTTATCTATGAATATTATTTGAATCTCCTCTGAATTCTTATATGCATGATTTGATATCTTTGCAAGTCTCTTTGAACTATCGATTTGGTTTGGCCAACTAGATTGGTTTTTCTTGCAATGGGAGAAGTCTTTAGCTTTGGGTTCAATCTTGCGATGCTCGATCCTAGTGACAGAAGGGGAACCGTCACGTATTGTATTGTTGCATTGAGGATAACAAGATGGGGTTTTCATCATATTGCTTGAGTTAATCCCGCTACGTCATGTCATCTTACTTAAGGTGTTACTCTGTTCTTATGAGCTTAATACTCTAGATGCAGGCAGGAGTCAGTCGATGTGTGGAGTAATAGTAGTAGATGCAGAATCGTTTCAGTCTACTTGACATGGACGTGATGCCTATATTCATGATCATTGCCTTAGATATCGTCATAACTTTGCGCTTTTTTCTATCAATTCCTCAGCAGTAATTTGTTCACCCACCGTAATAATTTCTATCTTGAGAGAAACCTCTAGTGAAATCTATGGCCCCCGGGTCTATTTTTCATCATATAAGTTTCGGATCTATAATTTTAGTTTCCGATTTACTTTTTTTGCAATCTTTTACTTTCCGTTCCATAACCAAAAATACCAAAAATATTACTTTATTGTTTATCCATCTATATCAGATCTCATGTTGCAAATAACCGTGAAGGGATTGACAGCCCCTTTATCGCGTAGGGTGCAAGTTGTTGTTTGTTTGTGCAGGTATTTGGTGGCTTGTAGCGTTGTCTCCTACTGGATTGATACCTTGGTTCTCAAAAACGGAGGGAAATACTTACTCTACTTTGCTGCATCACCCTTTCATCTTCAAGGGAAAACCAACGCAAGCTCAAGAGGTAGTACTGTGCTGCCGCGCAGGCCTCACCACCCCATCCTACTCCCACCGCTAGCCAGGCCTTCCCTCTACTCACCCACACCCCCTGTTATTCTCCAGCGATGGCAGCCTCAAACCGCAGTGGAACCAATCAACCCTCGTACTCCCCTCCATGTGGGCATCCACTGCTACGTATTCCCCGGCTCCGGGTCGTTCCCTTCCTAGGTCGCGCCGTCGTCCACCACCTTGGTGCTCTCGGATGGTACGACATCGTCAACACGATCAACGAACGATAGCCATCAGAAGAGGACTGTAGGAGGAGAGGCTGACAGTTAGGTCCATGGCCGCACGCAAGGAATTGCCTCCTTATTACGCGCAAAATAATGATTCCTCCACCTGACAGCTCGGACCCACCAGAAGGGCCTCTGTATTTCATGAAAAATGCCCCCCTAATAGTTGGGACCCACTGGCTTTACATTCGCATGGATGGAAGTGTCTTCTTACCCCTTGACAGCTTGGACCCACCAGGTTGAAGCGAAGGTAGCGTTATCTGTCTGGCCGCGAACGTGTACGTACGTAGCGGTCGATCGGTCTCTCTATAGCGACGTACCGTGGCCGAGTAAGGAGCGGCACGTGTTGAAGTAGAGGCGCCGACGTAGCATGCCACGCACTCCCGTCTATATCGTGTACACGTACGTACATCCATGCTGCAAGATAGTAAATATGGCTACGTACGTAAATATGGGCGGGGTATCTAACGCATACAACGACGTCGTCCTGTTCATCAGCAGCCAACCGGGTGGGTCGGAACAGAGTAAATAGCGTCGCGTGTTCATCGGGAGCCAACCGGCTTGGACGGAACTGCCGAAATGGCCTTCTGTTCGACCGCGTACGGTCGAAACGGGGTCCTGTTTGTCGGGATGGGTCCGGTGTACCGCAAAACAGAGGAAATAGACTGCTGTTCGAGTGCCTATGGTCGAAACGGGGTGCTGTTGATCGGGAGGGGTGTGGCGTACCGCAAAACGGAGGAAACAGACTTGTCTTGGAGCGCCTACGGTCGAAACAATGTCATGTTCATCGGAAAGGGTGTGGCGTACCGCAAAATGGGACTCCACGGGGAACTGTTCATCCACTGTCTACTACCTCGCTCGAGCCTCCACGGGCTACTGTTCATCCACCGTCGACTTCCTCTAGCTTCCACCTGCAATTGTTCATCCACCGTCGACTTCCTCCAGCCTCCACGGGTTATTGTTCATCCACGGGGTCCTAATCATGCAGCCTCCATAGGCTACTATTCAACTAGCCCTCCATGGGGTCCTGTTCATCCACCCCACCTCCTCGATCGGGGTCCTGTTCATCCAGCAACAACGGCCTACTACTACTACCACGAGATCCTGTTCATCCAACCCCCACTGGGAACTGTTCATCCAACCCCCAACAATGGTCATTGTTCATGCAGAGATAGCAGGTTCGACTGACTTCAGTAGCAGCACTAGAGAAGGAATCGCCCGGGTTCAGTTAACATCAAGGGATTGATCGATCGCTCGGGCTCAGTTAACATCAAGGGATCGATCGATCGCTTGGGTTCAGTAACGCGTAGCTAGTGCAATCGCTCGGGTTCAATAAGCGAACACCTCGCTCGGGTTCAGTTAGAGCCCAATGCCGCACACACGCACACGTACGTGTACGGGAGAAACCCGCAAACCTATGTGCATCGCTCAGCCCCGACCACCCACCGTAACCGGGAACTCCTCGATGTTTTCCTCTCCCTCGCTTCTACCACGATTTTTTCCATCATGGACGGCCCAAAGAATGTCATGCAGGTGTGTCCCCGGCCCGCCCAGGACAAAAAGCCCATTCTCTTTCATGATTTTTTGTCATAGAAGTAGGAGCCCACCACATCTATGATCATACATGCTTTTGTCACAATTATATTCATAGAAGTGTCATAAGCATGACAGAAAAAATTCATTCAGCCCAAAATGTCACAGATGTGTCTTTTTTTGTTGTGGATATTTACATGGCCGGTGTGTACCCGCCTAGCCTTCTATGAGCACTAACACTGGCAGCAGGAAACGATGGGAGAAGAGGCAGGGAACCGATGGGAGGAGTGGTGGGAAACGGTAGCGTGTTTGGATATATAACACCATTAATATGGAAAACTTAGTAAAGAAGGAAGCACAAGCTAGCACGATGTGTGCGCATGGTGCTTACCCACGGGTGCCAGACGGTTGACGAGAACCGCTTTAAATATTCAGGGTCCGTTTGGCCTTTTTTATACATTATAATTAAGTTTTTAAGCATGAATTTAATGTGCATAATTCAAATTTGAACTACAAATACATGCTCCAGTACACCAGAATGGATACAAAAATCATACATGTGTCCTTGGATGCATGTTTAGGTCCCATGCAAAGAAAGGAATGAACTACAACCGTCTCGGCGTCTAGCTCGGCCTCAAACATTGAGAATCTCAGGTTTTAAATCCCTGTAAATCCAAAACTCACACGAAAATCATCAAACTTGGCATGGTGTCATGGCACTGCACATATATGTCGTGGAAAAATTGTCCAATTTGGGGCAAGTTTTATTACAAGCCTCTTACAAACCGGAGCTTCTCTCAGGAAGCCACATGGTTCCTATAGGGAAACATGCCCCCCTTGTGGGTGAAACGATAATCGCTGCCTCTTCTTGCCTTGTATTTTTTTCTAGAGGAAACATGGAACAACAGGATGCTCATGCTGAAATTTGAAATTATTCAGGGTTTGTTTGGCCTTTTTATACATTAATTGAGTTTTCTAAGCATTTAATGTCCATAATTTAAATCTGAACTACAAATACATGCTCAAGTGCACCAAAATGGCTAGAAAAATCATACATGTGTCCTTGGGTGCATGTTTAGATCCCATGCAAGGAATGAGAATGAATTACAACCGTCTCGGCGTCCTGACTCGGCCGCAAACATTGGGAATCTCGGTTTTCAAATCCTCGTAAATCCAAAACTCACCATAAAATCATGGAACTTGGCATGGTGTCATGACATGGCACATATATGTCATGATAAAAAAACTGTCCAATTTGGGCCAAACTTTATTACAAACCTCTTACAAACCCGAGCTTCTCACAAGAACCCTTGTGGTTTCGGTAGGGAAACGTGCCCCCTTGTGGGCAAACGATAATCATTGCCTCTTCTCACCTTGTATTTCGTTTTCTACAAGCAACATAGAATAACAGGAGATTCGTGCTGAAATTTGAAAATATTCAGGGTTCGTTTGGCCATTTTATATATTATTGAGTTTTCTAGGCATAATGTCCATAATTCAAATTTGAACTACATGCACATGCTCCAATGCACCAAAATGGGTTGAAAATTGTACATGTGTCCTTGGGTGCCTGTTTAGGTCTCATTGAAGGAATGAGAATGAATTACATACGTCTTGTCGTCCTGAAACATTGGGAATCTTGGTTTTTAAATCCAAGTAAATTCAAAACTCACCCAAAAATCATGAAACTTGGCATGATTTCATGACATGGCACATATATGTCATGGTAAAAAAGCATCCAATTTGAGACAAGGCGCACACACTAATAGCCAATGCAGTCCTTTTGGAACAAATAACCGACACATTAATATCGCAAACGGTTGTATTATTTGAACCGTGTGTGTTCCCGTAACCATTTAAGTGCGGACATGCATCCCTCTTTTTATTGGAGAGTACTACCTCAATCCTAGTTCATTGATCCTCTTTCTATTTTGTGCCAAAATTTAACCATAGTCGATGGCGTGCGTGAAGCTATTTGATTGACGGGACAAGCGCGAGAAGTCCATCGTGCAGGCTTGATGGGACACGTGCGAGCAATCCGCCGCGCAGGCTTGACTTGACGCATGCGACCTATCCACCACGTAGGCTAGACGGGACACGTGCGAGCAGTCCGCCACACATGCTCACCAGGAAGCGAGCTCTTTGACCTCCATCCACCAGTCGGCCGCCTCGCTCACAACTTCTCCATTAATGGCGGCCGAGCCGCTGTTTAACATGTGGTTAATTAAAGCACCTGGACCGCTGGACGAAAGGTGTTTGCCTGTGATCCCATGGCCCCGCTTAATGTTAAAATTTTTTTTGTTCGTGCCTCGCTTAGAACATGATTTTAGCTAGTTTTCAACTCGTATTCCACATAATTTAAAATGCCACATGCGGCAACAGATAATACGACGACAAAATAAAGTTGCAATAGATAATACAATGAAAAATCTACAATGGCACGGATAATAATTGTCTTACATATTCCGGATAATTTACAATGCCACATGCGGCAACGCCCGGAAGACATGGGGGCAAGAAGAAGGAAATCGTAGATAACGATCTGGGTCGCTACTGCCTCTACTCCTCGATGGACCGCTGTCGGCGTTCTGGGAACGGGGGTCCCCAGACTTGCCTGCATGTGGCCTGCGGCATGGCTCAAAGGGGGGCCCAGCACGGCCCGTCTTCAGCAACACAAACCCAAGACCCTCGCGGGGGGCCAAGCCTCGCGGGGCGGACAACGCAGAGCTTCCTCAGGCACGACCTCGTCAGGCTGGCTCACGAGGAGGCGGAGAGATCAAGGCGGGGTACCTCACGAGCTGCCCGTGACGCAAGCCATGACGACTCAGGGCGCCAGGCGGGTGCCAGCCCGCGCAGCGTCCTCCTTCCCTCTTCGGTGCAAAGGGGGCAAGCGCAGCCGCGAAGTACCGAGGCATCAGGAAAAAGTTGCCATTTCGGTGCAACGAGACCAGGACCAGGAGGACTACGAGACGGAGGTCACCGTGGAGCCCAAGACGGCGTCATCACCGGAGCTTTGCGCAGGCGAAGACTACTTTTGTCAGGATAGATGATACTTGCTGTCCCCCTTCAAATTAGCCCGCCATTGTTGGCTCCCTTCCCGCTCAATATTTGGGAAGAGGACCAGGGCCTCTATAAATAGGACCAGCCACCCACATAGCAAGGGTCGGCCAGAGGTCGATTAGCTGAGGGTTGAGGGAGTTCGGTCGGTTGGTTGAGAGAGAGAGAGAGAGAAGAGAAAGGTGACTGAACTCGACCCAGCAGTTCATCGCCCCAGCCAAGAACAGGCCCTCGCGAGGCCTTTCTTCCTTGTATTGTTTGCCATCATCAGCCCAAGAGGCAATCCACACACCACACACTGGAGTAGGGTATTACACCACAACGGTGGCCCGAACCAGTATAAACCTTGTGTCTCTTGCGTTGTTCTTTCCGTAGTTTAGACCCTAGCATGGCGGAGGGGTGCAGGTAGGTAGGAGGCGGAATCTCCACGCGCACCCTAGTGTTCGAACCTCAAGGGTCTGCCGGAACCCGAAATCCAACATTTGGCGCGCCAGGTAGGGGTGCTCCGGAATCCACCTTCTACCACCCCGTTCTCCTCTAACCATCGCGCCCATGTCTGACGCTCGTCGGGCCCGCGCGGAGCGCAGGGCCGCCCTCGCTTCCCGCGTCGCCCAGATGGCCCCTGTCGGCGGGCGTCCTCACCGTTCCCCATCACCTGCCGTCAACGCCGCCACCGGCCCGGCGGGGGATGAGCAACAAGCATCGTCTCAGCATGCTTCCGTGCGGCAAGACGGCCGCACCGCAACTCTCTCACTCACCCCGGCTGGATCTTCGTCCCGCGCGCTCCGCGCGCCCATGGAGGCTCGAGCTGCGCTCATCGCGGCAAATGAGCTCCTGCACTACCGTTCCGTCAACGACGTCTACGAAGAATGGCTCGACCGCGTCGCCGAGCTCGTCCGCGCCGCAGGGGGCTCTTCCGCGCCGTCCGTCCCGCTGCACCGCACCCCGCCCCGCGCGGGCGACGAGGCTCCGGCGGCGCCCCGGCCGCCTCCTCCTCAAGAAGACGCCATGGCTCGAAGGCGCGTGGCCCCTGGGCGGAACCCGCTCCGTCAGGTGCCAGCGCGGCAAGAACAGAGCTGCCAAGAAGTCCCTCGCCCGCCAGAAGCTGCTCGGGCGCTCCCTGCTCCAGCACGTCGCGACCATGCTCCTGCTCCCGCGCGTCAAGACCCCGCGCTGCTCTCAGCTGCAGCGCGTGGGGACATGCAAGACCAGGCTCTCCGTCACCCAAGGCCTCCCGTGGCCACAGCAGGCTGCCGCGCCTACACCACCGAACTACGCAGCGTCGCGTGGCCCGGCAAGTTCAAGCCAGACCTACCTCCTTGCTACGACGGCACGGCCGACCCTGCGGAGTTCCTCCAGCTCTACGAGCTGGGCATCGAAGCTGCCAACGGAGACAAGAAGGTCATGGCGAACTGGTTTCCCATGGCGCTCAAGGACGGGGCCCGCACCTAGCTCCTGAACCTGGCTCCAGGCACAATCTCCTCCTGGGAGGAGATGCGCACCCGCTTCATCGCCAACTTCCAAGGCACTCGCGACCGGCCACCCGCCGTGAGTGACATGCGCCGCATCAAGCAACAACCCGGGGAGACCCTGCAGAAGTACATCCAGCGCTTCAACAACGCACGCCTCAAGATTCCCAAGGTGACTGAAGAGGCCATCATCTCAGCTTTCTCCAACGGCGTGCGCAACGTCAAGACGAAGGAGGAGCTGGCGATGCATGAAGACTTGTGCACTTCCTTAGAGCTGTTCAACTTGGTGAACAAGTGCGCCAGGGCCGAGGAAGGGCGTCTCTCCCTCCTCGAGCTGCCTGCCGCAGACCCAGAAGAGAAGAAGCTCAAGGCCAAGGATGTGAAGCGCAAGGGGGCTGCCGTGCTCGCGGTAGAACCAGACACCAAGCGGGGCAGAGATCAGCCCGAACCTCCCAAGGGCAGCCGGTACTGTGTGTACCACGACCTCCACACCCACAACACCAACGAATGTCAAGAACTCCGAGCCGTGCGTGAAGGAAGGATCGGCCATCGCCCTGACCGCGGTGACCGGGGCTACGGCCGAGGAGGAGGAAGGAACGCAGGACGCTGGGAAGACCGCGGCCCGCGCCAAGGGTGGCGCGACCAACCTCGCGAGGATCACTGGCAAGACCCGCCTCGCGAGAGAGACTGGAGGGATCAGCCTCACGAGGATCGCCTGCAAGGCAATGCAGGCCTCCCACCGCTGCTGCCGCAGCCAAGGAGAAACGAGGACCGCCACCAAGACGAGGAGGCTGGGGGCTTCCAGGAGGCGTGCACGATCGCCTGCATCCTGGGCGGGGCTCAAGCCCCAGCCTCTCAACGCATCTTCAAGCAGTTCGCCCGCGAAGTGAACGCAGCCCTCCCCAGGCTCGAAGCCACGCGCCCTCTCAGTTGGTCAGCGTGCGCCATCACGTTCAGCTCAGCGGATCAGCTCAAGTGTGCGGCTACGGCCGGAGTCCTCCCAATGCTTTGTTCCCCAATCATCAGCAACGTGGTGGTCACCAAGACCCTCATCGATGGCGGGGCAGGGCTCAACGTCCTATCCGTGGAGACGTTCAACAACCTCCAAGTGCCCTACAGCCAGCTTCAGCCAACCAAGCCCTTCTCCGGTATCACCGACGGCTCCACGGTCCCGATCGGGCAGGTCCGCCTCCCTGTCACCTTCGGGGCACGCGACTACTACCGCACCGAGCTCATCGACTTCGACGTCGCTCACATTCGCCTGCCGTACAACGCCATCCTTGGGTACCCAGCGCTGGCCAAGTTCATGGCCGTAACTCACCATGGCTACAACGTCCTCAAGGTGCCAGGAAGCGGCGGGGTCATTACGGTGCCCTGCGAAGAGAAGGACGCGGTGTGTTCCCTGGAACGAGCCTTTTAGGCCGCATCACTGGAAGACCCGGACCGTGGAAGCAGGAGGCCTCCCGAGACCACCCCTAAGAAGAAGAAGACATCATCCGGCCTGGCCCCTCAGGAGGCAGGCCCCTCTGGGCCCATGCCTGCCCAGGGGGAACCTCCTTCCATCACATAGGAAAGCGCGCCCAGCGCCCTCCTCAGGCAGGGCTCGGGGGCTCTCCTCTGGAGGGCCGCCGACCTAGCTAGGGTCACGAGGGAGGCGCTTGGGCACCACGTGGAGGCGTGTTTTGAAGCACGTTTCCCTCAAGAAGGAGCGAGGCAAAGAGATCCAGACCCCCAGGAGTTCGTCAGCAAGGCCATTCAGGAGTTACAGGAGTCAAGGGTCGTGAGAGGCGGCCGTCGCCTACCAGCAGTGGCCCCCCATCCAGGCAAGGATGGCGGGCTGCGCGTCTGCATCGACATACCAGGGCTCAACCAAGTCGCCTCCCTGGAGCGCCTCTGGCCCTCGTGAGTGGGGCGCTGCGGAGGTCCACCCCACAGCTACGTTCGCATGCCTTACGGCCTGCCGAACGCGGCTGACGCGTACCAGTGCCTCATGAGGGGCACCACGGAGGCACAAGAGGCCAGGCGTTCCACAGCCCCGGCGGAGATGGAGATGGTTCATGAGGGGCCACCAGCGCCTCCCGAGCCTCCCGAGGCCCCTGGGCCTAGGGGCTCATGAGGATCGGCTTCCGCAGCCCACCGAGTCGGCTACACCAACACCCCTTCATCTTCAACATCATCAGGTGACATCCTTCGAGTTTTACTTCCAGCTGGGAGCGCCCCCAGGGCTGCATTATTCCCAGGCCGCGTGGGTCCGTCCCTGCGGCGTGTATCCCTTTTTATTTCGCGTCGTTAGCTTACCTTGTTGGGGGCGCCCCCTCGGGCTGCATGACCCCCCAAGTCGCTCGGGCCTGACCCAGTGATCTCCGCATTCCCAGCATCTATTTGAACGAATCCACTCCCTCGCGACTAATGTGTTTTACCTAGTTGCCTGCTCAGCTGACGCCAACTAACGGAGCTGCTCCCAAATGGCACGACGCTTGCGCATGGGTCCGTCCCTGCAACACCGACAAACCTAGATGGCTGAGCTCTGGCCGCGGTAGCCCCGCATAGCGTCACCTCATCAAGCCTTCAGTGCCTCACTATCCCTCGGAAGCAACCAACGGCTGACTGTCAATTGTCATGGCAACCCCTTGTTTTCTCTATGCTGGACCTGCAGGACCTCCCGAAGGAGCTGCGTCAGGCGAGGCTCTTATGGTGTCTCCTTCGCTCTCGCCTGTGCAAACCGCTTGCACGTTAAAGGGGGGGTGCCTGAGCATCGCGACTCAGGGCTCTTACTGGCTCTCCAGCCCTCACCCTCTGGCCTTGACCACGGCATCGCGACCTGGCATACCAGCGACGGCTGAGACTCGCTTGAGGGCCGGGACCCAAGGACGTAGAGCAGAAAGGGGAGCAAAGGCGAGAAGGGAGAGACACGCGAGGACCTCGCCGAGCAACCTCGCGCCTGCCGAAGCACGGACCCGGCGACACACCAGGGAGCGACCCCTGATCCTCGAGATAAGTCATCACCCGAGAGCACCAGCTACCGTGGCATCATCTCCGCACCTAATGCCATCCCTTGTTAGCGACGCCGCTCTCCTTTCTCACCAAGCGACGGCTGCTTGGGCGCCAAAGGGGACCTCCGGAGCATCGCGACTCAGGGGCTCTTACCGGACTCCGGGTCGCTCACCTTCTGGCCTTGACCACGGCATCGCGACCTGGCATACCAGCGACGGCTGAAGCCGCCTTGGGACTGGGACCTGTCGGCGCAGTGCACCAAGCCCTCGTGAGGTTCGAAAGGGAGGACTGAGCTAAGGCGGGATGAGCAACTCGCGCAATTCTACGACAAGGGTTATATTAACAAAACAGGATCACATGCACCTTACAAGCCCCCACGGGGCGGGTTTTTGGTTCCTCGCAGGGAACAGATCCTAAAGGGACGCAAACTACGCGCATCCGTACAAAAGACGCCATCATCAACAGTGGACCGTCAGGCATCGACGCCAACCCCATCCAAATCAGAGTCGGCGGCGGCCTGATGATCCCGCCCTGCTCCAGGTGTGGCGCCGGCTCGGGGGCTCGTAGCTGTCGTCGCTCGTCTCTGGAGTCACGAAGGGCTCACCGGAGTCGCTGGAACCTCTGACGTCTCCACCGCCTGAGGAGCCACCAAGGGAGCGGTTGGCGAGCCCAGTCCTGGTCGCAGCAGGGTCCCGGCCGCCTTCCCTGGGGCCGCACTGCAGCCGGCGCCTGCTCGCATCGAAGACCTTGAAGAGCATCACCGAAGCACCGTCGTAGTCCAAGTGAATCGCGAAGACGCCCCTTGTCCTGCAAACCCAGGCGATCTCTCTCCAGCCCTGAGTCATGTAGACCTCGCCCGGGGCGACGACCGCGACCTCTGCCTCAGTCGCGAGGGTGCTGCAGCCGGCGTGCTGCAGCCAGAGCTCCAGGGGCTCCCCCTGTGGGATGATGGAGGCGAAGAAGGGAGGAAGGAGGATCCAAGACTGAAGAGGGATGGTGACGTGGAGCACGAACTCTTGGGAGGAGCCCTCGGTGTGGACCCCAGGGGGGACGACCCACACCTTCGTGACCCGGTGGCGCCGTTGGCGGCGCCGTCCGTGGCGGCCAGCATCAGCTCCTTCGGGGCCCTCGACATGGGCGTACAATGGAAGCGGGAACCCCGGCGGCGCCAGCTCGCCCCAAGGCCTCGACACCACCTGAAGGGCCCCCCTCGTCCGTGCCACGGCGGACGGGCCGTTTCTTCGGCGGGAGTGGGTCTGGTCCCTCTCGGGGGGCCTTTCCCTTCTCTACCGTCGAGAACCGGCGGAGCGGAGCCATCGCGGCAAGACGGAGCAAGAATCGGGAAGAAGGAGGAGCAAGGAGGGATGGACTGGAAGGGCGCGCGCCGTTCCGTGCTTATAGCCGGCGAATGCCAACCGCCGACCTCCACGATCGTAGGTAATCATGACCCGTTTTGCATGCAGGGACTTCTCCAATCCTTGCAGTTGTCGAGGCGCCGTGGGGAATTGGAGACGCCCACGTCCAATCAGCCGCCACGCGGCACCCAAGGCCGCAGGCTGTTAGGGCCCGCGGCGCTTCGCTCTTGCCCTTCCGCCTCCCTGCACGGCCAAGTCCGGGCATGCCTTGGGCCCGGGGGCTACTGTCGGCGTTCTGGGAATGGGGGTCCCCAGACTTGCCTGCCTGCGGCCTGCGGCGTGGCTCAAAGGGGGGCCCAGCACGGCCCGTCTTCACCAACACAAACCCAAGACCCTCGTGAGGGGCCAAGAGACCAGGACCAGGAGGACTACGAGATGGAGGTCACCGTGGAGCCCAAGACGGCGCCATCACCAGAGCTTTGCGTAGGCGAAGACTACTTTTGTCAGGATAGCTGATACTTGCTGTCCCCCTTCAAATTAGCCCGCCATTGTTGGCTCCCTTCCCGCTCAATATTTGGGAAGAGGACCAGGGCCTCTATAAATAGGACCAGCCACCCACATAGCAAGGGTCGGCCAGAGGTCGATTAGCTGAGGGTTGAGGGAGTTCGGTCGGTTGGTTGAGAGAGAGAGAGAGAAGAGAAAGGTGACTGAACTCGACCCAACAGTTCATCGCCCCAGCCAAGAACAGGCCCTCGTGAGGCCTTTCTTCCTTGTATTGTTCGCCATCATCAGCCCAAGAGGCAATCCACACACCACACACTGGAGTAGGGTATTACACCACAACGGTGGCCCGAACCAGTATAAACCTTGTGTCTCTTGCATTGTTCTTTCCGTAGTTTAGACCCTAGCATGGCGGAGGGGTGCAGGTAGGTAGGAGGCGGAATCTCCACGCGCACCCCAGTGTTCGAACCTCAAGGGTCTGCCGGAACCCGAAATCCGACACCCGCCGAGGGCTTGGGCAAGGTCAGCTTGGCTCTGGCCACCACCTTCAATGAATGCGGGAGGACGACGGCCTGGCCCGCGTCCCACTTCTCCATCGACAAGATAGCCACCGAAGTCCCGTATCTCACCGACGCCCTGTGGGCGGGTCTGGTTCCTCCCTTTTCTGATTTCTTCAACACCGGCTTTCCCACTACCAGATCCACATGATGCATCTGGGTTCTGAATCCATCACCCTCCTTTCGGTCTTTGCCTTCGTTTGTGAAGCTATGGTGGGCATCCTTCCTTCGGTTGCCTTGCTGCGCCACTTCTTCTCGTTGCATCTTGTCGACCCTACCCAATGCTGGGCTTGCGTGAGCTTCGTCGCCGCGTCCGAGACTGCGGCCTCTGGGATTGACTTCAAGCTCCCCCTGCCCGCGGTTGGGTTCAGCGAGCGGTGGCTGTATGTGGACGCAGGGGTGCCCAGCCCCCTGCTATCGGAGCCGACCTCGCCTGCTGTCCCCAATTCGGGCTGGGGCCAGGAGACGCTTGAGAGCCCCCGGCTCGTCTTCGTTTGGCGCCGCTTCGCGCTCTTGAGGTCGCTTGGCGTGACAGCGTCCAAGGTGGTGAAGGAGTTCCTGCTATGCCGCGTTGCTCCTCTTCAACGCCACTCTCGCCCGATGTGGGCCTTCCATGGGCGCGAGGATCGTATGAGGCTCCAGGAAGAGGACCTGGCTCCAGAGGTGCTGAGGACGGTGCTCTTGACCCTGGCGTGGGACCCCAACCCCGGCAGCGTCCGGCAGGGAGGGGCCTTACTGTACCTCTGCCAGAGCAGGGGCGACTTTGTGAAGCAGATGCCTGTCTTTGATGAGTCGGGGCCGCACCCCGCCGGCCTTCAGGGGCCTCGCGAGAACCCAGTGGTGGTGACTGCCCTTCCAGTCGGCCAAGGCGACTCATCCTCGAGCGGCGGAGCAGGGAGGCACGAGGCGCCAGAGGCCAAGGGGGTTCCCAGCATGGTGACAGCGCTGGGCGAGGCCCATGAGGAAGCAGCTCCTGGGGCCCGTGCCGCTGAGGCTGAGGGTGACGAGCATCTGCCCTCAGCGCCTGCGACTGGGGCCCCTGAGGCGCCAGCTGTGTCTCTTGGGGAGGCGATTGGCAGCTCACATCAGGCAGGCTCCCCTGCCGCAGATCACCTTGACGCTCCGTCTTCGTCGAAGGTCGATCCATGCGCCCAACTCTTGGGCCGGTTCCGTGTGGACTTTGGGGCTCTCCGAAAGAGAAGGGAGGCCCTGGGCGACGATTACCCTTGTCGCCTGTTGAAGCGTAGGAAGTACTTTTCCACTGATGAGTGAGCCTTCTCCTTTCCCAGCTCCCGATCCTTCTGTTACTTGTACTGACCCTTGCTCCGCAGGCCTCTTCCAGCCGAGCATGCGGAGACGGCTGAGGAGCCATCCCCTTTGACTTAGCTCCCTCCATCATCCTCGAGCGCTCAGAGCAGCGGAGCCCTTGTGGTGAGGGCGATCGAAGAGGCAAACCATCCCGAGGCGTATCGTGGCCCCACGCACCTCGCGATCCTCCTTCGTGGGCCTTCTCGTGGCATAGCCAGCCTACCATGGGCTTCTCGCCTGGTCGTGGACTGCGATCGGCTGAGGCACTTCCTGCGCTCTTCTCCTGAGGACGGGCTGGCCCCAGGCCGGGTTTCTGATGCGGCGTGCCCGGCCGTCGCGAGGGTGCCAGCCCCCAGCCCCCAGCCTGGAGGGGGAGTGCTGACTCGCGGCCCCCGGCGCTTGCTTGGGGCAGATGATGGTGTGGAAGATGTGCTCGAGCGCGCTCGGGAGCGTCGCGCTTTCCGCCAAGGGTTCCTTCGAGGGGCGACTAACGCGGTGAGCCTGCTTGGTGAGGAGCTTGCTGATGAAGACGCGCGCCTTGAGGCCGAGGGCCTACGCCTGGCTGCAGAGAGGCGCGAGCTGGAGGGCGCCATCGCCCTTGCCGCCGTCAGCGCGATCTTGATGAAGCAGAGGCCAAGGCGTCGTTGGTGGCCTCTCGGGAGGCCCGGTCTCGGGCCGCTGAGGAGGCTCGGGAAGCTGACCGGCGACGAACGGTCGCGGAGGAGCGGGCTCGGGAGCTCCTGGCCTGGTGCCACTCGCTGGAGGAGCAGGTGGAGCTGCGCGAGGCAGCCCTCGCGTCGATGAAGGTGGCCTCTGGCGACTCAGCAGAGCTCCAAAAGCATGAGGAGGCGCTAATGCTGGAAGCCGCCGAATGTACCCGCGAGTACGAGCGCCTGGAGACGAGGGAGCGCTTGGTGACGCAGGCGGAGGACGATGTCACTGCACAGGAAGCCTGCGTCCTGGAGGAGGTCGGACGTCGGGTGGTGATGGCGCATTTGAACCTCGAGCACGAGTTCGAGGAGAAGCTGGGGTTGATCTGGGCCGAAGCTGAAGGCAGGACTGCCGCCTTGAGGGCCAAGCTGGAGGAGGTGACGCGGCGGGCCGATGCTTCCCGGGCCGCCCTTGAGGTGGCGCAAGGTGAGTTAACCACCTCCCAGGCTGAGGTGCTCCTTCTTCGCCAGCGGGTGGAGGAGGCTGAGGCCGTCACACGTCAGAACACGGACGAGATACGTCAGCGGCAGATCCTGGAGCATGAGCACGGCCCCATGCTCACCACGCTCCGGGAGAGGGCCAATGCGGCCTTGGGCAACATATGCGAGGAGACCGCCGGCGAGCCGCACGCAGTCAACTACGCGGGCAATCTTCAGTTCTTCACTGACGCGGTGACGCAGATGGAGGCGCGGTCGATCAGGGCTGACAGGTTGGTGGAGGAGAGGAGCCGCGCCCTGCTCAGGCGCGCCTTTTCTCGCGTCTTCAGCCACCTCCGGAACATGGATCCCCACTTTGATTTTGACGCCGCCATCGCCCCAGCCCCGCAGGCCATCCGAGGCGAGCTAGCGCACTGGGTGGAAGACAATGTGGACGCTCTTATCAGGGCCTTCGCCTCGGACAACGACGACGTGATCGTGGCGGCTGACGAGGGGGGCGTGATGGACGGCTCTGGCGCCGTTGGCGGCGACGCGGACAACGACGGTGTGTTCAGCGACGCCAGCAACGGCTCTGGTGGTGCTCCTGAGGATGCATTGGGGGATTCGTCCGACTGATTGTGCATCATTCCTGTTTCCTTACCCTGCATGAATAGAACTCAGGTTTTGGCCTGATGACTGTGAGAGCATTTTGGAGGGGGAGCCCCTCATGTAAAACTTGTGTTCGTCGTATCAGTAGACGCTACATTTCCCATGCACCCGCGCCTAGTGGCAGGCTTAAGCGACGCGCTGGTCGGCTAGTTTACCTTTGTTCCGTGCTGACCCTGAGGCAGCCCGCGGGGAGTTGTGGTGTCCTGAGCGTCCCCTGATTGAATCCGTAGGATCTGCAGTAAAACACCCTCCTGAGAGGACGTGGCAGCGGCAGTCTGGGCTGCGCGCAAGCTAGGCCTGACCCGGCTCGCGAGGGGCTCGCGAGGGGAGGCAGCTGAGGTGAAGTGGTAACCAAAACGCGAGAAATCGCTCGAACGAGACTAAGCACCCCTTCCCCGAACACACGCAAATCTCAAATTCGAATCCAACTTGAATCCAGCAGGGGAAAGCGACAACCAAAGGGAAGAGCAACGAAAGCAAACAAAAGGCCGTGTCCGGCACCTAGTCTAGTCTTGGACGTCTTCTCACCAGCGCGGAGCTAAGTGCTGTCACTGGGCGTGGGAGGGAGCCCCAGGGCCTGAGGCCGGCACCCCTGAGACTCCGGGGTGTGTACAGCCCCACTCATTATTACGTGAGAGTGTCACGGGGCGGCGAGCTTCACAGGCACTGGACCTTCTTCACAGGTACCGGCCTTGCTTCATATCGCCAGATGAGGGCCCCGCCTTGCGCCACACTCTAGTGCCATCAACGATGACCGGAAACCAGGACGCCGCCGATGGGGTAGAGCGGTCGCTAGCGGTTCCCCCAACAACCACGGGTCCTCCGCCGGGGGCAGGCCCTGAGGCACCTCCCCGGCGGAGGGCCTACCTCCTGAGGACACCTTGCTCCGAACACCGCGGTGGTGATGTCGAATCCCTGACCCTCTCCCGCAGCCCCCTGCGCCCTCCTCCCGAGGGGTAGGAGACTGTGGGAGCAGGGCAGCTGCCCCTGTAGCAACCTGCACCTCCTGCGATCCATGGTTAGCGTATGCTTGCTGAAGAATTAGCGGTACCCGATAATCGTTGCCTCCAGCATGCCCAGCGGGACCGTCCCGGGACTCCTGGAAGGGCTCAGCTTCTGGCGCCTCGTCCCCCCAACTTGGGCTGAGGAGCGAGCCTTGTTCGCCCTCGTGTGGGTGTCCTTGGTCCATCATGAGGGGCACGTATTCCTCTGGCGCCGTCATCCCGAAGGCCACGCCGTAGTGCCCTATGTGCCACGCGGTCCTGCCTGACGCGCCTACCGTGGGTTGGCAGCGCGGCTGTCCACCGGGGCCGCGGGTCACGTCGAGTCCTTCTTCTTCGCGGATCGGGAGCGGGGGCAACGCCGCCGCCGGTCCGGTGCTGACAGCCTCGCTGGTGTTGGAGTAGCCTTGGAGCCCGCGGGCGCGCGCGGAGCCCCCGCGCGGGCCGCCCTGGCCTTGAGATGGGAGCTGGGTGCAGAAGGGGTGAGCCCCCGAGGCGGCGAAGCCCAGGAGCTCTGCCACCCGCTCTAGCAACACGTCGCGGCCGCCCTCCAGAAGTCTGCACTGCGGCAGCTCCCGGGCCACCGTGAGCGCGGCCCTCGAGTTCGCCTGCTCCCGGCGGGTGTACGGTGTCGTGGTCGCGGCGTGATTGGAGGCCCTTGCTGCCGACCGCGCCTTCCGCGGTGTGAGAGCCGTCGAAGCCTATCCGCGTCGCCCGCGGCCCGCAGCGCCCTGCGGACCGCGAGCTGCCTGGGTCACGGGGTCGCCCGAGGCGAGCGGCTCTACGCGGGCGAGCCATGCCGCCCATGGGTCTGGGTTTCCCTCCTGGTCGCCGGGCATGGTGATGACGATGCGACGGGGCGCAGAGCGGTGGAAGACGAATTCCGGCGCACCCCTACCTAGCGCGCCAAATGTCGGATTTCGGGTTCCGGCAGACCCTTGAGGTTCAAACACTGGGGTGCGCGCAGAGATTCCGCCTCCTACCTACCTGCACCCCTCCGCCATGCAAGGGTCTAAACTACGGAAAGAACAACGCAAGAGACAGAAGGTTTATACTGGTCCGGGCCACCGTTGTGGTGTAATACCCTACTCTAGTGTGTGGTGTGTGGATTGCCTCTTGGGATGATGATGGCGAACAATACAAGGAAGAAAGCCTCGCGAGGGCCTGTTCTTGGCTGGGGCGATGAACTGTTGGGTGGAGTTCAGTCACCTTTCTCTTCTCTCTCTCTCTCAACCAACCGAACTCCCTCAACCCTCAGCTAATCGACCTCCCTCTTGCTATGTGGGTGGCTGGTCCTATTTATAGAGGCCCTGGTCCTCTTCCCAAATATCGAGCGGGAAGGGAGCCAACAATGGCGGGCTAATTTGAAGGGGGACAGCAAGTATCAACTATCCTGACAAAAGTAGTCTTCGCCTGCGCAAAGCTCTGGTGATGATGCCGTCTTGGGCTCCACGGTGACCTCCGTCTCGTAGTCCTCCTGGTCCTGGTCTCGTAGCACCGAAATGGCAACCTTTGCTTGATGCTTCGGTACTCCGCGGCTGCGCTTGCCCCCTTTGCACCGAAGAGGGAAGGAGGACGCTGCGCGGGCTGGCACCCGCCTGGCGTCCTGAGTCGTCATGGCTTGCATCACGGGCACCTCGTGAGGTACCCCGCCTTGATCTCTCTGCCTCCTCGTGAGCCAGCCTGACGAGGCCGCGCCTAAGGAAGCTCCGCGTCGTCCACCCCGCGAGGCTTGGCCCCTCGTGAGGGTCCTGGGTTTGTGTTGATGAAGACGGGCCGTGCTGGGCCCCCCTTTGAGCCACGCCGCAGGCCGCAGGCAGGCAAGTCTGGGGACCCCCATTCCCAGAACGCCGACAGTCACTGCGTGACATTTCCCCGTAGGGACAGACATAGGAACGAAGTGAAATACATGCCGGCCAGTCAAGTGTCCTGAACAGTAGTGCTGGGCTAGCAGGACTCCGGTGAACCGGGCTGTAGCGGACTACTATGGCTCGAGGAACACTAGACTACATTTCCCCATAAGGAAGGCTGCCAAGGATAAACAACTAGATTGTCGGATCCCACTCATACCAAGCATTTCAATCATACACACAATATGCCCGATATGAGTACATACAACATGGCATCACAACAAAACTCTACAACTCAAGTACTTTATTTAAAGGCTCCAGAGAGCCATACATAACATGTTCATACAGATAGGGGTCACATGACCCGACACTCAAGTCATACTATCATACAAGCACAAGCGGAAGCAACTAGTCTGAGTACAGACACTAGAAAGAAAGAAGGCTTCTCGAAGCCGGTCTATCTACATAGGGCCCTCCATGGCCAGGATTACCACCTAGGTGGCTAGTCACTCATCGACGTCAAGGTCTACGTAGAACCCATCGGAGGGGGTGGTGCTGTCGTCTGAAAATAGTAATTAAGCAAACATGAGTACAAAGGTACTCAACAAGTCTTACAACAGAACCTACTATACATGCTCATTCTCAAGAAGGTGGTGGGGTTATTGCAGCAAGCCAGCTTTGACTCTTGGCTAAGCTATCCTACGGAACTCCACTAGTAAAATAGTTTTCGCACACGAGTCCACTACTCACCAACACAATACTCCACCGGGGATCCTCTCTCGTCATCCTACGAGAGGGCCATCCTCGGTACTCACACTTCTGGGCTACTTTGGGAAGACGGTCGATCACAACGAAGATGGCATTATTCCCTCTCTTGGTCCTGGGAAACCCAGTGATGAAATCCATACTGATTTTATCCCATTTCCACTCAGGAATAGCCAAAGGTTGAAGGGTACCAGCAGGCCGTTGATGCTCTGCTTTAACACTGCGACAGACATCGCAGCTAGCAATGTATTGAGCAATTTCTCTCTTCATCCTAGTCCACCAAAACCTCTGGCGTAGGTCTTGATACATTTTAGTACTACCGGGATGAATGGTGAGAGGGGATTCATGAGCTTCCTTAAGAATCAACTGGCGTAGATGTTGTTTCCTGGGAACCACCAAGCGGTTCTCGAAGAAGACAACACCTCGCTCATCCATGGAAAAACATTTAGCAACTCCGCTAGCAATGTTTTCCTTAATCCGGAATATGCCCTTATCACGCTTCTGGGCAGCTATGATTTGATCCATAAGGTTAGGCTTCGCCACCAGGGTGGATAGAAATCCTCGAGGAACAATGTGAAGATTAAGCTTACGGAATTCCTCATGGAGAAGTGGTTGACTTTGTTGTAACATCAGGTTGTTTCAATAGGACTTACGACTTAGTGCATCAGCCATGACATTGGCTTTGCCCGGGGTGTAAGTTATTCCTAAGTCGTAATCCGAGATCAACTCGACCCAACGTCTTTGCCTGAGATTCAAATGTGGTTGGGTGAAGATATATTTCAAACTTTGGTGATCGGTGAAGATCTTGCAATGGTTACCGAGGAGGTAATGTCGCCAAGTTTTAAGTGCATGGACTACAGCTGCAAGCTCCAGATCATGTGTGGGATAATTCTCCTCATGTGGGTGTAATTGCCGTGAAGCATAGGCAATTACCTGACGATCCTGCATGAGTATGCAACCTAGTCCTTGTCGCGAGGCATCGCAATAGATAATAAAGTCCTTGGAGAAATCTGGTGGTACCAGTACGGGAGCAGATGTCAGGCGTCTTTTCAGTTCCTGAAAGCTGAACTTGCACTATGGGGTCCACTCGAACTTTTTATCTTTCTTGAGGAGTTCAGTTAGAGGTTTAGCAACCTTGGAGAAATTCTCGATGAAGCGGCGGCAATAGCTCGCTAATCCAAGGAAGCTCCGAACTTGCTTGACCGTCTCAGGTGGAGTCCAATCAAGGACAGCTTGAACTCGCTCGGGATTGACAGCAATACCCTTACCAGAGATTACATGGCCTAGATAGGTCACTTCTGGCAACCAAAATTCACACTTGTTGAATTTGGCATAAAGGCGATGCTCTCGAAGTTTCATCAATACCAGCCTTTGATATTCGGCATGTTCCTATTCATTCTTGGAGTAGATGAGTATGTCATCGAGGTATACTACGACGAATTTATCCAAATACTCCATGAAGACCGAGTTCATTAACCGAGAGAAGGTAGCGGGGGCATTGGTTAAACCAAAGGACATAACGGTGTACTCGTATTGGCCATAACGAGTAACAAAGGCCGTTTTGGGAATGTCCCCGTATCTGATTTTGATTTGATGGTAGCCCAACCTCAAATCCATCTTTGAAAAGACTGAGGACCCAGCGAGCTGGTCATACAGATCATTGATCTTGGGAAGCGGATACTTATTCTTGAGGGTGACCAAGTTGACAGGTCGGTAATCTACAACCATTCGATCCGTTCCATCCTTCTTCTTGACGAAGAGGACGGGGCAAGCCCAAGGAGAGGAACTAGGACGGATGAAACCCTTTTTCAAGGACTCATCGAGTTGGTTCTTAAGCTCGGCTAGTTCTAAGGGTGCCATCTTGTAGGGTCTTCTAGAAATTGGAATGGTTCCTGGAACAAGGTCTATCACAAACTCGACATCCCTGTCAGGTGGAACACCTGGCAGTTCTTTTGGAAAGACATCCAGAAAGTCTCGGACTACCGGAACATCCTCAAGGTCTGGAAGGGGGTTGGCATTTAGGGAGTAAAGTTGGCGCTTGGCCACTCAAGTTAAGACATTGACTGTCTTGCCCAATGAATGAGTAAGTTGAACGGTTCTAGTGGCACAATCAATCTTAGCATAATGAGCTGACATCCTTTCCATACCCAAGATGATGTTTATGTCCGAGGACTTGAGAGCTATTAAGGATGCAAGGAAGACAAGTCTATCAACAAGAATTTCGTTCCCATGGCTTACTCTAGAAGTTTGCCATTTGGAACCCGGAGTTTGAATTACCATAGAAGTGGGCATGTCACAGAATGTCGTGTCATGCAATCGAGCATAGTTCTCGGATATGAATGAATGAGATGCTCCAGTATCGAAAAGAACAGATGCCGGATGGCAGTTAACAAGGAGCGTACCAAGGACGACGTTAGGATCCTCATGAGCCTCCTCGGCTGAAACATAGTTGACACGGCCACGGGCAGTGGTGACCGGCTTGGCGTAGAATGTCTTTCCCGCTGGCTTACCACGGCCAACGGACTTTCCAGTTTGATTGGGGTTGTTGTTCTGGGGACACTCTCGGCTATAGTGACCCGGCTCTCCACACTTAAAGCATGTCACCACATTGGGGTGTGGAGCAGCATTAGCAGCGGGGCCACCATAGGGCTTGGGCGATGCAAACTGCTGGTTGGGACGAGGCGCCTCAAAGGATGGCCTCGGAATAAACCTGGGTGGCAGTGCCGTGCTTGGAATCCACACCCGGCGCTTCTGAGCTCCAGAGCCGGATGAAGAGCCAAAATCACGGGAGTGCTTGCGTGAAGCGTCATAATCAGTCTAGCCTGTCTCAGCGCTGATGGCTTTATTGACCAACTTCTGAAAGGATGTGCACTCGTGCAGACGAAGATCGCGGCGAAGCTCAGGGCTAAGTCCCTTGCGGAACCTTGTCTGCTTCTTAGCGTCAGTAGATACCTCTTCAGGGGCATAACGTGCCAGATTCCCAAATTCACAACTATATGCATCCACAGTCAGTCTTCCTTAGGTGAAATTGCAGAACTCCTCCCTCTAGCGATCTATGAGACCTTCCGGAATGTGATGCTCACGGAAAGCCTCACTGAATTCAGCCCAAGTAGTAATTTGGCCGACCGGGCGCATAGCTTAAAAGTTTTCCCACCGAAGGCTAGCAGGGCCTTCAAGATGATAGGCAGCATAAGTAACCTTGTCGGCTTCGGCTACGTTGGCAGAACGTAGCTTGTGGGTGATGCTGTGAAGCCATTCATCCGCGTCGAGGGGCTCGACGAAATGGTTAAACTTTGGTGGGTACAGCTTGATAAAGTCATTGATTGACACCAAGTCATTTCGCTGATGGCGTGCAGTGTTTTGCTCAATCTGCTCTAGCAGGCGGTTAGTCTCACACTTGTTTCTTTCCGCCTCTAGCATCACTTCGGCCAGAGAGGGAAGGTGAGGCAGATTTTCACCCCTAGTTGCATTGGCTTCCCCCTGCTCCGGGGCAGCAGGGTTGCTGCGGGTGTTGACCATCCTAGGAGAAAACAAGACAACGGTTTAGATAAGGATGGCTCAAACTTAGCAAGGAAGTGCAGAATGTAATGGATAACACGGAATGCAGAGATGTTCATCCATATGTCATGGTAATATAAAACTGCCATATATATACCAACGGTCATACACATCATACATAGTTTAGTACAAGCCCAGGCTACAGTACAACTATGATGAAAGACGTTACATCTCATCGGAGGCATTCCAAGCTCCTATACATTATTTGTCTACACCTCCGGAATTGATTACACACAAAGTCATATTCCACAAGTCACGCAGGATAGTGGAGATACAACCATTACAATACTAGTGATACTACTACTAACTCAGACAGCTCCGTAGTAGTCCTCATAGAAGTCACCTCCATAGCCTGGAAGTTCAACGTGATCATCCGGGAACAGACGGTCCTGAGGAGCTTGTGGACCAAAGGGGCTAGGATGAGGTCTTGGACCAACAAACGGTGGCCTGCGGGGACCACGGGGTGGGGTGATGCCTCCCACATCACGCCAATCCACCATGTCTGGCAGAGCAGATCTCACAGGATACAGATCCCTTGTATCCATACATCCAGCTTGCACCGCAGGTGCAAACCGAGTCAATGTGGCCCAATGATCAGCATGGGTATTAAAAAGCTCCAGCCTCAAGGCCCGATTCTCTCGGTCCTTATCTTTGAGCATCTCCACAGTGGTACGAGTTAATGAGTCCTCCTGAGTGGAGTCAGCATAGATAGCCTGAATATACCCTTGCGCTCCCGGAAGTGAAGCTGGCATGTAACGGAAGTCGGTGTTCCGAAGCAGGCCAGTCCGGACTCGCATGATGGTCATCATGGAATAGGCAGCATCCTGCACAGCCATCTCAACAGTAACCCTGAGTCCATAGGAACAGTGGAGGGGCTCGGTAGATCCAGGATAAGAAGGAAATATCCTGACGGTGCAGAAATATTGGCTTTGATTAAAGTCTCGGAATTGCTCTTCGACGGTGTATTCGGGATACCAACGGTAACCCGTCTCGATCATTACCCGGACTAACATAGCAGTATGACCGGGCACGTCGAGGCACCGGGTCAGGCGAACCACTTGGTTTTGAGCACGGTTGGCCATCTGAAAGCACAACCACAATGCAAAGACATTAGAATTTCTAGGGAAAATTGGACAGCATAACAGCTGTAAATGCTCAGAAAAGATTTGAGACATCCACAACAATTTGCAATACCACTCAACAACATCATATCAAGGTTCTGATTCAACTAGCAACATACTAGAAATAGTAGAAACTGAACTGGGGCTTGTAACAACAATCCTATAAGCTACTACGGATTAGTAACACATGAACCTGATAGAAGAAGAGAGCCTAGTCCTTAACCCACGTTGAATGAGAAGAGAATGACTCAGATCAGAGGGCATAAGGTAAAGGAGTAAAAGAGCCTTACGTTCCCTCCCACAATTAATTCCCCTACATATAACTAAAGCATTTCTAGACTCGACATCGACCAGTTTGGCTCAACGAACCTACAGGCAGTCCGGCTCTGATGCCAACGCTGTCAGGACCCCGATTCCAAGCCACATCAATCTAGCCGGTAACACGCCATATCACTTTGCGGTCTCACGCACGGTATCCCACGGGTGTCGCCTTACCATGGCCCGGGACCGTTTGCGCCTTTTGGCTCACATATATGATAGTGTCGCTAGCATCCATATGACAGAGAACCCGGGCCGACATGGCTAGTCGTGAACCCAAAGCGGCACAGACCTATGGAGACAGGCATACATGAATCACATCGAGCATGTCGGTCATCAGCGAGTGAATCCGGGCTGTAGCACTGGGCTAACTGGACTCCGGGGAACCCAGGCTATAGCATGCTAGGCAGGACTCCAGATGTCACCGCGTGACATTTCCCCGTAGGGACAGACATAGGAACGAAGTGAAACACATGCCGGCCAGTCAAGTGTCCTGAACAGTAGTGCTGGGCTAGCAGGACTCCGGTGAACCGGGCTGTAGCGGACTACTATGGCTCGAGGAACACTAGACTACATTTCCCCATAAGAAAGGCTGCCAAGGATAAACAACTAGATTGTCGGATCCCACTCATACCAAGCATTTCAATCATACACACAATATGCCCGATATGAGTACATACAACATGGCATCACAACAAAACTCTACAACTCAAGTACTTTATTTAAAGGCTCCAGAGAGCCATACATAACATGTTCATACAGATAGGGGTCACATGACCCGACACTCAAGTCATACAATCATACAAGCACAAGCGGAAGCAACTAGTCTGAGTACAGACACTAGAAAGAAAGAAGGCTTCTCCAAGCCTGTCTATCTACATAGGGCCCTCCATGGCCAGGATTACCACCTGGGTGGCTAGTCACTCATCGACGTCAAGGTCTACGTAGAACCCATCGGAGGGGGCGATGCTGTCGTCTGAAAACAGTAATTAAGCAAACATGAGTACAAAGGTACTCAACAAGTCTTACAACAGAACCTACTATACATGCTCATTCTCAAGAAGGTGGTGGGGTTATTGCAGCAAGCCAGCTTTAACTCTTGGCTAAGCTATCCTACGGAACTCCACTAGTAAAATAGTTTTCGCACACGAGTCCACTACTCACCAACACAATACTCCACCGGGGATCCTCTCTCGTCATCCTACGAGAGGGCCTTCCTCGGTACTCACACTTATCTTGAGTCTTTTAGCAGTATCCATTAACTTGTCTATGAATTGTATAGGCAACCAAGTAGTCCTTTACCGCGGACGCGGCTATTCGAATAGTTTTATACCCTGCAGGGGTGTACTTTGTCACACATGTTTCCACCACTTAGCGTCTGCACACGACATGTGCTCGGCAGACTTCAAGCGAAAACCGACGTGGGTGTAGACCACGACCTGACTAACCTCACAAGTCTCTAGTCCAGGTTTATCGCCTATTTAGGTTCCATCCACAAGGAAATCCAGCCGGGGTGTCCTCAACGGCCCCAAACGATGTGTGCAGGGTTCCGGAGACACCAAACGGGCGACTCGGTACACCGTGCCACGGTGTATCTACCGCATCATAGCCCATCCCTAGGGTCAGCGCTACGCACGGCCGCCAACACATAACCTACAAACACCAGAGACTAGTTGCAACTCTTAGACAGAGGACGAGATGGGTCAGTAAGTCGAGCGGGGTCATATTTCAGGGCCCAATATGTGGTAGTAACTGAATCTTAAATCACGCATACAGATCTCAATTCTTATGGATGGTCTCAATGAAACAACCCACCATGTACTCCTACATGGCCTCTCATCGATAACTTTACCAAAACATGTTCAACACATCCCTCACATTACCGACATAATCATATCACTCTAGCCCATCACCCAGATGAACCAGACCTGACACAACTCTAAGCATAGCAGGCATAGCAAGGTAGGAATCACATACATGGCTCAATCAACTCCTGCACATGCTAGTGGGTTTCATCTAGTTACTGTGGCAATGACAGGTCATGCAGAGGATAAGGGTTCAACTACCGTAGCACACAACAGTTTGAATCGCGTTGTCTTAATGCAGTAAACAAGAGCAGAAGCGAGAACATGGGTTTGTATCGGAATGATCAATGGGTTGCTTGCCTGTTGTAGTGGTAGTAGGGTACCGCCCTTCAGACAGATACTCGGGGTTATCCTCGGAGTAAGAACCTACCACGAAAGACACACCGAACATAATCAACACATGGCAATATGCAACAATATGATGCATGCTATGACATGGCAAGATGAAAGTGTCTTGGCCTAATGCAAGCTAAAACAGAAGGGGATGAACTCATTTGAATCAAAGATTCAAATGTTAGCTCATTAAACATGGCCTTATTAGTGCATTACCTTATTCTGCTTAAACAGCAAGGTTAACTTGTTTTGTCATGCATGAAACCATTACAGATGGATAGATTGAATTTTTCTGATCATTTTTCATATATAAATCTTTGCATTTGGAGCTATGGTTGATTTTCTATGATTTTTAGAAGTTTTGGCTATTTTCTGGAATTTCCTATATAAGAATAATTCCAGTAATTGAATTAATGCGTCAGCATGACATAGGTGTGACGTCAGCGGTCAACTGGGTCGGCCAGGTCAAACCTGACTGGTGGGCCCTGTCTGTCAGTGACTCAGCTAATTATCAGAATTAAATTAACACTAATTAGCTGTCAGTGGGGCCTGGGCCCACATGTCAGTGTCTAAACTAATTAAATTTAGTTAAAACTAATCCTAAACTAATTAGTAGGCCGGCCCCACTTGTCATAGACTCAGGAGGGGAGTCAACCTGGGCCCACACGGGGGTCAAACAGGGTCAACTCGCCGGCGTCTAGCCGCTGGCGAGGCCAGACGCGGCGGAGCAACGCGGGATTTGCACTCTGGCGACCAAAAGGGCGGCGGAGACTATCTACGTGATGCAGGGAGGAAGCCGCGTCGAGTGGTGGCAGTGGGTGGAGCTGGGGTGGCCGGAAACGTCGCCGGTGACGAGTTTGGCGGCGACCGGAGCTCGGGTGAAGATGAACTAGTCGCTAGGGGGCACGGGAAGGCGCGAGTTTTGGTGCATTGAGCTCCTGGAGGTGCGGTAGGACTAGTGGACAGGGTGGCATGGCCATTAGGTGGCCGGAGTCTCGTCGGCGACGAGCTCCGCGGCGGTGCGTGCGGGTGATCTACATGCAGTCGCTACGGGGCTCGAGAGAGAGAACGGAGAGGGTGGGGAGGTGGCTGAGCTCACGGGGGTCTCGCTGAGGCAGTCGGAGAGGTCGGGGATGAGCTGATGCGGCGGGGGCGGCGAAGGGGATCTCCGGTGGCCGGAGTTGAGGACGAGCTCGGCGCAGCGTCTCCGGGGCGAGCGAGCGCTCGGGCTTGGCCTACTCGATGTAGTCGACGACGGCGGAGCTCATGGACACGATGGCGCGGCGCGAGGACGACGGAGGGCACGGCTACGACGACGGTGCGGCGACAGGAGCGTCGGCCATGGTGGGGAACGGCGAAGGGAGAGAGACAGGGGGAATGGCGTGTCCAGGGGCTTCGGGGTCCGACGTGGAGGCGTCTAGGCGTCCAGGGGCGCGGGCGTGTAACATCCCAAATTTTCAATTTGGAATGTTATACATTAGATCATCATTGCATACCATATTTTATTTTTGCATTTTGGTTGATCCTAGAAATTCTACGCAACTCAATGACTCAGGGAGAGAGTTGGGGATTTTGTTATTTTCAGATTTGAGTTTTCTCAAATTTTGAGAATAGGATCATTTGATTTTATTTATTTTATCATCAATTATTTCTATTACAAAAATATGAGAGAGGGAATAAAATGACTTTCCCAAAATAAATAAATATTGAGGATTTAATAATAAAATCAAATAAGATTTTATTTCAGAGTTTTATTTGAATTTAGGAAAAATGTGTGTTTTTCAAAATTGCATTTAGGTCCCAAATAAATGTTCACCTTGTGCGGCTTGATTTTAGAAGCCCGTGAAAATTTATTTCGGAATTTTTGGAGTCCGTTTAGTATTTCTTTTTATTTTTCTTCTGCGCGTAATATTTAAAAAAACGCGCACCGACCTACGGGCCGTGTCCGACCTAGACTCCGGCCCGGGCAGGCTTTATAAGCTGGGGCAGCCCACCCGGGCAAACCCTAGCCGCCCTAGCCCCAAGCCGCCGCCGCCGCTGACGCCGCCGCCCCGCCGCACCACCGCCGCCGCCCGCCGCTGCCTCGCCGCCGCCACACGCCGCCCGAGGTTCGCCGCTGCCTCGAAATCCGCGCCATTTTTTTTTATTTTTTTTTCGAAAAACCGTTCGGTTTTTCCGTCTGTTTTTCCGTCGTTTTTTTAGATTCGGTTTTTTTAAATAGATTGGTTTTCCGGTTTATTTAAATAGTGAGCGTTCATTCGTTCGTTCTTCTAGCGAACGTTCGTCATTTTTCTTTTTCTCGGATTAAATCCGCGATTTTTCAGATCGTGATTCCTGATCCGATTTTCGTTTTAGTATAACTTTTTGCTCGTTTATCGGAATCAGGCGATTCAAGCACCTAGAGTTTCTTATCGAAACCCTCTATCCGTTTAACCAACTTAAACAAGATGTTGCTACTGTAAAATTTTCCCTAGATCCAGATTAGTAGAACGAAGTTGTTTTCTTTCGCCGTTTGACTTTCGTTGCTTCGTTCGATTTGATTCTTTTTGCCAACCGGAGTTCTTAAGTTGAACCTTCTGGTTAGATCTCTTATTTGACCTTTACCCATGCATTAGATGAGTACTTATTGTATGCTTGTTGTTTGTCCGCGATATAATACCCGGAGTGCGCTGCTTGTTACATCGAATCGCTAGGTTTCCCGGATCATCAGCAAGGCAAGTAACACTTTGATCATCCTTTTCCTACTACCCAGTTTTATTGCATTAGATCAATCCTCACACATTGCATGATTAGGATCTAATTAAATTGTGGGATGGGAAGTAGATGAGGTAGTACCTATTACCTGTTTATTATCAAACCTTTGGGAGTTACTTCTACATTTACTTATTATGCCATGCTATGCTAGTAGACATGGATTGGGTGAGTGATATCCATGACAGATGTGAGTTTTGTTAATTAATGGTTTATCTAAGGTGGCAACTTAAACACACATCTGGGTGGATTGAGGCACCTGAGTATTCCAGGACTTGCATGTTTTCTTTTGGACCGCCACCCAGACTCAAAGGGATCATGAGACTATTCATACTAGAAACTTCCGTGTGCAGCCACAGGCTATTATGGGCTCTAGCGTAGTTGACTAAGTCGTGCGAACTCTTACAGTGGTAGACTAGCAGATGTAGGGGATGTAGGTGGTACGGTCTACCGGATCGTAAGGTGCTAGCGCTTCTGAAAGACTATGTCTCGGTCATCTGTTTCTCAAACACCATGTAGTGTGAGAAACCAAACGGAGGAGATCGAGTCTTGTGGGGAAAAGTGCGCAAACCTCTGCAGAGTGTAATAAACTAATCATGGTTATCCGTGTCCCCGATTATGGACATCTTGAGTATCTAGTACCTGGATTATCATGTGAATCTCAACATGTTACTCTAAATTAATTTTGTTGGGTTATGTTTAATGACGATGCTTAATTGGGATTGAGAATGCTGTCAACCATTCTCAATGTTTAACAACTACCATGATAGATAAATAAATCTTATTCCTTTGAAGTAGGGAAAATTGGCTTTACGCAAAACTGTAACCATAGAGCTTTCCACCAGCCAAATATGCATATAGTATAGCTATTTCATTCCGTTACTCTCTATGTGTTACATTGCCAGCATATTCCATGTGCTGACCCGTTTCGGGCTGCAACGTTAATGTTGCAGACTTTTTAGATGATGATTAAGGAGTTTTAGGTCGTGGTTCTATACTCAGTGATGCCGTTGGAGTTGATGGACTCACTTATCTCCCAAGCCTTCCGCTGTTATCGTTATTAGATGGCCTTAAGCCATATTCATTGTATTAAGTTCTCTTTGAGACACTTGATGTAATAAGTGTGTGGTTGCTACTCTGCTATAAATCCTCCGAGTACTGTGTGGTGTCAGCATTACTGATCCAGGGATGACACCGGGGCACAGAGATCAGACTGTTTGAGGTCTGGTCGCTACAGAGATGGTATCAGAGCACATGCTGACTGTAGGACACGACCACTAAGCTAAAAGACCTAGATCACTATCCATTCTCTTCTCTTCTGACTCCTCATCTTTTCTACTCATTTAGGATGGCGGACGCAAGGAACAAGTTCACACAACCGGATGAAGATACACCCTTTGGACGTCACTTGAAGGAAGTCACTAGATACCTGAACATAGTTGTACCAAGCTTCACCGGAACCTACAACGCCACTTTACCTGAAGAAGAGCGCTGGATGATTCAAGTTCAAGTTCAAGTTCCAGGAAGGACGTTCATGCCAGTCACTGAGCCCATAGAGTTTTCTTTTGATGCACCAACTTGGAGTCTAGGAAAGAGCATGGCAGCTCACATCGCCATGGGACGCATTGGAGAAGTCTACCGCAATGATCTCAAGGATACTATCTACCAAATTTGTGGGCGCCGAGATGAACACTGGGAGATGATCAGCACTAGGAAGGATAGATCAATTGCAGCTTTTATCCAGGAGTTAAACCAGCACATTCGATGACAGGAGAACCAGATGTGCGCCGACATGATAGATCTGAAGAAGGCTAAGACAAGAATCAAGGAACTGGAGGAAGAACTCAAGGCTACACGTGAAGATTATGAAGAAGAAATTGAAGTATTGGTGGAGAAGAATGACGACCTGATCAAGAAGATTGGAATATTTATGGGAGGCCCTACACTAGTAGAGGAAGACAAAGAACCCAAGGAGATTAGCCCGGAAGCCTACATCATCATCGACAATACCGACTCGGATCTAGATAGTAGCGATGATGACTATGTTGATGAAGCTGGAGCAGATATCATGGAGTCTGCAACCGAAGAGTATTTCTAGTAGACACCTCATCAGTAGTAGTAGTCCACCATGTAAATATAGTAGTCCGAGCACTTTTGCGATAGTTAGATCGATTGTATGCCCTTGTTTGATTGAATGAAGTGAATTGTTTGTTTTGCCTCATGTGCATATGGGTAGTGTTTTCTCTTTAGACCCCCTCTATTCTTACCTCTCATCTTTTCTAAACCCTCAGATGCCTCCGAGACGTGACCCCGGATTTGCCTTTCCACCAGAGCTCACTCAGTTGATCCAGCAGCAGAACACATTGATGCAGTTGCTAGTCCAGAATCAGAATCAAGGGAACAACAACAACAACCCACCACCACCACCACCACCTGTTGACCACTTAGCCCGTTTTCTTAGGCTGAATCCACCGGTGTTTTCCAGTAGCACCGAGCCGATAGTAGCAGATGATTGGCTCCGCAAGATAGCTAGGGAGTTGACCACAGCAGGATGCACAGATGCGGAGAAGGTGAGGTTTGCCGCACATCAGCTAGAAGGACCCGCAACATCATGGTGGGAGAATTTCACCGCCACTTTCCCAGTCGACACTGTCACATGGGACCAATTTCAGCAGGCTTTTCGTACTGCCCATGTTTCAGTAGGAGCTATGGCCATGAAGAAGCGTGAGTTTCGCAACTTGCGCCAAGGAGGATGGACAGTTGGCCAGTATGTGGAGGACTTTAGTAAGTTAGCACGTTATGCCCCAGATGACGTCGCTACGGATGCAGCTAAGCAGGAGAAGTTTCTGGAAGGACTGAATGATGAGTTGAGCATGCAGTTGATGGTAGCAACCTTCAACAACTACCCGGAGTTGGTAGATCGTGATCTTATGATTGAAGGGAAGCAACAGCAAATTGAGAATCGCAAGAGGAAGTATGGACAAGGAAAGTACAATTCAGGAGCTCAGCAGAAGCCATGTTTTACCCCTAGACCGGGAGGACATTTTCAGCATACCCATGGAGGAGGTAGCTCGCACAATCACAATGGCACCAAGAATGGTAATGGCAATGGAGGAAGCAACGACCAGAATCGCACCAACCCATCAACCCCAGCCAAGAAGGACCTGAGCCAAGTCACTTGCTTTAAGTGTCAGAAGACCGGACATTATGCCAATGAATGTCCTGAAGGCCAAAATGGCAATGGAAGTTCTGGAAAGAAGCCGAATCCTTTCAACAGGGGACAGGTGAACCACGTTAGCGTGGAGGAGGTTGAAGCTCATCCCGATGCAGTAATAGGTAAGTTTTTGGTTAAGTCATTTACTGCACTCGTTCTTTTTGATACTGGTGCATCGCATTCATACATCTCAGGGGGATTTGTGGATAAGTATAACCTATCAACCCAAGCCCTTAGGTCACCCATGTTAGTAACCTCGCCTGGAGCAGAGTATGTGGCTAGTCTATGGTGTGATCGGTTACCATTAAGGATTGGTAACTATGTTTTTCCCTCAGACCTAATAGTATTGGAATCTCAAGGATTGGATGTGATATTAGGCATGGATTGGTTATCAAAGTATGAAGGGAATATTGAATGTGCTAGTAAGTCAATTTTGATTACCACCCCAGAAGGGAGAAGGATCAAGTATGTATCCCGGCATGTGCCAAAGAGGACTCAAATAAATTGCCTAACAGGAGTTGTGCAGGAGGAAGTACCAGTGGTAAGGGATTTCCCTGAAGTATTTCCAGAAGAGTTGCCAGGCATGCCACCGGATAGAGATATTGAGTTTTTGATTGAGCTATTGCCAGGCACAGGGCCAATATCAAAGAGACCATATAGGATGCCAGCAAAGGATTTGGTGGAAATTAAGAATCATATTAAGGAGTTACTAGATAAGGGATATATTCGCCCAGGTTCTTCTCCTTGGGGATCGTCAGTACTTCTGGTAGAAAAGAAGGATGGATCGTTAAGGATGGTTGTTGATTATCGAGGATTGAATGAAGTAACAATCAAGAACAAGTACCCACTACCGATGATTAATGATCTGTTTGATCGATTGCAAGGAGCTAAGGTATTTTCCAAGATCGATCTGCGATCAGGATACCACCAGTTGAAGATTCGAGAACAGGATATTCCGAAGACAGCTTTTACCACCAGGTATGGGCTATACGAGTATACTGTTATGTGATTTGGTCTGACTAACAAACCTGCCTATTTTATGAACATGATGAACGAAGTGTTTATGGAGTTCTTGGATAAGTTCATCGTAGTGTTCATTGATGATATCCTGATTTATTCGAAGAATGAAGAGGAGCATAAGGAGCATTTGCGTTTGGTACTTGGAAAGCTCAGAGAACATCAATTATATGCCAAGTTCAGCAAATGTGAGTTTTGGTTGAAGGAAGTAGGATTCCTCGGACACGTTATATCTGGAGAAGGTATAGCAGTTGATCCCACTAAAGTTGATACCGTGACCAAGTGAGAAGCCCCAACAACAGTTGGAGAGATCCGGAGTTTTCTTGGACTCGCAGGATACTACCGGAGATTTATTGAGAATTTCTCAAAGATTGCGAAGCCTATGACTGAGTTGTTGAAGAAAGATACCAAGTTCATATGGACGGAGGAATGTGAGGCTAGTTTCCAGGAGTTGAAGAAACGTTTGGTTACCTCACCAGTGTTGATTTTGCCAGACCAGACCAAAGATTATGAGGTGTATTGTGACGCTTCACGTCGAGGACTTGGAGCAGTGCTTATGCAGGAAGGGAGAGTTGTTTCATATGCCTCAAGACAACTGAAGCCTCATGAGTTAAATTATGCCACATATGATTTGGAGTTAGCAGCCGTAGTGCATGCTCTGAAAACATGGAGGCATTTCCTCATTAGAAATCATTGTGAGGTGTACACGGATCATAAGAGTTTGAAGTACATTTTCACACAGAAGGAGTTGAATCTCAGACAAAGGAGATGGTTGGAACTCATCAAGGATTATGATATGAGATTGCATTATCACCCCAGAAAAGCTAATGTAGTAGCTGACGCATTAAGCCGTAAGAGCCATGCCAATACGTTAATGATAGGAGAAATACCCAAGGAGTTAGCAGAAAATCTTCGTGAACTATGTGTGGAAATAGTTCCGAGAGGCTATGTAGCAACATTGGAGATTCAGTCAACTTTGATGGATAGAATCAGGGAAGCTCAGAAAACTGACAAAGAGATTGCCGCTATAAAGGAGAAACTGAGCAAAGGAAAAGCTAAAGGATTTCATGAGGATGAGCACGACACCCTATGGTTTGAAGACCACGTTTAAGTGCCCAATGACCCGGAGATCAGGAAGTTGATTTTGCAAGAGGCACACGATTCACCATATTCAGTTCACCCAGGAAATACCAAGATGTATTTGGATTTGAAGGATATTTTCTGGTGGACCGGAATGAAGAAGGATATTGCGGAGTATGTAGCATTTTGTGATGTATGTCAGAGAGTAAAGGCAGAGCATCAGAAGCCAACAGGATTGTTACAACCATTGCCGATACCCGAATGGAAGTGGGATAAGCTAGGCATGGATTTTATCACGGGATTGCCCAGGACTCGTTCAGGCTATGACTCAATTTGGGTTGTAGTTGATCGATTGACAAATGTAGCTCATTTCATCCCAGTAAAGACCACTTGCACCACTGCTAAGTTGGCAAAGATATACATGACCAGGATCGTATGTCTGCATGGAGTTCCAAGGAGTATCGTATCATATAGAGGAACCCAGTTTACCTCAAAGTTCTGGAAGCAGTTGCACGAAACTTTGGGTACCAGGCTAGAATTCAGTACAACTTTTCATCCACAAACAGATGGATAGACCGAGAGAGTCAATCAGATTTTGGAGGATATGCTGAGAGCTTGTGCGCTAGATTATGGATCTAGTTGGGACGATAATTTGCCATATGCAGAGTTCTCTTACAACAACAGTTATCAAACCAGTTTAAAGATGGCCCCTTTCAAAGCTTTGTACGGAAGGAGGTGCAGGACACCGTTATCGTGGGACGAAGTTGGAGACCGCCAGTTGTTTGGACCTGACTTGATTAAAGAGTCTGAACAGAAGGTGAAGTTGATTCGCGATAGGCTCAAGGTAGCCCAATCCAGACAGAAAAGTTATGCAGATTATAAACGCAAGGAGACAGGTTACGAAGTCGGAGATAGAGCTTATCTTTGAGTATCTCCACTTCGGGAACAAAGCGTTTTGGAGTTAAAGGGAAGTTAGCACCACGATTTGTAGGACCATATCGAGTTTTGGAGCGTATGGGAGAAGTGGCCTACAAGTTGGAATTGCCTGAAGGATTGTCAGGAGTTCATGATGTGTTCCACGTTTCTCAGTTAAAGAAATGTCACGCAGAGATGGCTGACATACCGTTGAGAGACACAGGGCCTTTGGAAACTATTCAGTTGGATAACGATTTGACCTACGAGGAGAAACCAATTAAGATCCTCAAGTTTGCCAGCCGAGTTACCCGCAGCAAGGTTATCAAGTTTTGCAAAGTTCAGTGGAGCCACCACATAGAGGATGAAGCCACCTGGGAACGAGAGGAAGATTTGCTCAAGGACCACCCTCACCTATTTTCTAACCAACCCGAATCTCGAGGGCGAGATTCATCTTAAGGGGGTAGGTTTCTAACATCCCAAATTTTCAATTTGGAATGTTATACATTAGATCATCATTGCATACCATATTTTAGTTTTGCATTTTGGTTGATCCTAGAAATTCTACGCAACTCAATGACCCACGGAGGGAGTTGGGGATTTTGTTATTTTCATATTTGAGTTTTCTCAAATTTTGAGAATAGGATCATTTGATTTTATTTATTTTATTGTCAATTATTTCTATTGCAAAAATATGAGAGAGGGAATAAAATGACTTTCCCAAAATAAAGAAATATTAAGGATTTAATAATAAAATCAAATAAGATTTTATTTCGGAGTTTTTCGGTGTTCTATTTGAATTTAGGAAAAATGTGCGTTTTTCAAAATTGCATTTAGGTCTCAAATAAATGTTCACCTTGTGCGGCTTGATTTTGGAAGCCCGTGAAAATTTATTTCCGAATTTTTGGAGTCCGTTTAGTATTTCTTTTTATTTTTCTTCTGCCCGTAATATTTAAAAAAACGCGCACCGACCTACAGGCCGTGTCCGACCTAGACTCTGGCCCGGGCAGGCTTTATAAGCCGGGGCAGCCCACCCGGGCAAACCCTAGCCGCCCCAGCCCCAAGCTGCCGCCGCCGCCGACGCCGCCGCCCCGCCGACGCCACCGCCGTGCCGCGCCGCCGCCCGCCGCCTTGCCGCCGCCGCCTTGCCGCCCGCCGCCGCCGCCTTGCCGCCCGCCGCCGCTGCCAGACGCCGCCGCCGTCGCACGCCACCCGAGGTTCGCCGCCGCCTCGAAATCCGCGCCGGTTTTTTTTTATTTTTTTATTTTTTCGAAAAACCGTTCGGTTTTTCCGTCAGTTTTTTTAGATTCGGTTTTTCTAAATAGGTCGGTTTTTCCGGTTTATTTAAATAGTGAGCGTTCGTCCGTTCGTTCGTTCTAGCGAATGTTCGTCGTTTTTCTTTTTCTCGGATTAAATCTGTGATTTTTCTGATCGCGATTCCTAATCCGATTTTTGTTTTAGTATAACTTTTCGCTCGTTTATCAGAATCAGGCGATTCAAGCGCCTAGAGTTTCGTCTCGAAACCCTCTATCCGTTTAACCAACTTAAACAAGATTTTGCTACTGTAAAATTTGCCCTAGATCCAGATTAGTAGAACGAAGTTGTTTTCTTTCGCCGTTTGACTTTCGTTGCTTCGTTCGATTTGATTCTTTTTGCCAACCGGAGTTCTTAAGTTGAACCTTCTGGTTAGATCTCTTATTTGAGTTTTACCCGTGCATTAGATGAGTACTTATTGTATGCTTGTTATTTGTCCGCGATAGAATACCCGGAGTGCGCCGCTTGTTACTTCGAATCGCTAGGTTTCCCGGATCATCAGCAAGGCAAGTAACACTTTGATCATACTTTTCCTACTACCCAGTTTTATTGCATTAGATCAATCATCACACATTGCATGATTAGGATCTAATTAAATTGTGGGATGGGAAGTAGATGAGGTAGTACCTATTACCTGTTTATTATCAAACCTTTGGGAGTTCTACGTTTGCTTATTATGCCATGCTATGCTAGTAGACGTGGATTGGGTGAGTGATATCCATGACAGATGTGAGTTTTGTTAATTAATGGTTTATCTAAGGTGGCAACTTAAACACACATCTGGGTGGATTGAGGCACCTGGGTATTCCAGGACTTTCCTGTTTTCTTTTGGACCGCCACCCAGGCTCAAAGGGATCATGAGACTATTCATACTAGAAACTTCCGTGTGCAGCCACATGCTATTATGGGCTCTTGCGTAGTTGACTAAGTCATGCGAACTCTTACAGTGGTAGACTAGCAGATGTAGGGGATGTAGGTGGTACGGTCTACCCGATCGTAAGGTGCTAGCGCTTCTGAAAGACTATGTCTCGGTCATCCGTTTCTCAAACACGATGTAGTGCGAGAAACCAAACGGAGGAGATCGAGTCTGGTGGGGAAAAGTGCGCAAACCTCTGCAGAGTGTAATAAACTAATCATGGGTAGCCGTGTCCCCAGTTATGGACATCTTGAGTATCTAGTACCTGGATTATCATGTGAATCTCAACATGTTACTCTAAATTAATTTTGTTGGGTTATGTTGAATGACGATGCTTAATTGGGATTGAGAATGCTGTCAACCATTCTCAATGTTTAACAACTACCATGATAGATAAATAAATATTATTCCTTTGAAGTAGGGAAAAATTGGCTTTACGCAAAACTATAACCATAGAGCTTTCCACCAGCCAAATATGCATATAGTATAGCTGTTTCATTCCGTTACTCTCTATGTGTTACATTGCCAGCGTATTCCATGTGCTGACCCGTTTCGGGCTGCAATGTTAATGTTGCAGACTTTTCAGACGACGATTAAGGAGTTTTAGGTCGTGGTTCTATACTCAGTGATGCCATTGGAGTTGATGGACTCACTTATCTCCCAAGCCTTCCGCTGTTATCGTTATTAGATGGCCTTAAGCCATATTCATTGTATTAAGTTCTCTTTGAGACACTTGATGTAATAAGTGTGTGGTTGCTACTCTGCTATAATTCCTCCGAGTACTGTGTGCTGTCAGCATTACTGATCCAGGGATGACACCGGAGCACAGAGATCAGACTGTTTGAGGTCTGGTCGCTACAGGGCGGCAAGCAGATGACGCCGTGGCGAGCTCGGGCACGCCGGCGTCACCTCCCTGCCTGCCTGGCGGGGAAGAAGCAGCTGGCTGGCGCGGGCCAGCACAGTGCTGGGCCTCCAGGTGGGCCGGCAGGTGAGATAGCTGGGCCGCGCCAGGTAAGTTTCTCTCTCTCTCTTTTTCTGATTTGTTTTCCTTTTTCTAATTTTCTGCAACTGTTGGGCTTTATTAAAAATACCTAGACATCTTTAAAAATCCTGAAAATAACCAAGGGCTCTGTTTAGATTATTCCCAACAGCCCACACTTATTTCCAGAATTATTTGAGCATTTAAATTATTTTATAGCATTTAAATGCCCAAATTCAAATACTTATGATTTAATTCAAAAAAATCCAGAATGTCCTAGAAAAGAGTGCACCATTTTTGCCAGGGGTTTTAGCCCAATCCAGAAATGATGAACATTTTGTGAAGGGCATTTTGGGTTCATTGAAAATAATTTTAGTAAACCCTAGTTGTTTCCAGGGGGGTGCTGGGGGTTCTGTCTTCCCCATTTCAAATTTAAGAGGAATTTAAACATGATGCACACTCTAATGCTTGAACTAGCTAGGGTGTGACACACACACGGCTAAACAATTGTCTGTTGTGTGCTAGGGCGCCCCCACATATATATAGGTGGGAAGGAGAGGGGAGGCTGCCAGGAGGCGCCCCAAGTAGGCTGAATCCTACTTGGGGTCCTCCCCTTGGCCGCGCCCCCCTGCCATATTTGTCGGAGGGGGAAGGTAAGAGGGGGAGAGGGAAGGAAGGGGGAATCCTATTCCTCTCTTTCCTTATCCTCCTAGGCTGGCCCATATGGGGGTGCACCAGCCCTTGTGGCTGGTGCGTTTCCCCTCTTGGCCCATAAGGCCCATATCTTTTGCTGGGGTGCCCGGAACCCCTTCCGGTGACCCGATAAGTACCCGGTACCCCCCGAAACATTTCCGGTGTCCGAGTACCATCGTCTTATATATCAATCTTTACCTCTCAACCATTTCGAGACAGCTCGTCATGTCTGTGATCTCATCTGAGACTCCGAACAACATTCAGTCACCAAATCACATAACTCACATAATACTATATCGTCATCGAACGTTAAGCATGCGGACCCTACGGGTTCGAGAATTATGTAGACATGACTGAGACACCTCTCCAGTCAATAACCAATAGCGGAACCTGGAGGCCCACATTGGATCCTACATATTCTACGAAGATTTTTATCGGTCGAACCGTTATGACAACATACGTAATTCCTTTTGTCCATCGGTATGTTACTTGCCCGAGATTCGTTCGTCGGTATCTTCATACCAAGTTCAATCTCATTACTGGCAAGTATCTTTACTCGTTCCATAATACATCACCTCCTGACCAATTCATTAGTCATTTGCTTGCAAGCTTATGATGTGTATTACCGAGAGGGCCCAGAGATACCTCTCCGAAACTCGTAGTGACAAATCCTAGTCTTGATCTATGCCAACTCAACAAACACCTTTGGAGATACTTGTAGAGCATCTTTATAATCACCCAGTTATGTTGTGATGTATGATAGCACACAAGGCATTCCTCCGGTATCCGGGAGTTGCATAATCTCATAGCCGAAGGAATATGTATTTGACATGATGAAAGCAATAGCAATTAACTGAATGATCAATATGCTAAGCTAACAGATGGGTCTTGTCCATCACATCATTATCCTAATGATGTGATCCCGTTATCAAATGACAACACATGTCTATGGTTAGGAAACGTTAACCATCTTTGATCAACGAGCTAGTCTAGCAGAGGCTCACTAGGGACATGGTATTTGTTTATGTATCCACACATGTATTTAAGTTTCCAATCAATACAATTCTAGCATGAATAATAAACCTTTATCATAAATAAGGAAATATAAAATAACAACTTTATTATTGCCTCTAGGGCATATTTCCTTCAGTCTCGCACTAGAGTCAATAATCTAGTTCACATCGTCATGTGATTAACACCCATAGTTCACATCGTCATGTGATTAACACCCAAGAGTTTACTAGATTCAATAATCTAGTTCACATCGCCATGTGATTAATACCCAAGGAGTATGAAGGTGTGATCATGTTTTGCTTGTGAGAGAGGTTTAGTCAATGGGTCTGCCATATTCAGATCCGTATGTATTTTGCAAATTTCTATCTCGACAATCCTCTGCATGGAGATACTCTAGCTAATTGCTCCCACTTTCAATACATGTCCAGATTGAGACTTAGAGTCATCTAGATCGGTGTCAAAGCTTGCATCAACATAACCCTTTACGATGGACTCTTTATTACCTCCATAACCGAGAAACATTTCCTTAGTCCTTTTTAAGGTACCTAAGGATACCACTGTCCTAGTGATCTACCCCTAGATCACCATTGTACCTCCTTGCCAAACTCATGGCAATGCACACAATAGGTCTGGTACGCAGCGTGGCATACTTTATAGAACCTATGGCTGAGGCATAGGGAATGACTTTCATTCTCTCTCTATCTTCTGCCATGGTCAGGATTTGAGTCTTACTCAACTTCACACCTTGCAATACAGGCTAGAACTCCTTCTTTGATTGATCCATTTTGAACTTCTTCAAAATCTTGTCAAGGTATGTACTCATTGAAAATCTTATCTCTATAGATCTGGATGCCTAATATGTAAGCAACTTCATCGAGGTCTTTCATTGAACAATTATTATTCAAGTATCCTTTTATGCTATCCAGAAATTCTATATCATTTCCAATCAGCAACATGTCATCCACATATAATATTAGAAATGCTACAGAGCTCCCACTCACTTTATTGTAAATACACGCTTCACCAAAAGTATGTATAAAACCATATGCTTTGATCACCTCATCAAAGCATATATTCCAACTCTGAGATGCTTGCACCAGTCCATAGATGGATCGCTGGAGCTTGCACACTTTGTTAGCACCTTTAGGATCTACAAAAACTTCTGGTTGCATCATATACAACTCCTCTTTAACATCCATCAAGGAATGCACACTACAAAAAATACACTTCCGTGATGATACGTGTTTGTCATAGTAGGTCATGTTTTGTGTCATGCATGTACATCCATGACAAATTTATGACAGAATCAAGATAGTCATACCTGTGCTGTCGTAGAAGTGTTCCATGACATTACCAAAATTATCATCAGGGAAGTATCCACTTCCATGACAATAAATCACGCGTCACAGAAGTGCTTTCATCAAGGGTGACCGACATGTGGCATCCACCGTAACAGAACACCGTTAAGCTATCGTGTCCGGTTTTGGATCTGATAACCCGTTAACAGCCCGGACCAATGGGGATTTTCCACGTGTAAAATCATCATTGGCCGGAGGAAACACGTGTCAGCTCCGCGTTGGCACAAGTGTCACTCATCCAATGGGCGAGATGCGCCTATGATATGTTAACACATGGACCGGCCCAAAAGTGGCCCATAAAGTTTAAATGGGCCGGCCCAACTAAAGGCCCACAAGATTTTGGGGACCATAATGGGCCGGCCCAGTAAAGGCCCACAAGATTTTGCGGGCCATAATGGGCCGGCCCAGTTAAAGGCCCACAAGATTTTTGCGGGCCATAATGGGCTATCCCAGGTGAAGGCCCACAAGATTTTTGTGGACCATAATGGGCCGGCCCAGCGAAAGGCCCATGAGATTTTGCCGACATTAATGGGCCGGCCCAGCTGTAGGCCCACAAGATTTTGAGGACCCTAGTAGGCCGGCCCATTAACTGGCTGCCACCTTTCGGGCCTAATAATGGCCCATATAAGATCCGTCCTGTTAAAAGCCTACCACATTTTAGGCCAAATTACAGCCCAGATCAGGTTTGACCCTTTAAGAGGCTTTGGGCTAAATTATGGCCCGTCAACTGGACGCTATGCTTTTGGGCCCACTTGCTAAAGGCCCATTTAGTAATTCAGCCTGATATTAGTTTCGGCCTGTTAAGGGCTTGTTTAACATTTCAGCCCTATATTAATTTCGGCATGTTAAAAGCCCGTCATATAGTTGGGCCTAACTACGGCCTGGTTTGCATCCGGCCTGCTCGCAGCCGATAATCTGATTGGGCCAAACAAGGACCAAGACAATTTTGGCCTGTTATAAGCCCTTGATTTGATTGGCACATTCATGGGGCGGGGTCTATTTCGGCCTGTTGCCGGCCCGTGAGCTGTTCGGCATGTTTCAGGCCCAGCCTACTTTTCAGCCTCCTAAAGGCCCATTGAGTTTTCTTGGGAAAATAGGGCCAATGGTTTACTCGGCCTATTAAAGGCCTGAATCTACTAGTGGGCCAGTTTACATTTAGGCCTATTAACAGACCAAGATGACGGGGCCCATGATGCGGATCATACAAGTGATTTGCATGACGGCCGTTTGGCCGGTTTACTACGAATACAATATATATATATATATACAGCAAAATAACTGCAGCATCGTGAATAAGAAAAAAACCTAGACTATACAATAAATAAATTACGGCATATTACATCCACTGGGCATCAAAGTTCGCCACTATGATAATAAAGCACAAGCAGACAGCAGATTACATACACTAGGCATCAAGGATCGCCACCAGTGCAACTAAACATGCCGACAAAATAATATACAAAACCGACAACACTTCAATAGAGTTCAAGAAAGGTTAGCCTTGCTTGGGAGCTGCAGCGCAAGCAGCTGAGCAAGCTGGTGAGACTGCACTTGTTTGGCACTTATATCCTCCTCACTCTGAAAGATAAATAAGCAGACAGATGATAGGTTTTGCACATATAAGTATCAGTGTTGACAATTCATCACATTTCTTACTGACGAATAAAGTGACACAACTTAAAATAGCATTAACACAATATGGTATTCTTTAGGTCAAGACATGGCAGGAAATGACATTGTGAAGGAGTTGGCAGCTTCACGACACCACTGGATTACAGATCAAGAAGTCATAAGTATCAATGGTTAGTGTGCTGTCAATTTATGCCATTTTAGATTGGCAAAATAAGATCACTTGCTCTGTATAGTTTAATTTACATGGTATGAAGAAGGAACTTGGTTGTACAACTGAAAACTTAAATTGAGAAGGACAAACTTTTGTTTATGAACTGGAGTACATAATAAACTTTAAACATGCAATTTGATGCAAACACCAACAATAAATAGCTGTTGCAGTCATGCCTAACCAAATATACACAACAAAGTTTGAAGGCTTGAGAAGGACAAACTTACATTATTGGTGAAGGAAGGCTCTATAAAGCCCTTGTCCATGCTGATGGGGGGGGGGGAATTCAAGAAGTTTACCACATAATCTTCTTCATAAGCATTGCCTTTATTCTACATTTTGTTAAGAGTAAATATAGATGTGACAATATAAGAAAAAATGGAGAATGTTTAAGATAAGATGAAGAGTGATGCTACATAACCAAGTAGCTATAAATGTAAGTACATCGATACAGGAAAATGGTACAACCAAGAGCAATGCAGAGCTAAACTTCTTCAGTACCATCGGTGTTATCCAACCTTATGGTAAGAGTAAATATATATCTTATGTGTAGAAAATGGAGGGCAAAGGAAAATAAGCTGCAGAGTGATGGTACATGAACAACTACCTGTCAATATAAGTACACTGATAAAGGACAACAGGTACTTACAAGAACAATGCAGAGCTAAAATATTTCATTGGCATTGGATATATTCTACACTAATCTAACCATTCATACAGATCAGATAATTTGGAGCAAACTATTGATAAGCAAGCTATCATGCATACTGCTGTCACATAATGAACCAGGTATGTATGCAAGTACACTGATACAGGACAACATGTACTAACAAGAGCAAAACAGCGAGCAACATATTTGCGATATCCTGTCGTTCTTTTCAAACCAGAATTCTTTTCCGAGCAGATTTCCTGCAAAAAGATCCGTAAGGCACATGCGGAAAAGTAGAAGTTCAAATTGTCATGACATATCATAGACAGTACCTCATCCTCGAAACGAGACCAGTGCATAACAAGATTTTTTCCATTCAATGTCTTCTAAATTTAGCACAAGAGTCTTCACCAGAAATTCGTTTATAGACTTGCCATCAAAGTGTGATTTCCTCAGGTAACACCAATACTGCTGCAATGCTTCCTTGAAAAGCGCAAGCAAGCTTTGCTCGTCATGACTATTCAGATTGACCCTCACCTACTTACAACAATGTAATGTAAATCATTGATGTGTTCAATCAGCAGAAAACAGGAAAATAATCACCATGAATAATAGCACTTACACGTAATTGGGATAGGAAGATGTGAAAATGGTGTTTGTCTTCGCTATAATCTTCCAATGATGGAAATATATGCACGTAGTCCCTAACACCATTTAAATCATTGTCTTTTAAACTAGGAATAACTAGAATGGGGTTCCAATCTGCAGGAATTGGCCATCTCTACAGTTGGGATAGGTCTTCGGCCGGTGGACTTGCTGTACTTTTTGCTGGAGTGGGATTTTTCTGTGGAACGGCTGGTGCTATGACAACTGAAATCGGCATACCTTTTGCCAGAGTGCAGGTCCTGTGTGGTGGGGCTAGTGGTGTGGCCAGTGAAGTATGGGTACAGTCTGCTAGAGTCGGTCCTAAGTTTTGTGTCACTGGTTGTACAACCAATATAAGTGGGGTGTTGTCTAATTTCTCCGGCAAAACCACGTTTTTCAAGGACTTTGCTGGTGCTCCTTCAGGTTTGACAGTCACCCTCTTCCTTTTTGATGTCTGATGCACAAGAACAACATTTGAGTGGAAAAACATGGTATGATGACATATGGAATATGTATTGATAATGGATGGGCATGGCATCTCGACATATATGATGAGTAAACTAAGCAGATGGCGGTGCAACAAAGTAGAAGAAATGCAAGACAACATATGCAAGATACGCACAATCAATAAAACCTTGCCAAATTAGAGTAGGCACCTTGATGGGTGAACATGACGGGCCATATGCCTTTGACTCCTCGAGGTTAGAATAGTCATTAGGATCATATTCTGAACAAGAATCTACAGGTGGGGAGCGTATGAGTTTCATTGCATCCAGAATGGCACTCAATGCCTTGGTGCCAATTTTGTAAGTCATTGTAGTGTTCCACAATATTCTTCTGATGCACTGATTCAGATATTCACTGTAATTACGTATAATATCTGAGAACCATGAAAACATAAATAGTTGTGAGATTATCTTTGTAATGCAGAGGATATTCTAATATAGGGGCGCCCCTGTAAACACTTGTGTGCTATCACTGGATTCTGATGAGAGAGCTCATGTGTGCTGTAATATGGTGCGTGCATTTATATAATCTGGCACAAGTACACAAAAATAGGCTCCAAAAGTAAGGACAGTTGGCAGATGATAGGTTCAAAATATATTGTATAGAGAGTTTATTGCCAAACCATGATAACAAGAGCACACAAGAACTAGGCAGATCATAGTGTACATAAAAGGGGTACACCATAACCACGATATATAAATCGGGAAAGTGGAACTGGCTTGAAAATACGGTGTTGTATTGCCGCTAGTAATTGAAAGCCTATCGATCAAGTACATGCCAGCTCTATCGGCTATTGACTACAGATGTCCCTGCTCCCCTTCCTGACAAGGAACATACTGTACGTACAAAATACAGAATAACAAAAGAGGATCATGTTAAAGAATAGAAGAGGAAGCATATTCTTGAGGTTCCGCTTAATTGCATACAATGTTGGTTGCCCACTCATGATGAATCACAGCGCCCAAAGAAATGCAATTCCATGTTGTCTCTCTATATGTGGCAATTTTGAACAAGAGTCATTAGGATCATATTCTGAACAAGAGTCAACAGGTGGGGAGTGATGTCTACTACACAACCTTATTCTTGTAGACGTTGTTGGGCCTCCAAGTGCAGAGGTTTGTAGGAGAGTAGCAAATTTCCCTCAAGTGGATGACCTAAGGTTTATCAATCCGTAGGAGGCGTAGGATGAAGATGGTCTCTCTCAAGCAACCCTGCAACCAAATAACAAAGAGTCTCTTGTGTCCCCAACACACCCAATACAATGGTAAATTGTATAGGTGCACTAGTTCGGCGAAGAGATGGTGATACAAGTGGTATATGGATAGTAGATAAAGGTATTTGTAATCTGAAATTATAAAAACAGCAAGGTAACGAATGGTAAAAGTGAGAGTAAACGGTATTGCAATGATAGGAAATAAGGCCTAGGGTTCATACTTTCACTAGTGTAAGTCCTCTCAACAATAATAGAATAATTGGATCACATAACTATCCCTCAACATGCAACAAAGAGTCACTCCAAAATCAGTAATAGCGGAGAACGAACGAAGAGATTATGGTAGGGTACGAAACCACCTCAAAGTTATTATTTCCAATCAATCCGTTGGGCTATTCCTATAAGTGTCACAAACAGCCCTAGAGTTCGTACTAGAATAACACCTTAAGACACAAATCAACCAAAACCCTAATGTCACCTAGATACTCCAATGCCACTTCAAGTATCCGTGGGCATGATTATATGATATGCATCACACAATCTCAGATTCATCTATTCAACCAACACAAAGGACCTCAAAGAGTGCCCCAAAGTTCTACTGGAGAATAACGACGAAAACGTGTGCCAACCCCTATGCATAGGTTCATGGGCGGAACCCGCAAGTTGATCACCAAAACATACATTAAGTGAATCACGTGATATCCCATTGTCACCACAGATATCCACGGCAAGACATACATCAAGTGTTCTCCAATCTTTAAAGACTCAATCCAATAAGATTACTTCAAAGGGGAAACTCAATTCATTACAAGAGAGAAGAGGGGGAGGAGAAACATAAGATCCAACTATAATAGCAAAGCTCGCGATACATCAAGATCGTGCCAAATCAAGAACACGAGAGAGAGAGATCAAACACATAGCTACTGGTACATACCCTCAGCCCCGAGGGAGAACTACTCCCTCCTCGTCATGGAGAGCACCGGGATGATGAAGATGGCCACCGGAGAAGGATTGCCCCCTCCGGCAGGGTGCCGAAACGGGTCTAGATTGGTTTTCGGTGGCTATGGAGGCTTCTGGCAGCGGAACTCCTGATCTAATCTCTGTTCTGGAAGTTTTACGATACGTAGGTATATATGGGTGCAGGGGGTACGTTGGAGGAGCTACGGGGGCCCCACGAGGCAGGGGGCGCGCCCTAGGGGGGCGTCCCCCACCCTCGTGAGCACCTCCCGTATCTCCTGACGTGGGGCCCAAGTCTATCTGGTGGCTTTCGTTCGAAAAATAACTTCTCCAGTTGATTTCGTTCCGTTTTGACTCCGTTTGATACTCCTTTTCTTCGAAACACTAAAATAGGCATAAAACAGCAAATCTGGGCTAGGCCTCCGGTTAATAGGTTAGTCCCAAAAATAATATAAAAGTGGAAAATAAAGCCCAATATTGCCCAAAACAGTAGATAATATAGCATGGAGCAATCAAAAATTATAGATACGTTGGAGACGTATCAAGCATCCCCAAGCTTAATTCCTGCTCGTCCTTGAGTAGGTAAATGATAAAAAGAGAATTTTTGATGCGGAGTGCTACTTGGCATAATTTCAATGTAATTCTTTTTAATTGTGGCATGAATATTCAGATCCATAAGATTCAAGACAAAAGTTCATATTGACATAAAAATAATAATACTTCAAGCATACTAATAAAGCAATTATGTCTTCTCAAAATATCATGGCTAAAGAAAGCTATCCCTACAAAATCATATAGTCTGGCTATGCTCTATCTTCACCACACAAAGTATTTAAATCATGCACAACCCTGATGATAAGCCAAGCAATTGTTTCATACTTTTGATGTTCTCAAACTTTTTCAATCTTCACGCAATACATGAGCGTGAGCCATGGACATATCACTATAGGTGGAATAGAATGGTGGTTGTGGAGAAGACAAAAAGGGAGAAGATAGTCTCACATCAACTAGGCGTATCAACGGGCTATGGAGATGCCCATCAATAGATATCAATGTGAGTGAGTAGGGATTGCCATGCAACGGATGCACTAGAGCTATAAATGTATGAAAGGTCAACAAAAGAAACTAGTGGGTGTGCATCCAACTTGCTTGCTCACGAAGACCTGGGGCACTTGAGGAGGCCCATTGTTGGAATATACAAGCCAAGTTCTATAATAAAAAATTCCCACTAGTATATGAAAGTGACAGAACAAGAGACTCTCTATCATAAAGATCATGGTGCTATTTTGAAGCACAAGTGTGGTAAAAGGATAGTAGCATTGCCCCTTCTCTCTTTTTCTCTCATTTTTTTATTTTTTATTTGGGCCTTCTCTTTTTTATGGCCTCTTTTTTTGGGGCTTCTTTGGCCTCTTTTTTTTCCGTCTGGAGTCTCATCCCGACTTGTGGGGGAATCATAGTCTCCATCATCCTTTCCTCACCGGGACAATGCTCTAATAATGATGATCATCACACTTTTATTTTTCTTACATCTCAAGAATTACAACTCGATACTTAGAACAAGATATGACTCTATATGAATGCCTCCGGCAGTGTACCGGGATGTGCAATGATGCATGAGTGACATGTATGAAAGAATTATGAACGGTGGCCTTGCCACAAATACGATGTCAATTACATGATCATGCAAAGCAATATGACAATGATGAAGCGTGTCATAATAATGGAATGGTGGAAATTTGCATGGCAATATATCTTGGAATGGCTATGGAAATGCCATAATAGGTAGGTATGGTGCCTGTTTTGAGGAAGGTATATGGTGGGTTTATGGTACCGGCGAAAGTTGCACGGTACTAGAGAGGCTATCAATGGTGGAAGGGTGAGAGTGCGTATAATCCATGGACTCAACATTAGTCATAAAGAACTCACATACTTATTGCAAAAATCTATAAGTTATCAAAGCAAAGTATTACTCGCATGCTCCTAGGGGGATAGATTGGTAGGAAAAGACCATCGCTCGTCCCCGACCGCCACTCATAAGGAAGGCAATCAATAAATAAATCATGCTCCGACTTCATCACATAACGATTCACCATACGCGCATGTTACGGGAATCACAAACTTCAACAAAAGTATCTCTCAAATTCACAACTACTCAACTAGCATGACTCTAATATCACCATCTCCATATCTCAAAACAATCATCAAGTATCAAACTTCTCTTAGTATTCAATACACTCATAAGAGAATTTTATTATTCTTGAATACCTAGCATATTAGGATTTTAAGCAAATTACCATGCTATTTAAGAATCTTAAAATAATATAAGTGAAGCATGAGAGTTCATCTATTTCTTCAAAATAAAACTACCACCATGCTCACTAGAGCAAACGACAAACTACTCCGAAAGATATAAGTGAAGATCAATGAGTAGTCAAATAATTATGCTACTATGTGAAGACTCTCTAACATTTAATAATTTCAGATCTTGGTATTCTATTCAAACAGCAAGCAAAGCAAAATAAAATGAAATTCTAAGAATGGAAACATCATGTGAAGAAGCAAAAACTTAGGATCAACCGAAACTAACCGATAATTGTTGAAGAAGAAAGGTGGGATGCCAACCGGGGCATCCCCAAGCTTAGATGCTTGAGACTTATTGAAATATTATCTTGGGGTTCCTTGGGCATCCCCAAGCTTGAGCTTTTGCGTCTCCTTAATTCCTCTCATATCACAGTCTTCCTAAATCTCAAAAGCTTCATCCACACAAAACTCAACAAGGACTCATGAGATAAGTTAGTATAAACCATTGCAAAAAACCTTATCATCCTCTACTGTAGCAAATAACTAAAATTATTATTCAACATTGCATACTAAATGCCTCTGCATATTTAATAGTCCTATCCTCAAATAGAATCATTAAAGAAGCAAACATATGCAAACAATGCAAACATAACAGCAATCTGCCTAAACAGGACAATCTGTAAAGAATGCAGCAACATCCATACTTCCCTAGCTCCAAAAATTATGAAATAAAATTCCCACTGTATTAAATTTATCAGAGCTTAATATGCAAAAGGTTTCAACATTTTATCACATTATTACTTTTCTAGGGAATTATTGCAACAGCGGTAAACTTTCTGTTTTCAAACAGCAACATGTATACTTGTAACATAGGCATAGTAAAGGCTATCAATGCCACTTTTATTGAAATAAAAGATGCAAAACATTGTTATAAATAACAGCAAGAAAATCTTAACAAAATAAATTGACTCTCCAAGCAAAACACATATCATGTGACGAATAAAAATATAGCTCCAAGTAAAGTTACCGATGAACGAAGATGAAAGAGGGGATGCCTTCCGGGGCATCCCCAAGCTTAGGCTCTTGGGTGTCCTTGAATATTACCTTGGGGTTCCTTGGGAATCCCAAAGCTTAGGCTCTTTCCACTCCTTATTCCATAGTACATCGAATCTTTACCCAAAACTTGAAAACTTCACAACACCAAACTTAAAGTAGAAAACTCGTAAGCTCCGTTAGCGAAAGAAAACAAAACACCACTTCAAGGTACTGTAATGAACTCATTATTTATTTATATTGGTGTTAAACCTACTGTATTACAACTTCTCTATGGTTTATAAACTATTTTACTAGCCATAGATTCATCAGAATAAGTAAACAACACATGAAAAACAGAATCTGTCAAAAACAGAGCAGTCTGTGGTAATCTGGATCAAACGTATACTTATGTAACTCATAAAATTCTCAAATAAATTTCTGGACCTGACTAATTTATCTATTAATCATCTTCAAAAAGAATTAACTAAATAGCACTCTCCAAATAAAAATGGCAGTAATTCTCGTGAGCGCTAAAGTTTCTGTTTTTTACAGCATGATCAACAAGACTTTCCCAAAGTCTTCCCAAAGGTTCTACTTGGCACAAACACTAATTAAAAGCATAAAACCACATCTAAACAGAGGCTAGATGAATTATTTATTACTAAACAGGAACAAAAAGCAAGGAACAAAAATAAAATTGGTTGCCTCCCAACAAGCGCTATCGTTTAACGCCCCTAGCTAGGCATGATGATTTCAACGATACTCACATAAAAGATAAGAATTGAAACATAAAGAGAGCATCATGAAGAATATGACTAGCACATTTAAGTCTAACCCACTTCCTATGCATAGGGATTTTGTGAGCAAACAACTTGTGGGAACAAGAATCAACTTGCATAGGAAGGTAAAGCAAGCAAAACTTTAAAATTTTAAGCACATAGAGAGGAAACTTGATATTATTGCAATTCCTACAAACATATGTTCCTCCCTCATAATAATTTTCAGTAGCATCATGAATGAATTCAACAATATAACCAGCACCTAAAGCATTCTTTTCATGATCTACAAGCATAGAAAATTTATTACTCTCCACATAAGCGAAATTCTTGTCATGAATAATAGTGGGAGCAAACTCAACAAAATAACTATCATGTGATTGAAAATTAAGATCAAGATGACAAGTTTCATGGTTATCATTGGTCTTTAAAGCATATGTGTCATCACAATAATCATCATAGATAGGAGGCATGTTTTCATCATAATAAATTTTCTCATCAAAACTTGGGGAACAAAAATTATCATCTTCATCAAACGTAGCTTCCCCAAGCTTGTGGCTTTGTATATCATTAGCATCATAGATATTCAAGGAATTCATACTAAAAACATTGCAATCATGCTCATCATTCAAATATTTAGTGCCAAACATTTTATAGATTTCTTGTTCTAGCACTTGAGCACAATTATCCTTTCCATCATACTCACGAAAGATATTAAAAAGGTGAAGCGTATGAGACAAACTCAATTCCATTTTTTTGTAATTTTATTTTATAAACTAAACTAGTGATAAAACAAGAAACTAAAAGACTTGATTGCAATATCTAAAGATATACCTTCAAGCTCTAACCTCCCTGGCAACGGCGCCAGAAAAGAGCTTGATGTCTACTACACAACCTTCTTCTTGTAGACGTTGTTGGGCCTCCAAGTGCAGAGGTTTGTAGGATAGTAGCAAATTTCCCCCAAGTGGATGACCTAAGGTTTATCAATCCGTAGGAGGCGTATGATGAAGATGGTCTCTCTCAAGCAACCCTTCAACCAAATAACAAAGAGTCTCTTGTGTCCCCAACACACCCAATACAATGGTAAATTGTATAGGTGCACTAGTTCGGCGAAGAGATGGTGATACAAGTGGTATATGGATAGTAGATAAAGGTATTTGTAATCTGAAATTATAAAAACAGCAAGGTAACGAATGGTAAAAGTGAGAGTAAATGGTATTGCAATGATAGGAAATAAGGCCTAGGGTTCATACTTTCACTAGTGTAAGTCCTCTCAACAATAATAGAATAATTGGATCACATAACTATCCATCAACATGCAACAAAGAGTCACTCCAAAATTACTAATAGCGGAGAACGAACGAAGAGATTATGGTAGGGTACGAAACCACCTCAAAGTTATTATTTCCAATCAATCCGTTGGGCTATTCCTATAAGTGTCACAAACAGCCCTAGAGTTCGTACTAGAATAACACCTTAAGACACAAATCAACCAAAACCTTAATGTCACCTAGATACTCCAATGCCACTTCAAGTATCCGTGGGCATGATTATATGATATGCATCACACAATCTCAGATTCATCTATTCAACCAACACAAAGGACCTCAAAGAGTGCCCCAAAGTTCTACCGGAGAATAACGACGAAAACGTGTGCCAACCCCTATGCATAGGTTCATGGGCGGAACCCGCAAGTTGATCACCAAAACATACATCAAGTGAATTACGTGATATCCCATTGTCACCATAGATATCCACGGCAAGACATACATCAAGTGTTCTCCAATCTTTAAAGACTCAATCCGATAAGATTACTTCAAAGGGGAAACTCAATTCATTACAAGAGAGAAGAGGGGAGGAGAAACATAAGATCCAACTATAATAGCAAAGCTCGCGATACATCAAGATCGTGCCAAATCAATAACACAAGAGAGAGAGAGAGATCAAACACATAGCTACTGGTACATACCCTCAGCCCCGAGGGAGAACTACTCCCTCCTCGTCATGGAGAGCACCGAGATGATGAAGATGGCCACCAGAGAAGGATTGCCCCCTCCGGCAGGGTGCCGGAACGGGTCTAGATTGGTTTTCGGTGGCTACGGAGGCTTCTGGTGGCGGAACTCCCGATCTAATCTCTGTTCTGGAAGTTTTACGATACGTAGGTATATATGGGTGCAGGGGGTATGTCGGAGGAGCTACGGGGGCCCCACAAGGCAGGGGGGCGCGCCCTAGGGGGGGGGCGCCCCCACCCTCGTGAGCACCTCCCGTATCTCCTGACGTGGGGCCCAAGTCTATCTGGTGGCTTTCATTCCAAAAATAACTTCTCTAGTTGATTTCCTTCTGTGTCGACTCCGTTTGAGACTCCTTTTCTTAGAAACACTGAAATAGGCATAAAACAACAAATCTGGGCTGGGCCTCCGGTTAATAGGTTAGTCCCAAAAATAATATAAAAGTGGAAAATAAAGCCCAATATTGCCCAAAGTAGTAGATAATATAGCATGGAGCATTCAAAAATTATAGATACGTTGGAGACGTATCAGGGAGCGTATGAGTTTCATTGCATCCAGAATGGCACTCAATGCCTTGGTGCCAATTTTTTAAGTCATTGTAGTGTTTAGCTTCAAGAGTGGACTGCTGCTAGTGCGACACAAAGCAGCTACACAGATCATAGTGTAGATATAACGGGAAAACCATAAACATCAGAGTAAAATCAGCAAAGTGGAACTTGCTGGAATATATGTGCTAGTATTGCCGGTACAGCTAGAAAGGCTTCGGATACCAGCTCTCTTCAACTGAAGGTGCGGTATTGTTAATATAAGTGTAACTCTCAAAGGCGACACAGCTCCCTGCATTTCCTTTCTATTCTTATAGGATTCAAGTGGGTAGGCCACTACAAATCCTATTCCCATGTTTACAAAATCCTACGAATCAAAGAGGCCCGAAGAGTTCAAAGTGTCCATGCCAACCGACCATATAGACCTCTACACTGCAAATGTCCCCGCTCATCTTCACTACAAGGAACATACTATACTACTATCATACTCCCTGCGTTCCAAAATATAAGTCTTGGTAGATATTTCCACTATGGATCACATACAGATGTATCTAGATACATTTTAGAGTGTAGATTCACTCATTTTGCTCCATATGTAGTCCATGGTGGAATCTATACAAAGACTTGTATTTAGGAATGGAGAGAGTACTTATTAAAGAAGAACGGAAGAGGAACATGCTAAAGAAGAGCAAGTGGATTTTGGATAATAAAATGTTCGTTGCGTAGTGCCCACACATGATGAACCAGAGCACATTAAGAAAGCAACTCCCTGCTGTCTCTCTATATGTGGTGCACGTGCTTTTTCGAAAGTAAAGTAGGAACACTAGCTGACCAATTAAATGTTATCGGTTTTAGTAATATCAGCATCATATCGGATTCGTACTTGAGCAACAAGTTTGGAATTATGAGTGGCACATTGTTTAGCTTGATGGATCCGTACAGAACATCGCACGGGCCGCCGGCCAGACCATCGGCCCCCACCGCCTGTGTTCCTCCGCACCCCCACCCGCGTCGAGTTTTCTTTGTTCGGCGAGGCCCCACCACTGCCCCGCCCCCACCACAACCAAAGTCCCCACCTGAGCCCCTTCGTTCGCACCGGCGAACTCCGGTGAGCTCTGAAAAATCGATTGACCGAATTTTGAAATTTACTCTACTATGATTTAACTAGTGTGGAATATAAAAGGGGAAAACCATAAGCATTCGGAGTATAGTGTTGAGCGTGCCATGGCGGATCTGAAGGTGCAAACCGGACGAAGGCAACTTCGCAACCAATGTTTGCTCTCAACTATCAAGTAAGTGATGGACAAGAAATCAGAGTAAAGCAATGGTGATCTATTTTCTTGCTGCATAAATAAGTTGAGCAGATACGAAAGAGTACCGCCTCTAGTGCGGTGTCGTGTATGCATCTGCTGAGAATTTGACGGTGCTGCGGTAGGGATGGCTGTCGGCGGCGTGGAAGCAGATCTAGGAGGGTAAACGGTGGCGGCGGGGCGCGGTGGACGAGACGGTCGTAGGAGCGGCGCCGACAAGGTGGATGACGATGGGGATGAAGCGAGAGGACGGGATGCAAGGATCCCGGTCCGAAGCCGTGGATGAGAGAGGTCGATCTCTTGTAATGGACGGCGGCGTCGGGGTATGAGCTCCGGCATGGCAGAGGATGACGACGGTGGATGAGGTGGCGGACGGAGGAGGCTGCGGTGGAGAGGCTATTTTGGCGCCCACGGAGTACGAATGGGGAAATGGAGGTGGAGAGGAAGGGGGAACCATGTCTTCAGGGCGCGCTTGTCTCAAACACGAGGAAATTTACAAACTTAGCCCCCGTTTCAAATTTACTACATCACAACAATATTAGTCGATTGGGGATAGGACGGTAATCTCGCATACACCGAATATTTGCTGACGAGAGTTTGTTTTTGGCGCCCATCGTGTATGAATCGGGGAGGGAGTCAATTTCGGCCGAGGACACACTGTGTTTTGGCGCCCACCGTGTATGAATCCGGGTGAGAGGCGGTTATGTCACGTTCGAGTGAAACTACAAACCTACCCCTATCGAAACCTATAGAAATCGAGCAGATAGGCTTTGCGTGGTAGGGATAGGCAGTAGTAATTTCCATCTCGCAGATTTTGGTTTCGGGCGGTTACTGTGACTTTCCCCGCTTTGTTCAAATTTTGCAGAGTGCACGTTTACCGTGCCAACTCAATTCGAATCCCGTTTGTATTCTATTTTTTTTCCGGGCGGGATCCATTTTTGATTGGAATAAAATTCTATATACATCATTGAGGGAGTCCTGGATTAGGGGGTGTTCGGGTAGCCGGACTATACCTTCAGCCGGACTCCAGGACTATGAAGATACAAGATTGAAGACTTCGTCCCGTGTCCGGATGGGACTTTCCTTGGCGTGGAAGGCAAGTTTGGCGATGCGGATATTCAAGATCTCCTACCATTGTAACCGACTCTATGTAACCCTAACCCTATCCGTGTCTATATAAACCGGAGGGTTGTAGTCCGTAGGCAATCAACTCCATATACAATAATCATGCCATAGGCTAGCTTCTAGGGTTTAGCCTCCTTGATCTCGTGGTAGATCTACTCTTGTACTACCCATATCATCAATATTAATCAAGCAGGACGTAGGGTTTTACCTCCATCAAGAGGGCCCGAACCTGGGTAAATCATCGTGTTCCCTGCCTCCTGTTACCATCCGGCCTAGACGCACAGTTCGGGACCCCCTACCCGAGATCCGCCGGTTTTGACACTGACATTGGTGCTTTCATTGAGAGTTCCTCTGTGCCGTCACAATCAAGAAGGATGCCTCCTCCCATCTTTAAAGACGGTGCCGTTGCTAAGGGAGCCTTGGCTGTCAGCCAAACCCTCCGGCTAGGTGGTTTCCTCGTGACCGCCTGTTCGGCTGTTGCGCCGACGGTGACCTCTCGGGTCATCAAAAGCAACCTACACGTCAGCTCGGAGCTCGTCGAGCAGCTAGATCCAATGGAGCTCTCTTCCGTGAACGAGCTCTTGGATCGCATCGCCGCCCTGGGGGTCGCTACGGATTACGACCAGGTTGGGCTTAAACCCGATCTAAGAGAAATTAACTCTCCCCAAGTCACCCACCACGTTGCCGTGGTAAAGACGCTGTGCGGCGACCCTTCATCTATTTTAAGGACTAGCTACGTCCGAATTCCCGACCCCTCCAAGCCGGATACCCGCGGAGGGGGAGATATAACTCAAGACCTGAGCTTAGGATCAGGCAACGGGCCAGATTCACTGGACAACATCCAAGAATCCGAACTTCAGAGTTCGGAAACTCTTCGGCCTCTGAATCTTGGATTGGGTGAGGTTTCAGATTCAACGACACCCGCCCACCCAATCATAAGCGATCTCTCCCAAATCAGGCAGAGGCCCGAGGAAACAGTACATCATTACTGGGCCAGATTCCTCCTGGTTATGAACAGGATAAAGGATTGCCGCGAGGAAGACGCAATCTCAAGTTTTTGCGGTAATTGCATGGACAAGGGAATCCTTAACGCCGTAAGTCGTCGTGATATCACACGCTTCGCTGACTTGGCGTCCATAGTACAAAAATACTGTGCGATGGAAAGCGCCTGGAAAACCGAAATAAAATTTTGGGATAATCCGGCCTTGAATAGTAATCTCGTCCGAACTAAGAGGGTGCATCATCACAGGACACCCGGGATAAACACCAAAAAGCCAAAACCCTCTACAGGGCATGGAACCGTACTGGAAAGATGGCTTGATGGACCCTGTAGAATTCACAGTACAGAGGACGCCACACCAATATCGTACGAATCCAGGACTATGAAGATACAAAAATTAACCGGGTGCGTGGCGGCTTTAAGCCGCTTCATCTCCCGCTTGGGAGAAAAGGCACTACCCCTTTATCGCCTCCTTCGGCGCACCGAACACTTTGAGTGGACGGATGCCACCACGGCCGGACTTGATGAAATAAAAGCCATATTGGCAACAAACCCAGTCCTGGCCGCGCCAATCACCGGTGAACCAATGTTAATTGTACATTGCAGCAACACACCAAGTTGTCAGCGCAGTGCTCGTTGTCGAGCGGGAAACGGACGGACACAAATTCCCCCTTCAAAGGCCGGTCTACTACGTGTCCACTATCCTCACTCCATGCAAATGACGATACTCGCATTATCAAAAGATTGCATACACGGTATTCATGGCATCCCGAAAGCTACGACACTACTTTCAAGAGTGTTCCATAACAGTAGCCTCGGAAGTGCCACTAAACTATATTATCAACAACTGCGATGCAACGGGCCGGATTGCAAAATGGGCCATCGAGCTTCTCCCGTTTGATATAACCTATAAGCCACGGCGAGCTATTAAATCGTAAGTTTTGGCCGACTTCGTCGCAGAATGGACAGAGGCCGAGCTCCCTAAAGAGTACGGCACATATTCAGATTGGATTATGCATTTCGACGGCTCCAAAATGTTGGCCGGACTGGGGGCCGGCGTCATCCTGACGTCCCCCACAGGAGACACAGTCCAATATGTGCTCCAAATCATGTACACGGATTCCAACAATGCAGCCGAATATGAGGCCCTCCTACATGGCCTCCGGATAGCAGTATCCATGGGTATCCAGCGCCTAGAGGTACGCGGGGATTCAAACCTCGCGATATCCCAAATAAATGGAGACTTCGACGCCAAGAACCAAAAATGGCAGCTTACTGCGACGCCGTCCTAAAAATGTCAGCTCGGTTCGAAGGGCTGGAGTTCCACCATATAGCCCGAGAAAACAATCAAGCGGCGGACGTCCTAGAACGCATCGGAGTAAAACGCGATGCAGCCCCCCCAACGTCTTTTTGGAAAGATTGTTCAAGCCATCCGTAGCATGGGAGGGGGAACCCGCAAATAACAGCCCGAACCCAGCCGCACCACTCGACGCCGAACAATCTGACACAATTGGAGGCTCTGCCAACGAAATTACACCTTCAGCCCACATAATAATGGCGGTTATCACCTCGTGGACAGAACCATTCCTAGCCTACTTTACTAGGCAGGAACTCTTGGAGGACCAAAACGAGGCCCGCTGCATAGTGCGGCGATCTAAGGCCTATAGAGTCCATGAGGGAGAACTTTATAAGAAAAGCACTACCGGAGTCCTTCAAAGGTGCATCTCCGAAGAGGAAGGGCGGAACCTCCTGGCTGAAATACATGCCGGACTCAGTGGTCACCACGCCACTGCTTGGTCCCTCGTTAGCAAGGCTTTTTGTACAGGCTTTTACTGGCCGACGGCCCGAGCAGACGCTCAGGACCTAGTCCAACGATGCGCTGGTTGCCAACTTTTTGCCAACCAAAGCCATATGCCACCCACCGCACTCCAAAATATACCCATCACCTGGCCTTTTGCGGTCTCAGGGCTTGACATGGTCGGACCCCTTAAAGGTGGAACCCATAGGAAAAAAATACTTACTGGTCATGGTGGATAAGTTCACCAAATGGATAGAAGCCAAGCCTATTAAAACGGCCGAATCTGGACCTGTGATAGACTTCATATCCGGGGTTGTACACCATTATGGCGTCCCCCACAGCATCATAACCGACAACGGTACAAATTTTACCGCCGACAAGGTAAAACTCTGGTGCAAAAACATGGGCATCAAGCTCGATTATGCTTCCGTCTATCACCCACAAACCAACGGCCAGGTCGAACGTGCAAATGGTCTTATCATGAGCGGCATCAAACCCAGACTGGTGCGGTCCCTCAAGGAATCTAACACGCACTGGGTAGAGGAGCTCTACTCCGTGCTATGGGGGCTGCGGACCACGCCAAATCGCACCACCGGGTACACACCATTTTTTATGGTGTACGGCGCAGAAGCAGTTCTGCCCTGCGACATAATTCATGACTCACCTAGAGTGCGCATGTACAAAGAAAGAGAAGCCGAGCTCGATCGGCAGGACAACTTGGACGCCTTGGAGGAGGAGCGCGATGTGGCAAAAGCCCGTTCCGCATTTTATCAACAGCAGGCCCGAAGATATCAAAGCAGAGAAGTACGGGCCAAAAATTATAATGTTGGCAAACTAGTTCTACGCCTGCCGGATAAGAAAAAGGACAAACTCAAGCCCAAGTGGGAAGGTCCATTCATAATCGACCAAGTCCTGACTGGTGGGGCGTACCGCCTGCGAGATGCGTCGAACAACCGACTCGAGCCGAACCCGTGGAACGCCACCCGTCTCCGAAGATTCTATGCCTAGCGCCGGACTCTGTGTTCGTCTCCTTCCTCTGTCCATCCCTTTTTGTATTTTTCTGTCTTACATTTCTCTCCTTCCCATTTTTTTCTTTCATAGCCCTTAAAGGCTCATCTAGTGACGTGCCACTCGCGCTCATTAAACCCCGGGGCTTCTTTAACAGAAGCTTATTTATACGGGCTTCACGCCCAACACATGCGTCAAACTTCTGCATGTACCTTTTTTCTTCACCATTATATGCATCGATATGACTTAAGTTTTGGCCAAGCTGGGTTGCCTGGCTCCTGTGCTTACCCCTACGTTCCCGATTGTTTGGCTAGGCGGTAAAGGGAGCACCTCTGCGATTGTTACTGCCGGGTCAGCCGGATGTGTACCTCAGACTGGGTGAAGCCGAAAGCTAGCGTTCTTAAGGGAATATTCGGTCAGTGAAATAAAAGATGATCTTTTTACTCATTTTATGCGCCCCCAGATGCCTTTTTTTCTACCTCTCTTCACGCAGTCCGGACATGCACCTTAGGGCATGCCTCTCAGCGAAAGGAACCCTTAACGAAACTATTCTCTCTAGAAGATGTTTCTTACTAACCATGTAATATAACATAACTAGTTGGGCACTTGTCTGATAAAGCACTGATGACCCCTACGCCTGGTCTCCACGCATACCCCGGTTCTTATATAACCGCTAGGGTATTCAGACACACTCCGGACCGTCAGGTCCCGAGGTTGAAGCGAAAAGGTCGGCAACGACAAACGATCTACAATCCGGCTAGAAGGCATTACACATGTCAATTCAAAATTACACAGTCATTCTGACTGATTGTATTCCTCTTCTATACCATCTAACAGGCTGTCTAATTTACAGTCCTGCTGGGAATACTTTGTGGCCAACTCTACTTGGCCGTATACTAAGCTTACAGGGATCTCCTTCCCGTCAGGCCCCACTGGTCCGACCTCGGCCATGTGGTTTGGGTCAGACTTCGTAAAACGGGTCTTCACCATGCCCAGGCCTCCCTAGCGCCTTGTCGGCAGGCCGATATCTTCCACAACCGGAAGAGCCGCCGAGCTCCCTTCAGCTTCTCCGCAAGCTCTCCAAGGTCCTCGGGCATGGAGTGGGCAGGCCATAAGGCTTGGGCAATATCCCGCATCGCCTGCCGAATTCGCTCGTGCAGTTGCAAGAGTTCGGGAAGAAGGTCACCCGTAGAACCGGGCATCTCCTCTGCAGGACGACCTGTGAGCATACCTACAGACATTACTCTGTTAGTCGACTTCCTCGCCGAACTCTTTTTTCAAAGTTCGTTCAAGCACTTACTAAAAATGCCGCGTCGAAGCCGCTGATTCTCCTTTGTGGAGTCCGACAGCTGGCCACGAACATCTTTAAGTTCGACGTCCAGCTTGGTGTTGGCATCCTGAAGATCATTCTTCTCTCGCCTCACCTTTGTCAACGTACTCTCACTGGCCTTTAGCCGGCGTAAGAGTTGTTGCTTGTCCGGATCGAGTCCGGCGCCATCTGCAATATGATTTGTCAGATTTGCACCCACACCACACAATACTAATCTTTCGAAGTGTATCTTACATGAGGGGGTCTCTTTGGGCTCCCCTGCTGCGGCTAGTGCGGCCTCTAGTTGGGCCTTGCACTTTTCCAGCTCCTGGGACAGTACGGTATTCTTCTCTGTAAGAAGCTGCATATTAAATGATCCTTAAATCAGTTGCTCTAACTGCTTCAAGTCTCGGGGGCTACTGGCATATATAATTTAACCAAAATTTTCTTACCCGTATGTCTTTTACATACTGCTCCGTGGCTCTGGCTAAACCATTTTGAGCGGCATGGAGGTACGCATCTCCTGAATTAAAGGCATCTAAAGCCTCTTGGGAGAAACAAGCGTCGTGTAGAATTGTCCGGCGACGCCTGTGGTTCATGGCACTCTCCACTTCAGAATTTGTGGCAGACAGCCTGTCCGCATCCTCTATCGGAGGAGCGTCCGGTGCGCGCCTTGTGCTCGCCTCCACTTCCTAGCCAGACATTGGAGCCTGGCTGGTGGAGGCGCGATTGGCAACCTCTCCGGATGTAGTCCGGCGAGGTTTCTTCATTCTGAAGATAGCACGAACGTTAGTATGCCCTGACAGAATAACTCCAGGGAAACAGAGGGTGCACTATACCTTTGCGCCGGCATCTCAGTCCGGACTTCATTCCTTTTGGCCCCACGGGGCCCTGCGGCCCCTTGTTGGCTAGCCGCCACAGGTTCGGCCTCCTGCCTTGGAAATCTCCCCTGCAAAACATGGCTGTCGTTAGAAACACCGGGCTACGTGAGGGTGGAATCTCTTTCAAGGGAATAAGACCCCGGTTTCTGTCACCTGGGAGGCCGGGATTAACCCTGGGTAATCCGCCGTAATGGCTACCAAGGTATTGTCCTTGCTTAGCTGATGGAACACCCCGTCGATAAGCTCCACCGATATGTCCAGATCCTCTTTGGAGTCCGGATTGAGGGACAGTTCTAGGTCCTCGGGCTGTGGAGGGCGGCTGCTTATATCCTTTACCTCCTGTCGCAGTTCCTGCATTGAAGTCGTTAGACTACCTATCTAACCATGGGAGTATAAAACAAACGGGCAAGCGCAATTGTTCACTTACCCAACTTGGAGGATCGTACATACTGAATCCGGCCCGCGGGTTGACGCGGAGGAATTCCTCCTTTTCTCCCTTGTACAAAGAGGATAAGATCTTTCTAAGGCGGCGGCTGAGGCCGGCCCCTTACGACCGTAACGTGTGGCGTCATCCTCCCCGTTGAAATCCCACATGGGGTGGCCTCTATATTGAAGCGGCTGCACCCCCCGCATAATTCATGCGGCCATGACTCCAATCATGGTTAGACCGGAATGAGCCAACAGTCTTATCCGGCCCATCAGGTAAAGGACGTCTCTGTCGCTTTCTCTCTGAGAGCTCCGCGGACGCCAGCTCAAGCGTTTCTTCAATGGAGCACTGTTGAACTCAGGGAGACCGACCCGGATAGGGTCCGGTAGTGGGACGTCATCTATATAAAACCATTCCGAAGGCCAGTCCTCGAATGCCTTCTTTGGGGTTCCGGATAGGTATCCGGTCCCGGTGATGCGCCATACTTCGGCTCCGCCCACTTGGTATATAGACCCCTCTTGAGAACGGGGCACCAGGCAGAATAACGTCTTCCACAGCGCGAAATGAGCCTCAACGCCTAAAAATAGCTCGCAAAGGGCGACGAAACCCGCAATATGCAATACGGAGGCCGGCGTGAGATTGTGCAGCTGGAGGCCGTAGAACTCCAGAAGCCCGCGGAGAAATGGATGAATTGGAAATCCCAGTCCCCTTATTAGATAGGGGACGAGGCACACCCGCTCTCCTTTAGAAGGATTGGGGGTGCACTCTGCTTGTTTTTCGCCATTGTAGGTGGCGAGACCGGCTCGGACCGGGACCATGTATGCCCGAGGGAGAAACCCCTTGGCCTGAAGCGACACTAACTCGCTATGCGGGATGGTGCAACTCTCCCAGTCACCAGGTTTGGGACCGGAGGGGCGAGGGGAGGAGCTGCGACGACTGGTCATGTTGGAATGGACCTTTGCTGGAAGCGCTCTGATGATAACTCGCGGAAAGGAGAAGATGCGGTTTGGACCTAAATCCCCATCCCGTTAAATAGGCAGCTCGTTTATACGGCTAGGGGTGTGGATGTAAAAACGCCCCGGCTTTTCGCATTTGTTTGACACGTGGAAGACGGCCATTATTGGGCGTGGAAGCCGAGGAGCACTACATTACAAAAATTGGACATTATTCCTACAGGTACACAAGATTTGGAGAAGAACCCGCCTTGCAATGCCGAACAATCTGCGCGCCGGACTCATCGTCATTGAAGCCTGGTTCGGGGGCTACTGAGGGAGGCCTGGATTAGGGGGTGTTCGGGTAGCCAGACTATACCTTCAGCCGGACTCCAGGACTATGAAGATACAAGATTGAAGACTTCGTCCCGTGTCCGGATGGGACTTTCCTTGGCGTGGAAGGCAAGTTTGGCGATGCGGATATTCAAGATCTCCTACCATTGTAACCGACTCTATGTAACCCTAACCCTATCTGGTGTCTATATAAACCAGAGGGTTGTAGTCCGTAGGCAATCAACTCCATATACAACAATCATACCGTAGGCTAGCTTCTAGGGTTTAGCCTCCTTGATCTCGTGGTAGATCTACTCTTGTACTACCCATATCATCAATATTAATCAAGCAGGACGTAGGGTTTTACCTCCATCAAGAGGGCCCAAACCTGGGTAAAACATCGTGTTCCCTGCCTCCTGTTACCATCCGGCCTAGACGCACAGTTCGGAACCCCCTACTCGAGATCCGCCGGTTTTGACACCGACAATCATTTTTTATATATACTTTCAAAAGCACAACAAAGAATTCTGCTCCTTTATATGTATAATATGCTTTACAAATACAATGGTCTCAAAATCATAAGGTTGAATTCAAAAAATTAAACCAAATTATGTTCTACTAAAATGTATGGATCAGTAATATCTACATATTAAATAACATAGATGCGCGTGAATTAATATGAGTATGCATGTTTGATAGATCAATTTTGGTTCGAGTATGGATTACATGTATCATCATCTCGAAATCAAATATTTGAATCCCTTTTATGTTCACTCCTTTCATGCCCATCTCTCTCGCATGCATGCTCCTTCATGTAGCTATCACTCTCTTTTCTCCAGCTCACCCGCACGCTCACTTCATGTTTCTCCTATCCTCGCAAACATGGTCTCTCGACATCTCCCTTGAGAAGTGTCACACTCTCCCTATCATTATACATTACACGGTTTTCATTATCTCTCATGTCTCTACCGTTCTCTCATATCACTAGGTACCTAAGCTTTCTTTTCACCGCCACACACACAGTCTCCACTCGTCTTTCACTTTCTCTTTCTCTCTATGGGATTCTCTCACACACCCTATATGTCTCTAGATATGAATCATACCACTAAAATTACTCTCTCTCTCTCTCTCTCTCCTATAGACACAGCATTTGTTGCAGTCTCCTTTTCGTCTCCATCCCAGACTGGCATTATTCATTTGTTTATCGATTAGACAAACTCCCCCCCTCTCTCTCTCACACACACACAACTCCTGCTTCCACTCCCCTTTCCGACTGCCATCTCTCTCTCACAAACACAAAACTCTCGCTTTTGCACCCCGACTCGTATTTCTCTCACAAACATTTATCGACTGGCCTCTAGATAGGTTTATACACCCGCACACTCGTGCTTCCACTATCACATACATGTCTCTCTCCCGCTCCTTGTATCTATGTAGATTTTTCTTCCCTTCTTGAGACACGCCCTCTCGATCGTGCACACACACTATCACCTCATTTTAAGATGATACCTCTTGCACACACACTCTTTGTGTCTTTGTCACACATGCACTCCGTCCTCCTCCTCTCTCCCTCTCTCTCTCACACACATGGGCTTTTTGCAACAACTAGCAAGATCCCCATGCGTTGCACGGAACATGAAGATGCATTTGTATGAGTAGTTTATCTTGTGGGAGAAAAGGATGAACAAGGGAAGGCCTTATTTGCAAGTGTGGAGAGGGGTGTGGGTATCTTTCTACAAAATTGCCATAATTTCCTTCCTATCCGTCAGATATAGATCGGATGACCTATAAAAACCCGAGTTGGTGATGATGGTGTGCCTGTCATCCTGCAATATAGACCGTTCGATCTATATCTGACGGATAGATAGAAAAGTATGACAATTTTGCAAAAAGATACCCCACCTCTCTCCATATTTGCAGATAAGGTCTTCCCTCGTTCATCCTTATCTCTCACAACCTCATTGTGGAGCAATTAAAAAAGAAGCCACTGGAACAATCTGGCACGATGGCCGGCTGGCTGCTACCGGCGTCGTCCATCCCCATGCCTACTCTCAGTCCGACCACCAATCGCCACCACGCCCAACTCCTACTCACCTTATTTCTCTCTTTCTCGAGATATTGTTAGTTTTTACATATGGGATTACTCCTGCATGGATCAATCACAACAGATATTTTGTAAAATAAATGCATCATGGTGTTCCGTGCAATGCACCGGCATCTTGCTAGTAGGGATAAAAAACAAAATTGGTGATGATGGTGGGTCTGCCATCCTGCAATATAGGTCGTCCGATTAATATCTAACGGATAGGAACGAAACTATGGCAATTTACCCGCACTCCTCTCCACATTTGCAGATAAGGCCTTCCCTCATTCATCCTTTTCTCCCACAAGATCTTGATGTTCCGTGCAACGCACGGGCATATTGCTAGTAAGAGTAGAAATTAGACATATACCACTTCTAGAATCTTGAAACCAACAACTTTCCTCCCTTATCTCATTAAAACCGCCAAAGGAATATATTTTGAGTGAAACATAACAATTTTTTAGTGATATACGTATTTCAAAACTAGACTTTTTTCTATCAAATCGGTGAATATGTATTAATCTACTCAGATCGTGTGGCAACGCATTGGCACATTGCTAATAGTTATTATAATTTTTTGGACACCAGACAAACGGTGGAGTACATATATGAGGAGAAGAGGCGCACGCACGCAGTCGGTCTCTCGCTGTCTCGCACACACGAGTGCTACATAAAGGCAACGTTAACAAATAAACCCTAAAACCCTAGGTGCACGATTGTTGCATTCGCGGGTACCGAGTACGTGGTGGAGCGCACCTTTGTAGGAATAGTCCGCTCGCGTGATAATTTGATCCGTAGGAGTTGATGGTCGGGACCATAGGTGAACGACTTGGAGGCAGTGGCTCGCTAGTTGCCACAGATCGAGTAGCCACATTTAAAATAGTATCATTTTTTAGCGGGGTTAAGAGTTCCGATTTTCAATGGCGCGTTATAAGTACCAAGTAGTTTTTAGAACGATTGGTATGGAGTGAAAATGGAATTCATAGTACTACCTACTACGTACCTCCTTGGCGTATGGTTGTATGGGTTTATGTTGCGAGATGTTGAACCTGGTAGTTCTAGGGCAAATACTATGTTTAGATTTAGATGTTGGTTTTCAGTAATGAAAATCGGAAGGACCACAGGTGAACGACTTGGAGATGTTGAAACTGTTGAACATGCGTAGGAAGCGAGCAAGGCATGCTTTCACCGTCGTGGATCCACGGGTGTAGATGACATCGAACTCATCGCCGGTGATGGTTCTAACGTTGTACTCACCGCCGATTATGGAGATTTGGGATGCCATATTTGGGAGGAGGGTTAGGATTAGTGGAACTACCGTAATGTGAAAGGACGGGACGACTGGGAGGGAACTGTTGTAAGGTACTATACTAGTAGAAGACGGGGACGAGTAGGGCGTGCAAACAGCATGGGGTTGCCGGCTTGCCCGGTGGATAAACGACTGCAAGCCCCCAAAGAGTTCTGGAGAACTATGCGGGACCCACTAGATGTCATGTCTGTTGGAAATATGCCCTAGAGGCAATAATAAAATGGTTATTATTATATTTCTTTGTTCATGATAATTGTCTATCGTTCATGCTATAATTGTGTTATCCGGAAATCGTAATACATGTGTGAATACATAGACCACAACACGTCCCTAGTGAGCCTCTAGTTGACTAGCTCGTTGATCAAAAGATAGTCATGGTTTCCTGACTATGGACATTGGATGTCATTGATAATGGGATCACATCATTAGGAGAATGATGTGATGGACAAGACCCAATCCTAAGCATAGCTCAAAGATCGTGTAGTTCGTTTGCTGTAGCTTTTCCGAATGTCAAGTATCATTTCCTTAGACCATGAGATTGTGCAACTCCCGGATACCGTTGGAGTGCCTTGGGTGTGCCAAACGTCACAACGTAACTGGGTGACTATAAAGGTACACTACAGGTATCTCCAAAAGTGTCTATTGGGTTGGCACGAATCGAGACTGGGATTTGTCACTCCGTATGACGGAGAGGTATCTCTGGGCCCACTCGGTAATGCATCATCATAATGAGCTCAATGTGACCAAGTGGTTGATCACGGGATCATGCATTATGACACGATTAAAGTGACTTGCCGGTAACGAGATTGAACGAGGTATTGGGATACCGACGATCGAGTCTCGGGCAAGTAACGTACCGATTGACAAAGGGAATTGTATACGGATTGATTGAATCCTCGACATCATGGTTCATCCGATGAGATCATCGTGGAGCATGTGGGAGCCAACATGGGTATCCATATCCCACTATTGGTTAATGACCGGAGAGGCATCTCGGTCATGTCTGCATGTCTCCCGAACCCGTAGGGTCTACACACTTAAGGTTCGGTGACGCTAGGGTTGTAGAGATATTAGTATGCAGTAACCCGAAAGTTGTTCGGAGTCCCGGATGAGATCCCGTATGTCAAGAGGAGTTTCAGAATGGTCTGGAGGTAAAGATTTATATATAGGAAGTCCAGTTTCGGCCATCGGGAAGGTTTTGGGGGTCGCCGGTATTGTACCGGGACCACCGAAAGGGTCCCGAGGGTCCACCGGGTGGGGCCACCTATCCCGGAAGGCCCCATGGGCTGAAGTGGGAGGGGAACCAGCCCCTGGTGGCCTGGTGCGCCCCCCCTTGGGCCTCCCCTGCGCCTAGGGTTGGGAAACCCTAGGGGTGGGGGCGCCCCCCACTTGGCTTGGGGGGAAGCCACCCCTTGGCCGCCGCCCCCTAGGAGATTGCATCTCCTAGGGACGGCGCCCCCAAGGTCCCTATATAAAGAGGGCGGGAGGGAGGGCAGCCGCACCCCTTGCTCTTGGCGCCTCCCTCTCCCTCCGTAACACCTCTCCTCCCCGCTTGCGCTTGGCGAAGCCCTGCCGGGATCCTGCTGCATCCACCACTACGCCGTCGTGCTGCTGGATCTACATCAACCTCTCCTTCCCCCTTGCTGGATAAAGAAGGAGGAGACGTCTTCCCAACTGTACTTGTGTTGAACGTGGAGGTGCTGTCCGTTCGGCACTTGGTCATCGCTGATTTGGATCACGACGAGTACGACTCCATCAACCCCGTTCTCTTGAATGCTTCCGCGCGCGATCTACAAGGGTATGTAGATGCACTCCTCTCTCCCTCGTTGCTAGATGACTCCATAGATTGATCTTGGTGATGCATAGAAAATTTTAAAATTCTGCTACGTTCCCCAACAGTGGAATCATGACCTAGGTCTATGCGTAGTTTCTATGCACGAGTAGAACACAAAGCAGTTGTGGGCATGGATATTGTCAATTTGCTTGCCGTTACTAGTCTTATCTTGATTCGGCGGCATCGTGGGATGAAGCGGCCCGGACCGACCTTACACGTATGCTTACGTGAGACTGGTTCCACCGATTGACATGCACTAGTTGCATAAGGTGGCTGGCGGGTGTCTGTCTCTCCCACTTTAGTCGAATCGGATTCGATGAAAAGGGTCCTTATGAAGGGTAAATAGAAATTGGCATATCATGTTGTGGTTTTGGCCTAGGTAAGAAACGTTCTTGCTAGAAACCTATAGCAGCCACGTAAAAACTTGCAACAACAATTAGAGGACGTCTAACTTGTTTTTGCAGCATGTGCCGTGTGATGTGATATGGCCAAAAGGATGTGATGAATGATATATGTGATGTATGAGATTGATCATGTTCTTGTAATAGGAATCACGACTTGCATGTCGATGAGTATGACAACCGGCAGGAGCCATAGGAGTTGTCTTTATTTATTTATGACCTGCGTGTCAACATAAATGTCATGTAATTACTTTACTTTATTGCTAAAGCGTTAGCCATAGTAGTAGAACTAATAGATGACGAGACAACTTCAAGAAGACACGATGATGGAGATCATGATGATGGAGATCATGGTGTCATGCCGATGACAACGATGATCATGGAGCCCCGAAGATGGAGATCAAAAGGAGCAAATGATATTGGCCATATCATGTCACTATTTGATTGCATGTGATGTTTATCATGTTTTACATCTTATTTGTTTAGAACGACGGTAGCTTAAATAAGATGATCCCTCGTAATAATTTCAAGAAAGTGTTCCCCCTAACTGTGCACCGTTGCGAAGGTTCGTTGTTTCGAAGCACCACGTGATGATCGGGTGTGATAGATTCTAACGTTCGAATACAACGGGTGTAAGCCAGATTTACACACGCAATACACTTAGGTTGACTTGACGAGCCTAGCATGTACAGACGTGGCCTCGGAACACAGAAGACCGAAAGGTCGAGCATGAGTCGTATAGAAGATACGATCAACATGAAGATGTTCACCGATGTTGACTAGTCCGTCTCACGTGATGATCAGACACGGCCTAGTTAACTCGGATCATGTTTCACTTAGATGACTGGAGGGATCTCTATCTAAGTGGGAGTTCATTGAATAATTTGATTAGATGAACTTAATTATCATGAACTTAGTCTAAAATCTTTACAATATGTCTTGTAGATCAAATGGCCCATGTTGTCCTCAACTTCAACGCGTTCCTAGAGAAAACAAGCTGAAAGACGATGGCAGCAACTATACGGACTGGGTCTGGAACCCGAGGATCATCCTCATAGCTGCCAAGAAAGATTATGTCCTAGAAGCACCGCTAGGTGACGCACCTGTCCCAGAGAACCAAGACGTTATGAATGCTTGGCAGTCACGTGCTGATGATTACTCCCTCGTTCAGTGCGGCATGCTTTACAACTTAGAACCGGGGCTCCAAAAGCGTTTTGAGAGACATGGAGCATATGAGATGTTCGAAGAGCTGAAAATGGTTTTTCAAGCTCATGCCCGGGTCGAGAGATATGAAGTCTCCGACAAGTTCTTCAGCTGTAAGATGGAGGAAAATAGTTCTGTCAGTGAGCACGTACTCAAAATGTCTGGGTTGCATAACCGCTTGACTCAGCTGGGAGTTAATCTCCTGGATGACGCGGTCATTGATAGAATCCTATGGTCGCTTCCACCGAGCTACAAGAGCTTTGTGATGAACTTCAATATGCAGGGGATGGAAAAGACCATTCCTGAGGTATATTCAATGCTGAAATCAGCGGAGGTGGAAATCAAAAAGGAACATCAAGTGTTGATGGTGAATAAAACCACTAAGTTCAAGAAAGGCAAGGGTAAAAAGAACTTCAAGAAGGACGGCAAGGGAGTTGCCGCACCCAGTAAGCAAGCTGCCAGGAAGAAGCCAAAGAATGGACCCAAGACCGAGACTGAGTGTTTTTATTGCAAGGGAAGTGGTCACTGGAAGCGGAACTGCCCCAAATACTTAGCGGACAAGAACGCCGGCAACACTAAAGGTATATGTGATATACATGTAATTGATGTGTACCTTACCAGTACTCGTAGTAGCTCCTGGGTATTTGATACCGGTGCGGTTGCTCACATTTGTAACTCAAAATAGGAGCTGTGGAATAAACGGAGACTGGCGAAGGACGAGGTGACGATGCGCGTCGGGAATGGTTCCAAGGTCGATGTGATCGCCGTCGGCACGCTGCCTCTACATTTACCTACGGGATTAGTTTTAAACCTCAATAATTGTTATTTAGTGCCAGCTTTGAGCATGAACATTGTATCAGGATCTCGTTTAATTCGAGATGGCTACTCATTTAAATCCGAGAATAATGGTTGTTCTATTTATATGAGAGATATGTTTTATGGTCATGCTCCATTGGTGAATGGTTTATTCTTAATGAATCTCGAGTGTAATGTTACACATATTCATAGTGTGAATACCAAAAGATGTAAGGTTGATAATGATAGTCCCACATACTTGTGGCACTGCCGCCTTGGTCACATAGGTGTCAAACGCATGAAGAAGCTCCATGTAGATGGATGGACTTTTAGAGTCTCTTGATTACGAACCATTTGACATGTGCGAACCATGCCTCATGGGTAAAACGACCAAGACTCCATTCTCAGGAACAATGGAGCGAGCGACCAACTTATTGGAAATCATACATACTGATGTGTGCGGTCCAATGAGTGTTGAGGCTTGCGGTGGCTATCATTATGTTCTCACCCTCACTGATGACTTGAGTACATATGGGTATGTCTACTTAATGAAGCACAAGTCTGAGACCTTTGAAAAGTTCAAGGAATTTCAGAGTGAGGTTGAGAATCAACGTGATAGGAAAATCAAGTTCTTGCGATCAGATCGTGGGGGAGAATACTTGAGTCACGAATTTGGCACACACTTAAGAAAATGTGGAATAGTTTCACAACTCACGCCGCCTGGAACACCTCAGCGTAATGGTGTGTCCGAACGTCGTAATCGCACTCTATTAGATATGGTGCGATCTATGATGTCTCTTACCGATTTACCACTGTCATTTTGGGGCTATGCTTTAGAGACTGCCGCATTCACTTTAAATAGGGCTCCGTCGAAATCCGTTGAGACGACACCGTATGAATTATGGTTTGGGAAGAAACCTAAGCTGTCGTTTCTAAAAGTTTGGGGATGCGATGCTTATGTCAAGAAACTTCAACCTGAAAAGCTCGAACTCAAATCGGAAAAATGCGTCTTCATAGGATACCCTAAAGAAACTATTGGGTATACCTTCTACCTCAGATCCGAAGGCAAGATCTTTGTTGCCAAGAATGGGTCCTTTCTAGAGAAAGAGTTTCTCTCGAAATAAATAAGTGGGAGGAAAGTAGAACTTGATGAAGTATTACCTCTTGAACCGGTTAGTGGCGCAGCTCAAGAAAATTTTCCTAAGGTGCCTGCACCGACTTGAGAGGAAGTTAATGATGATGATCATGAAACTTCAGATCAAGTTGCTACTGAACTTCGTAGGTCCACGAGGACACGTTCCACACCAGAGTGGTACGGCAACCCTGTCCTGGAAATCATGTTGTTAGACAATGGTGAACCTTCGAACTATGAAGAAGCGATGGCGGGCCCGGATTCCGACAAATGGCTAGAAGCCATGAAATCCGAGATAGGATCCATGTATGAAAACGAAGTATGGACTTTGACTGACTTGCCCGATGATCGGCGAGCCATAGAAAATAAATGGATCTTTAAGAAGAAGACAGGCGTGGATGGTAATGTAACCATCTATAAAGCTCGGCTTGTCGCTAAGGGTTATCGACAAGTTCAAGGGGTTGACTATGATGAGACTTTCTCACCTGTAGCGAAGCTGAAGTCCGTCTAAATCATGTTAGCAATTGTCGCATTCTATGATTATGAGATATGGCAAATGGACGTCAAAACGGCATTCCTTAATGGTTTCCTTAAGGAAGAATTGTATATGATGTAGCGGGAAGGTTTTGTCGATCCTAAGAATGCTGACAAGGTGTGCAAGCTCCAACGCTCGATTTATGGGCTGGTGCAAGCATCTCGGAGTTGGAACATTCGTTTTGATGAGACGATCAAAGCGTTTGGGTTTACGCAGACTTATGGAGAAGCCTGCATTTACAAGAAAGTGAGTGGGAGCTCTGTAGCATTTCTCATATTGTATGTGGATGACATACTGTTGATGGGAAATGATATAGAATTCTTGGAAAGCATAAAGGCCTACTTGAACAAGTGTTTTTCAATGAAGGACCTTGGAGAAGCTGCTTATATATTAGGCATCAAGATCTATAGAGAGAGATCGAGACGCCTCATTGGTCTTTCACAGAGTACGTACCTTGACAAGATATTGAAGAAGTTCAAAATGGATCAGTCAAAGAAGGGGTTCTTGCCTGTATTGCAAGGTACGAGATTGAGCACGGCTCAATGCCGGACCACGGCAGAAGATAGAGAAAATATGAGTGTCGTCCCCTATGCCTCGGCCATAGGGTCTATCATGTATGCTATGCTGTGTACCAGACCTGATGTAAACCTTGCCGTAAGTTTGGCAGGAAGGTACCAAAGTAATCCCGGCATGGAACACTAGACAGCGGTCAAGAATATCCTGAAGTACCTGAAAAGGACTAAGGATATGTTTCTCGTTTATGGAGGTGACGAAGAGCTCGTCGTAAAGGGTTACGTCGATGCTAGCTTCGACACAGATCTGGATGACTCTAAGTCACAAACCGGATACGTGTATATTTTGAATGGTGGGGCAGTAAGCTGGTGCAGTTGCAAGCAGAGCGTTGTGGCGGGATCTACATGTGAAGCGGAGTACATGGCAGCCTCGGAGGCAACACAAGAAGCAGTCTGGGTGAAGGAGTTCATTACCGACCTAGGAGTCATACCCAATGCGTCGGGCCCGATGACTCTCTTCTGTGACAACACTTTAGCTATTGCCCTTGCCAAGGAGCCCAGGTTTCACAGGAAGACCAGGCATATCAAGCGTCGCTTCAACTCCATTCGTGAAAGTGTTCATAATGGAGACATAGAGATTTGTAAAGTACATACGGACCTGAATGTGGTAGATCCGTTGACTAAACCTCTCCCTAGAGCAAAACATGATCAACACCAGAACTGCATGGGTGTTCGATTCATCACAATGTAACTAGACTATTGACTCTAGTGCAAGTGGGAGACTGTTGGAAATATGCCCTAGAGGCAATAATAAAATGGTTATTATTATATTTCTTTGTTCATGATAATTATCTATTGTTCATGCTATAATTGTGTTATCCGGAAATCGTAATACATGTGTGAATACATAGACCACAACACGTCCCTAGTGAGCCTCTAGTTGACTAGCTCGTTGATCAAAAGATAGTCATGGTTTCCTGACTATGGAAATTGGATGTCATTGATAATGGGATCACATCATTAGGAGAATGATGTGATGGACAAGACCCAATCCTAAGCATAGCTCAAAGATCGTGTAGTTCGTTTGCTGTAGCTTTTCCGAATGTCAAGTATCATTTCCTTAGACCATGAGATTGTGCAACTCCCGTATACCGTAGGAGTGCCTTGGGTGTGCCAAACATCACAACGTAACTGGGTGACTATAAAGGTACACTACAGGTATCTCCGAAAGTGTCTGTTGGGTTGGCACGAATCGAGACTTGGATTTGTCACTCCGTTTGATGGAGAGGTATCTCTAGGCCCACTCGGTAATGCATCATCATAATGAGCTCAATGTGACCAAGTGGTTGATCACGGGATCATGCATTACGGCACGAGTAAAGTGACTTGCTGGTAACGAGATTGAACGAGGTATTGGGATACCGACGATCGAGTCTCGGGCAAGTAACGTACCGATTGACAAAGGGAATTATATACGGATTGATTGAATCCTCGACATCATGGTTCATCCGATGAGATCATGGTGGAGCATGTGGGAGCCAACATGGGTATCCAGATCCCGCTGTGGGTTATTGACCGGAGAGGCGTCTCGGTCATGTCTACATGTCTCCCGAACTCGTAGGGTCTACACACTTAAGGTTCGGTGACGCTAGGGTTGTAGAGATATTAGTATGCAGTAACCCGAAAGTTGTTCGGAGTCCCGGATGAGATCCCGGACGCCACGAGGAGTTCCGGAATGGTCCGGAGGTAAAGATTTATATATAGGAAGTCCAGTTTCGGCCATCGGGAAGGTTTCAGGGGTCGCCGGTATTGTACCGGGACCACCGGAAGGGTCCCGGGGGTCCACCGGGTGGGTCCACCTATCCCGGAGGGCCCCATGGGCTGAAGTGGGAGGGGAACCAGCCCCTTGTGGGCTGGTGCGCCCCCCTTGGGCCTCCCCTGCGCCTAGGGTTGGGAAACACTAGGGGTGGGGGCGCCCCCCACTTGGCTTGGGGGGGAAGCCACCCCTTGGCCGCCGCCCCCTAGGAGATCGCATCTCCTAGGGCCGCCGCCCCCCAAGGTCCCTATATAAAGAGGGGGGGAGGGAGGGCAGCCGCACCCCTTTCTCTTGGCGCCTCCCTCTCCCTCCGTAACACCTCTCCTCCCCGCTTGCGCTTGGCGAAGCCCTGCCAGGATCCTGCTGCATCCACCACCACGCCGTCGTGCTGCTGGATCTTCATCAACCTCTCCTTCCCCCTAGCTGGATCAAGAAGGAGGAGACGTCTTCCCAACCGTACGTGTGTTGAACACGGAGGTGCTATCCGTTCGGCACTTGGTCATCGGTGATTTGGATCATGACGAGTACGACTCCATCAACCTCGTTCTCTTGAACGCTTCCGTGCGCGATCTACAAGGGTATGTAGATGCACTCCTCTCTCCCTCGTTGCTAGATGACTCCATAGATTGATCTTGGTGATGCGTAGAAAATTTTAAAATTCTGCTACGTTCCCCAACAATGTCTACTAGACCCACATCGTAGGCCTGATGGTATAGCTTTTGCCTGTTCGCACGCCATGCCGGCGCGCGGGTAACTTCACTTAATTCCGTCAACCATCGCGCCTCCCATGACCTTTGCCTCCCTCGCACGGTCGCACCCTTTGAGACTTCGACCGGCTATAAATGAGCAATTTTTTTGCCTATTCCACATGCATAATACTCCCTCTGGTCCTTTTTACTTCCGTCAACCGTTTGCAAAGTGTTTGACCAAATTTATAAGTACTAAAAATATCAATATCTACAATATCGTTTCTTGTTTTGTGACATATCATGATATCAACCAATAAGAGATGTGGGCGGTGCATGCTTTCAATGACTTGAGACTGCCAACCATGACATGCAGTGGTTAGTTCGTTGCATGCAATGCTATTAATTGGCAAAAAGACATTAAGTTTTCTCGTTTTCCTCTCCGCCTTGGTCGCGGTGCACAACGTAAGATGACTTACACACCTAAACGGAGGGAGTAGCCCAAATAAGCACCTCTTGGGTGGGTTAGATTTTTTTTGGGTTAGTTGAGTTCAAACTAACCCAAACTAACTCTAACACATGGATCCAAACAGGGCCAAGGTTAGCTATTAGAGTACTACTACCTCCCTTCTAGTTTGAAGGGCTCGATTCAAAAATTTGACCTACTCTTAGCGAGATAGAGGCGGTGGAAAGTTTTTGTAGTTCATAAAAAATGTGTTTACCAATGCATGCATGAACACTAGTTACTCTAACCCCCCTCTCTTCTTTAATTCTTTGCCACATCAGCATGTTTGCTATTCCCGTGTGCATGGTACCAGCTAAGATACCACCATTTTGGCCGGCCTTAATCATCGCATGCAATAATTTAGTGCACCTTGAAATATGAACATGTCTGGTGCGTGTATGTTTTTAATGACTTGAGACTATACCTAGCCCGGCATGCAAGGTTAGACTTATTATGCACCGTTCCCCATACCTACAGGAGGCCCGTTCGTTGGGCACCAATCCGTTGTGACCAGCAATATTTCCACCCCTTCCCTCCCCCATAATTTACTCCAACAAATATGCCCACGTAGCTGTTACTTAACTACAGGTGCATTGGGTCACTGATATATGGGCCCAACAGGGGTCTGGCCCACATGTCAATGACGCAACTGGACCCACAGTTAAGTCAGTGCAGCTCAGTCCATATCTTACGTAGGTGTGCCATTGCTCGCTATAAATACTGCGCCTCCCACGACATCGCTATCTCCCCCCTTCACATTCACGTTCATCGCTATCTCCTCCCCCTCCCTGGCTCCCTCTCACGTCGACCACCATGGCATCACCCCTCCCAAGCCCTAGGCGCCCCAGGCTGCACCGCGCGGACGGTCACGCGTCACCATTCCGTTCCTCGCCGCCACTAGTCGAGGAGGACACGTCGGTGTTCCACTCCTCGCCGCGATGCGCCGCGTCGCCGTTCCGTTCCTCGCCACCACTAATCGAGGAGGACGCGTCGGCCTTCTGCTCCTCGCCGCGACGCGTCGAGGTGGACGCGTCGGCATTCCCAATCTCGCCAGCACGCGCGTTGGAGGACGCATCGGCTCCCCGTTACGAGGAGAGCGCCGCGCCGCCCGCCGAGCCCCCCAGCCTTGAGGAGCTTTGGAAAGAAATGGATGTCGCCTTGTGGGAGGATTTGCCTCCAGTAGAGCGTGCCAAAATAGAGGCGGAGAAGAAGGCTGAGGAAGAGAAGCGCACCACGGAACAAGCTGCCTGGGAGGCCTATGTCGCGTC